>NC_136730.1:39914568-39917068 GCF_936440315.1 Barbus barbus | reverse complement strand
AAACCCTTCATCCACTAAGACCAGACAGCATTTGCAGGAAAGTCGGAGGAAAGTGCAAAGGGAAACACGTGCCATGCAGAATGAATGGTGGATTGAAAAGGCACATGAAATCCAGTCTTTTGCTAATAAAAATGACATGCATAACTTTTATAATGCTATTAAAACCATTTACGGGCCAACAAATCGCTGCATCACTTCTCTGAAAACAGCAGATGGACTAACACTTCTGAGGGACCAAGATAGTATCCTATTAAGGTGGGCTGAACATTTTGACACCCTGCTTAATCAGGATTCTGATGCGGACTCCACCATTCTGGATGAATTGCCTAAACTTCCTCCCATCCATGATCTCAGCCTACCACCAACCTTTCAAGAGGTTCTGTCATCTATCCATTCTCTTAAGAACAACAAGTCCCCTGGCACTGATAATATCCCTGCAGAGCTACTGAAGGAGGGGGGGTTCATGTGTACGCGCACCCTCTATCGGTACATCATCCAGGTCTGGACTGATGAGAACATCCCACAGCAGTGGAGAGACGCAAATATTGCTGTTATCTATAAGAACAAGGGTGACAAGGCTATCTGCGGTAATAGTAGGGGCATATCACTCCTTTCTGTGGGTGGTAAGGTCCTGGCCAAGGTGATGCTTCAGAGACTCGTTAATAACATCACAGAGTCAATGCTGCCTGAATCGCAGTGTGGATTTAGGAAGAATAGGAGCACTATCGACATGATTTTTACTGCCCGGCAGCTTCAGGAAAAGTGCCGGGAGCAACATCAGGACATGTTTATGGCCTTTGTCGATCTTTCTAAAGCATTTGATACTGTACAAAGAGAGCTGTTATGGGATGTACTCCTTAGGTTTGGCTGTCCCAATAAATTTGTTAACATCCTCCGCCAGTTCCATGATGGGATGACCGCTCGGGTGTCTATAGGTGGACAAGAGTCCGAGCCCTTCTTTGTGCGCACAGGGGTGAGGCAGGGGTGTGTGCTAGCACCAATACTCTTTAACATCTTCCTCCTATGTGTCACCAAGCTTCTCCACAACGAGATTGAAAATAGCAGTGGCATAGCAGTAGACTTCAGATTAGACGGCAACCTCTTTAATATTAGGAGGCTACAGGCAACCAAAAAACTCTGTAGAGAGCAGGTCCTGGAACTGCAGTATGCAGATGACTGTGCTTTTGTGGCCCATACTCCAGAGGATCTTCAAACTGTTCTTGCTGTGGCGGTTAGGGCATACAGCAGAATGGGGTTGACTATCAACACAACCAAGACAGAAGTGCTTTGCCAATGGCGTAGCAATGTCCGACCCACACTACCTGCGCTCACTGTTGGGGATGAACAGCTTTCAGTAGTGCCATTTTTTAAATATCTGGGGAGTATTCTTGCTGAGGACTGTGGCATTGACAATGAAGTTCAGAGCCGCATTAAACAGGCATCAGTTGCCTTTGGGAGACTTCGGTGTAGAGTCTTTCACAACAAGAATCTTCATCTTTCTACAAAAGTAGCCGTATACCAAGCGGTCTGTGTCACAACCCTACTTTATAGCTGTGAAGCTTGGGTAACCTACAGCCGTCACATCAAGTCCCTAGAGCGCTTCCATATAAGCTGCCTTCAGCGCATTCTGGGGGTTACCTGGCGGGATCGTGTGCCTCACACTGAAATACTTAAAAAGACCAATTGTAGAAGTATTGAGGCCATGATCACCCAGCGCCAGCTGCAGTGGTTGGGGCACGTGATAAGGATGCCCCCATGCCGACTGCCCCGAAGAGTGCTCTACGGCCAGCTACATCATGGTCGACGTTCAGCTGGAGGGCCGAAGAAGCGACATAAGGATCAGATGAAGACTTCCTTGAAGAAGTGTAAGATCAGACCCGAGGACCTGGAGGCTGTTGCTGTTGACCGTACCATCTGGCAAAAGCTGTGTAGAGATGGGGTTCATACACTTGAGATGGAGAGGACAAGCATGAGGCAGCAGAAGCGAGCCAGGAGAAATACAGCCATGACTGCCACCACTACTACTACCATTGCATATATATGTCCCACCTGCAATAGAGTTTGTGGGTCCAGGATAGGACTGTTTAGTCATCAAAAGTCTCACCGATAAAGGCGTGGACGTCATCATCGAATTTCGATGGACAACCGAGAGAGATGTATATATATATATATATATATATATATATATATGTGTGTGTGTGTGTGTGTGTGTGTGTATATATGTGTGTGTGTGTGTGTGTGTGTGTGCATATATATATATGTGTGTGTGTGTGTGTGCATATATATATACACTCACCTAAAGGATTATTAGGAACACCATACTAATACTGTGTTTGACCCCCTTTCGCCTTCAGAACTGCCTTAATTCTACGTGGCATTGATTCAACAAGGCGCTGAAAGCATTCTTTAGAAATGTTGGCCCATATTGATAGGATAGCATCTTGCAGTTGATGGAGATTTGTGGGATGCACATCCAGGGCACGAAGCTCCCGTTCCACCA
>NC_136730.1:39407068-39909568 GCF_936440315.1 Barbus barbus | reverse complement strand
ACTTAGTGTATGTATACTTCTGACTTTGATGAAAGTGATGAAAAAAATACATTAAAATTCTCCCTTGCTCGATTCTGACATTTAACAAATGCAGAAAATATGTTAATATTTATTGATCTAAAACAGAAAAAGTTTACTCTGATTGACAGTAAAGAAAAAAAAGTTTTTGTGTTTTTTTCTGAAGTGTATGTAAATATCTGGTTTCAACTGTATATATATATATATATATATATATATATATATATATATATATATATATATATATATATATATATATATATACATACACATATATACATATACATATATATATGTGTGTATATTTGTATATATGTGTATTTTTGTATGTATATATGTATATATATGTGTGTGTGTGTGTGTGGTTTTGTTGTGTTCTCTTCTTTCCCAACATTTATCATTTATAATTATGTAGTTATAATAAAATAATAAACTTTTGATAAGAATAAATTATAAAATGGTCCATATACCTTAGTGTTTTGTATCATTTATTATATTTCTTAATATTTTGAATAAGAATCTGGTTTTATATTTTCTGTTTTACTGTAGTTTTAGTTAATATTTTAGCCATTTTGTAGTGTGTTATTCTCATTTTTATTAGTTTTTTTTTAAATGTCTATATATTTTTATTTATTTTAATTCATTTAGTAATTACAGTTAAACTGAAAAATGTTGGGACAAGATTTTCCTGAAGTCAAATCTTCTAATATTTACTCAAATAAAAGGGGGTGATTTATTTTATTTTATTCTTGTATAATCATTCCTTATGGTTTGCATTTTATCTTCGTTCATTATGTTTGCAGTGTTGGAATGCTGCCAAACAAACAAATAAAAAGTTTGATGTTTGATATTATGCAATCTATATAAATACACAGCTTTGTGTTTACCTCATCTGAAAAACAACTTTTGTTGTTTGGTTTTAGTTTTTTGTCATCGTGTTTTTTTTACAATTGACCTCAAAAGATGATTAGTGCAAATTATTCAAAATTGTCAAAATTATCTGATTGCGAATTCAAAATGTTCATGTTCAAAATGTAAAAAAAAAAAAAAAATTGTACATAATACCATTAATACCCCAAAAAAGCTATATTTTTGCCTTGAAAACAAGCACTGTAAACCTGAGCAAGTTCCTGTTTAGTGTTCCTCTATCGTTCGAGTGAATAAAGAGGACACATCATACATTACCACTGAGTGTTTCATTTTTAATGAGCAGCTTAATGACAGGCTGTCATTTAACATGCGCCGTGCACATCATGGGATCAGATATTCACAGATGTATTTCTTCTGACTGCGACAGACCTCGTCGTGCCATTTTCCCTGTGCTGCCACTGAGAGCGTAACACAGCTCTCTCTCTTCCCTCCGGTCGGCTCTCTCTTGGAACGATCCCAGTGGAAGAAAGTGACAGGCAGGCTGTTCACGTCCACATACTGGCCTTCCTTCACTATGTCTGTTATGCCGATCCAGAAATCTTTGGATGCGGGTGAGCTGCGTTTGACATAGTCTGTGAGCTCGTCGTTCTGGCTGATGTCTCGAGGTATGGCCAGGGTCCCTCCCTGTGCGATGCAGTCCTCGTTGGCCTCATGGTAGTGCTTGGCCTGCTCAGAAAGCAGGTAACACGTCCTGTGGGCTTTGATGCCACGCAGGCAAACTGAAACATATAAAAACACATTCACTCGTACACTGGTTTATAGCAGTTTCACACATGCCTTACAATGTGAATATCAAATAATTAGTGACAAAAATATTGCTATATTTATTTGTGAAGCATTCCAGTGAAGCACTGTAATAAGACATATTAGCTTTCTTAAAGGGGACCTATTATGCAAAAATCAGTTTTGAACACAGTTGTGTGGCCGCAGTGTGTGAAAGCAATCAGCCTATAATGGTAAAAATCCATCTACTCATTTACTCGTCACTGAAGGAAGTCTCACCTACGATCTCTGCCCTATTAGCATAAACACAGCCCTGAGTGAGAAGCAGCAGTCCGCCATTACTGGAGATATACAATGTCAGCATCAAAGAGGTCTGTTTTCTGATGCACCAACGAACACAGGAGTCGTCATAGACTCCCTCCATCAGAGCCACTGAGGACACTGTGGTTAAATTTCATTATCAAAGAAAATGTCCCGAAAAAAAAAACCCCCGTAAAGTCCTCTCTATGTTTATGGATCGATACCAACGCTTCATGCACGAAAGTCAGCTCCAGAAAAAGTAAGTCATGTGTTTGTTCTTGGCACTTCTTATCACTCTGTAAGACTAATGTTGCTAAAGCTATATGCCTGTTTTGACTGATGCTTCCTTCACAGGCTACAAGAATGACCGTAAATAAAAATGTGGCAGTTAAAAAATTGCATATGAAAGCAATGTGAAGTCGACCGCTTGAATTAGTTGAGCTCATAATCACTAGTGGGGCTTATAAATTTTGTAATAGCAAATGATGGCACCATGAGTCATTTTTATTGCACCGTGATGCTCATCTGTGTAATTCATAAACACACATTTATTATGCACAGTACAATCAGATGACTGATTTTTAAACCGAGTACGTTTTCTGTAAATATAACAGGCTTGTACTAATAGTGGAATGTTTATTTGCAAAGGCCAGCACGGACCACGAGCTCGTGAAGCTCTGCCCTCTTCTTCTGGAGCAACAGCTCATTTGCATTTTAAGGGACAGACACAAAACAGCACGTTTTGGCTCATACCCTAAAAGTGGCAATTTTAACAAGCTATAAAAAATTACCTGTAGGGGATTTTGAGCTAAAACTTCACACATGCTCTCTGAGGATTTATTTTACATCTTGTAAAAAGAGGCATAACAGGTCACCTGTAAAGACAAAGCACTAACATGCCAGCTAACAAGTATTTACAGCATTGCTCATTCATTGTCAGTCACTATATCCACATCTGTCAAACACCTAATGGTACCATTTTAGTCTTATTATACACTATAAGACTATACACTATCATTCAAAAGTTTGGGGTTGGTTTTTTTATTCTTTGTTTTTCAAAAAGGTCACTTAGGCTTATCATGGCTGCATGCATTTTATTAAAAACACAGCAAAAACAGTATTATTATTATTATTAAATATCATCACAATAAGTTTTCCATTTGAATATATTTTAAAACAATTTATTCCTTTGATGATAAAGCTACATTTTCAGTCTTCAGTGTCACGTGATTCTTCAGAAATCATTCTAATATGCTGATTTGAAACGTTTCTTATTATTATCAATGTTGAAAACAGTTGCACTGCTTAATATTCTAGCTAAAACGTGATCAGTTTTTTTTTTTCAGGATTCTCTGATGAATGAAAAAACAGCTTTTAACTAAAATGCATTGTACTTAATGTACTTAAAATGTATTGCGATTTAGTACATATATTAACTTTCATTGAAACATCGAATAACACTGCAGTTAAATTATAATCAAGTACTTATGTTAATCAACACATCAAAATAAGTGTGTACTTCTTGAAAGCATTAAAAGAGATTATGAAAACAATGATGTAAAAGACACTTCTGATGTCAAGTTTCATTTGTTAACAATATGCGCTGCTGCCACTTGCCACTTGATAAAAATGATTAAATAATGATCTGCAACATAAGCATGCTTTTTAAATGAAATCAGTCATGTATAACTGTTTACCTGTTTGCAGCACCTGCATCTCTTTCAGGGAATTGACTTCCTGCCACAGCTTGTCAATCTGTGTCCTCATGTCCTCATCTTCTGTCGCTGTATCTCAACAAAAGAACGATACACCAGAGGTCAGATCAAATATTCAATACATTACAAAAGCTTGATTGAATCTAAGAGTTCTGAAGGATTTGATGCAGTTAAGGAAAAACATACAAAGTTACCTCTATGTCGAGCTGAAACCGCTTTTTTGGCGCGAGAGGGATGGCCATATTCGGAATGGAGGACACTAAAGCAGATCGCTAACAGCAGAAGCTGAGACTGTGCCATGGTCACAGACGAGCTGTGCAAATCACTGAGAGAAAGTGGACAAGTCAGTTTTCTCCCTTTTTTACTCTTAGGCTATTGGCTGGACATTCAGTGTTTTTGTGTACCTAAAGGGAATTGACAAATTTGTATATTATAATCACCTCGAGGATATGAATAGCTGCACATTGATTTGAGCTGGAGTTGGAGACAGAGGGGCTGTTGATCAGGGAAGGAAGTCCAGTTCAGAGCTCAGTGTTCTCAGCTAATTTTAGAGCGTGATGCTGTGAGATGCAGGGAGTGGAGAGACGAGTGCAAAAAAGAGCAAACAGCCCAGAGGGAATATATTTTACTGCGTGTCTTCGAAACACATGACATGTGCCCTGCAGATCTTCTAGACTCATTTTCAAAAGAAAAAGATTTTGACAGATACATTTATACGTTTCATGAGGATATAGCACGAATAATAATATTCTCAATACTGCATGCATTTTCCATGCAGTTACAAAAAATAGGGACTGAAGATTTCAAGAAAGGACACAAACTTATAAAAATATTAACTTGTTCATTGAAAAGATTAGATTTAAAGCAAAAAATCATTCGGAAATAATTTCATGAACTCTCATAGTTCATGCTAAGGAGACTTGAGGATGTCAAAATGTTCAGTCAGTAATCATTTAAATTTCAGGTAACACTTAATATTAACTAACAATGAGCAATACATTTGTTACATAATATATTTATTTGTGAATGTTAGTTAATAAAAATGCAACTGTGCATTGTTATTATTAGCTGAGGTCTATCAAATAATATTACAGATACATTACATTTAAAAAATAGTTTTAGTAATGAACATTAAGATTATTGAATTACAAGTATTTTTCATGTTAGCTACATAGTTTATTTGAACAAATGGATCCATACTGTAACAAGTTACCAAATTTCAGCCTGTTCCTCACATTAAATAAAAATTAATAATTTAGAAATATGATGCATATTGCTAAATCATGATATATAAATTATACTCAAATGATATTAACAAGCTTCAATCCCAGAAATTCTTTAAAATATTCATTTTGGGGCAGGTAATCTTATAAATATTTGTTTATTGGTTGTCAAAAGAACTTTTTTTCAGAAAAACACTAATTATTCTGGCAGATATTTCCATTACTGCAGTGACGGTCAGAAATCCAAGGGGAATTTGTATCACTGCCAAATGTCAGATTTCTGAATAACAAACCTTGAAAAGGTCACTGACAACAATATTTTCAACTGAAAAGAGCAAAGTGATGCTTTGTTAATTTCCTCAGTGCCATTTGAGAGTACCCACATGGAAAGAACCTATATGAGGATATATGCGCATATATGAAACCTATATGCACATATATGATAACATATATGCTGCATATATGCGTATATATGCCACATATAGGCAAAATTGTAAAAAAATCCTGTATTGCTTCTTTATATCCACATATAAGCCCTATATGTACATGTAAATGTAAATTTCGACATTTTGGGCTTTTATTTATGTTGTCTAGCAGCTATGGATTTTAATAATTTTACTAATATATAGGTAAACATATAGGTGCATATATGCACACATATATATACATGCATATATGTACCTATATAGGTACATGTATGCACGTATATGTGTACATATATGTACATATATTATAGGAAAACGGCCAATTTTATATATGTCAAATATATTAAAAACATATATCAAAACATATATGTTTATATAGGTTATTTCCGTGTGGGTAACCTCTGGGGTTACTGAAAAAAAACAAAAAAACATTTGTGTCTGTCATGTTTCAATCAGTGTTACCAGTTCTGCAGCAAAATATCAGAGAGGAGCGGTGTGAAAGGTTATGAGGTTGACGTGCGGAACAGCATTTTAATGGCTTAAAGACCAAATAACACTCCATAGAAATGCTCTGCACAACATTTTATTCAGATTTCATGTGTTTGCAATCTACCACAACATAAAAGCACGTCTACAAACTAAAACTACACCGCAACAATATATGCTTTCATGTGTCTTGAGCTGGGGTCTACTAACACACCAGAAATAATACTCTAAGGCAAGTCTTTAAAGAAAACAATTGTAACCCAAAATAAACAGGAAAATGTGGAAAGATGTGTGCCTTTCATATACTCAGTCATGTACAACCAGTCTGATAGTCAAACAAGAATCAAGCACAAAACACTTAATTTGTGGGCCTAATTAGAAAGAGGGTGAACAGTCATTATTATCAGTCATTTTTTGCTCATGTGTAAGTCATTCCATTCTTGCTTAAAGGAATAGTTCACTCAGAAATAAAACTGTGATAGAAATTTACTCTCCTTCAGGCCATCCAAGATGAGTTTGTTTCTTCATTGGAATAGATTTGGAGCAATTTAGCGTTACATCACTTACTCAGCAATGGGTGAAATTTAGCTTTACATCTCTTCTCCACTGTAGTGAATGGGTGCCGTCAGAATGATGAGAGTCCAAACAGCTGATAAAAACATCACAATAATCCACAAGTATTCCACACCACTCCAGTCCATCAATTAATGTCTTGTAAAGCATGTTTGTAAGAAACAAATCCATAATTTAGGTATTAAGGTGTTTCCAGATAAAATACGGTAAATACGCTTTCTCCAGTCAAAAAAAAAAACAGTATTTTGGCCAGAAGTGATGGTTTAAAGTTAAAATCTTAATGATAGATTTGTTTCTAACAGCAGCTTTTCACTTTATAAGATATTAACTGTTGCCTGGATAGCTTGTGGATAACCTGTGATGTTTTTATCAGCTGTTTGGACTCTCATTCTGACGGCAGCCATTCACTACAGTGGAGAAGAGATGTAAAGCTAAATTCCTCCAAATCTGTTCTGATGAAGAAATAAACTCCTCTTCATCTTGGAGGGTTATAAGCAAGTTTTCATATTTTTTTAATGTAAAGAAACAACTCAAAAACGAGGAACAATGATGAGCACAAGTTATGATCAATTACTATCAGACTGGTTGTTTTTATATATATTCTCTATAAAGCCAGCTAATTAATAATTTAAGAGGAGATGAAACACATACCTTCATATACACACACAACTAATACAACTTGAGAACACAACCACAATTTTCATTTCTGAGGTATATGTAAGCTGAAAAGATTTTAAGCCACACAACATATTTGACATTAAAGTGTCTATTCTCTATGAAAAACAAAAAGAAAAACAAACACTGACAAGCCTTCTGGTGCTCGGTGCAGATATGCGACAAAAGGCACTAAGAATAATTTTTTGTTGTTGGTTACTAGTTTGAAATTAAAAAGATGATGCTTGGCTTTGACATTAGCATCAGAACATTTACTGGTGATTTACTGAGATAAAGCATCTGTGTCATTGTTTACTCGCCCCCTGGGCCACTGTATGGAAAAGAGCAGCATGAACAATCAGCAAAATATCTCCATTTCTGTTCCATAGAAGAAAGAAAGTCATACGGGTCTGGAATGACATGAGGGTGAGTAAATGATGACAGAATTTAAATTTTGAGGTGAGCTCTTTCTTTAAAAAGCATGCATAATACTGTAGGGGTATATTACATATAGTAGCTGATCATGACAATTCATCTTCTAAAAGTCTTAAATAATGTGATCTGAGATGTACCAAGAGTACTGTAGATGCTCTGAGCAGAAAAACAGTGCCACACTAAAAATGTGCGACCCAAACAATCACCTACAGGACAACAAGAAGCTCCAGCTGAATTATGCCTTTACCTTTCTTCACCAGTTTCAGTCATAAATACAGTCTCACACTCACCTCCAGAACTGTCAGGAAACATTTCTCACACTCACTCACACACACACACACACACACACACACACACACACACACACGCACGCATCTGCAGCAGTGCCCAAAATTACCCTGCCACACCTGCACAATGAATTCAGTTCATTTATAGTATTATTTCTATTGAATAAAAATGCTTTTGTGAAAATCCAGTTTTTTCCTTATGGATAAAATGGTTTTATGTAGGCATTATTTACTCACCCTCATGTCATTCCAAACCTGTATGACTTTCTTTCTTCTGTGGAAGATGATTTTTTTTGTCTATACAATAGAAGTCAATGGTTACCAACATGCTTGAAAATAGACAAAAATAAAATGCAAATGCTCAACCAAAAAAAATCGCAAACTTCAGAAGAAAAGTGCAGCACTCACTCTGCAAACATGCTTTATTTCTTCAAAAACAGAGATGTTTCTGCCAACTTCAAGGCCTTCATCAGACGTCCATAGCAACATTTTTCAAAAAATCAGCAAAAGAAAAAGTCATACAGGTTTGGAGTGACATGAGGGAGAATCTTCATTTTTGGTAGTGAATAATTTTTTATTGTGAGGAATATTTCACATACGCGCCATCGCATGGAGTTCTAGAGAAACAAAAAAGTTTTTCTTGATAAACGTTAGATGGTAAATTGCCCACTGAGGTAAAAGTCATTAAAAGACATCTGAAGACACTTATACTGGACTTACACCATGTATTAAATTGCAGTTCCTTATAACGTTTCCAGCCACTGCTGCGTTTAATTTACTTGTCAAAACCAGTTTTGACTTCCATTTGTCTCTTGGCAAGCAATAATTTTGGACTGTGACTGCAGTCATCTGTCAATCCACTGACTGACGGGGCCAAATAAAACATCCGAAAGGCTGCAAAAGGCTTTCACGAAAAGGCAATCCTACAGTAACGTTTTGGTCTAAAGCACTGCAACATTTCAACACCGCACTAAGAATGGCACTTCAGTCGAACATTTAACAACACACTTAGTGTTTTGGAGTATTTTTGACTGCATTGTCTAAAACTGGCAAAGATACACACAAACAACAGACGGAACACACACATACGTTTCACAATGACACGGAGCTCAGCTCAGGTTCATGATAGTCTCTGGATGAGTCTGGCTTCACTGAATGAAGGGCATTCGCTCTTTGTTGTCATTGTCTCCCTCTTGCTCCTCTTCTTCCTCACCTGCCTCACTGGTCTCTGTGCTGTCATTGGCCATCTGAAAGAGAAACCAAAGATCATTGTGTTTTCACACAGACTGACAGTCTCCTGCTTCTCCGAATGATCTGAGGTGCAGGAAATCTCTCAGGCATGCATCTCCTCTAGCATTTCAGAGATCTCAACAATTGTGAGGATTGCTGAAATCGGATTGAACTAAAAAAATTATACACTCAAAATCTATAGTATATAAGATATAAATATCTTCTAATCACAGAGAAATAGCGAGAGAGAAAGAGAGATTATGTATGATGTTCTTTCCTGTATGGAACACAAAAGAAAATATTGAATAATAATAATAATAAAATGACAAATAGCAAAAATTACAAAACATAACAGATAATCAAGTAAAAGCAATACTGAAATAAAATGTTTTAATTTTAATTTATTATTATGTCTATAAAATTAAATGCAGTCTAATGATGTTTAGGGTTATTATAGTTAAACTAAATATAAAACCATGAAAATATGTTTTAATATATAAAGCCATTAAAATGAAAAATACAGTCTGATGGATATTACAGTTACCTGTATCTTAATCTAAAACCATAAAAAAATTAATTAAAATAATATATATTTTAAAATATTTTATTATTTCAGATAGTCGCCAAGTAAACATTTTTGTTTTCATTTTCAAAGGCATATTTAAAATAATAATAAAAATGACAAAAATATACACCAAAATTACTCAAACTTTACCTAAAATAAAAAATGAAAAACTAAAAACTAGTGCTGTCAAACGATTAATCGCATCCCAAATAAAAGTTTTTGTTTATGTAATATATCTGTGTGTACTGTATATATTTATTATGTATATATACATACATACACTACAGTATATATTTTGAAAATATTTACATGTATATATATTATATAATTTATATTATATATATATTTAATATAGAAATATAACATTTTTCTTAAATATATACATGCATGTGTTAATATATATGGATGCAATTGACAGCACTACTAAAAACTAATTCAAACCGTTAATAAAAACTAGAAATAAAATCTCAATGATACTAAAATAACCTGATGTTGTTTAGACAATGTTCTTCAAAATATCTGCTTTAGTGTTCTACAGAAGGAAGAAAGTAAATGATGGGTAAATGATGACAGAATTGTAATTTTTAGTTAAACTATCACTTAAGGGTCCTGAGCTATGAGCGACAGACATTATCCTTCAAACACCTTCCTCTTTTGACATTTGAAAAGAAACATCTAAGACACAGTAGATCAAGGCTTCTGAGCTAAAAGATCAACATCTACACAATAAAATCTTCTGGGAAGGGAGCAAATGGAAAACAATTTTATCAGATGTTCTTCTTCAGTTGCTCCTTTGAGAACTTCCCAAGTTGAAGTGAAGACACTAAAGGTAGATTTCATGAAAGCAAGCTGTTGTAGGCCACAATTTCCACAGAACGTCTCCTCTGAGAACAGCGTCGTAAGACGCAGTCTCCATGGAAACAGCTGAGGTGATGTCACCCGACTCTTGGATCACTGTCATATACCATTTTTTGTTCCTTCTTTAAGTAAACAGGTGTATTATTCAGATGTGCCTTTGTGCTTCATAAAAGATCCCTTTATTTTTTTTCCTTACACAGTTTTGGATACACCGAATCTAAAAAATAATGATGTTAGAAAACCGAATAATGCAAGACATTATGAAAACAGAAAAATGAAAAGGCAGCACCAATGGTTGACATGATAATTATAATGTTTTGCACAATGTTTTGCTTGCCTTAGAATATGGGTTTTAGGATGACTCACTCACCAAAGGCGTGGGAGACTTTTCCACGTCCAAAATCAGTTTCCCTATGTTTCCTCTGTCATGGATTCTCTGCATGGCTTCCTTCACCTACAGGTTAACAAGAGCAACAAATCACACACACACGCAACTTCATTAAGTCAAACAAATCAAGAAGTGATGCATAAGCTCCATACTTCCTCATGTCATGTGTGTAGTGTCACAGACAATACTAAAGGGGGCAGCAGAGTCACAATCAGCAATTAGTACAATCAATGCACTCCATTTAAATGTCACCAATTAATTCTGTCAGTATTTATGTAACTCATTTTAAATCCTCATTGTTGTTTCTAACCTGTATGAATAGAGACTATATATTCCAGTGTGCCGTTGCGATTGCAGAGTTCAGTGAGGTTCAAAATAATAAAGACTTTCAGTGAATAATAACTTAAACATTTCTGTCTGTCCCTCACACATAGCTATTATATGACTTCTGAAGACTTATTGAAAAATAATAACACATTTTGTGGATGATTTCTTAGGTGCTATTGCATCCGTTTGGAAAGTTTCAGTCCCATTTCAATTCAATTCTATGGGAAAGAATGGCTAGCCATCTCCTTTTGTGATCTAAGAAAGAAAACCATATGGGTTTGGACCACCCTAAAGGCTGAAGTACACTAAATTCACAGTTTTTCTCCATAATGTGTAGCCTGGATGAGTCAACGCTAACTGTTGAAAGTCGGAGCCAGTCTGCAGATTTTAGACTGTTGGAGTTGAAGGATTTCACAGAAAATTGCATAATCTATGGAGATGGACACACGCTTTTAACTTCAGGCTACGATTTCATCGGCGTACATAAAACATGTTTGATATTTTAAAACATAGACGCATGTTTCTATGTGAGTTTATGTTCGGAAAGACTCTCAGAAAGAGTCTGGTAGTGTGAGATCCTCAGTCTACTGCCTGATGCCCAGTTTTCCTCTACAAAGTTGGAAAGCATATGATGCCTAGCCTATGCCTATCCTTTTTCCTACACACCTGATGCTTTGCATGAACTATAACTGTAACTTCTGTTACACTGTAAACATAAGCATTTTCAAGAACTGGGTACAATGAGGTGATACTCTTCAACCATCAATCATTAAAAGGAATTTTAAAAGTGCAAAAGCATTAAAGGGGATGGGATTTCACGTTTTACAAGCTGTTTGTGCATAGATAAGATCCCTGAAGTTGCAAAGACTAAAGTCTCAAAACTAAAGAGATATTCTTATAAAAGTTAAGACTTTACCATGCCCCCCTAAGACGGCTCATTCAAGCAGGTCCCCACGTCTACGTCACAGTGTGGGAAGATTTGTAAAACACCACCCAAACGTACACGCATGAAAGAAGGCGGAACTATTATTCTCGCTGTAGTATTGTTGCTGCCGCTGGCACCATGTCCTGGATACGCTGTGTTTCGTTGTGAAAGAGAAAGTACTTTGTTTGGGCTTCCAAAAGAGGACACAACTAGGAATCAGTGGTTAAGTTGTATTTACAACACTGTTCCAGAACAGTTCAACCCAAATATTAGCGTGTGTGCAGCGCATTTTATGGAGGACTATTTCTTAGCCTGCCAGCTATCAAAGGCTGTTTCTATAAATTGGGGCAATTCCAACTTTGCAAGGACAGTCTGGCGCTTCTGACTCACAGCCTGTAAGTACGTTTTTTTCTTATTTAAAGAATTTGCCACTGACTATTCAAACTCTAGTTTTGAGCAGTGTAGGGTAGCACTTGTTGTTGGTCGTTTCTCTGATCACAACTGCAGACATGGTAATGTTTACTCCGAGCGATGCAACGCAACGCGTAATCAGTAATTATGTCCCCACTGGATGCAACAAATGCCTCGTTTATAATGGGTTTTATTGTTTTTGTCTCATCGCGCCGGGACACGGCATCACAATACGGTAAGGGGCGTAACAATTCCGTTACACGCTTGAGGTATTCGGCCAATCACAATGCACTGGACAGCTGGCCAAATAGAGCACGCCTCGCATCTCAGAACGATGAGTTTTGTAAAAATCGGTGCGTTTCAGAAAGGCGGAGCATAGAGGAGCAACAATAATGTACAGTATGTGGAAAATAATGTGTTTTTTTAACCTTAAACCGCATAAACACATTGCATTACACCAAATACACACAATAAAGTGCTTTTTAGCAACATCATATGAGCCCTTTAACAAATTACTTACCATGAATTACCCCAAAAGCTCAATTATTTCCGCAGAAATAATACAGACATATTAAATATTACTGCAGTACTATGTCTATATTATGTAACATGCGTTGGTATGTTACATAAAAGGAGGAAAAATGCAGAGGAAAATGCAGCGAATTGAAAAGAGCTTTTGCTATATATATTCTTGTTACTCCATGTCACATTAAAATACCAAATGTTACGTTATCTGAAAACAGAACATGAAGGAACATGCATAGCTCATTTATTCAAACAGACAGATAAGGATTGTTTGTAGTGCAACATGATTTGAAGTGATTTGTTTCAGTCTTTTTGAGTGGAACCCAAACCAGAAGTGCCACCCAAAATCTAAAAGCAGTAGATGCATTAGAAAAAAGGTGGATAGTGTTTAAATTCTAATTTGAAAAGTTGTGCATTTCAGCCTTTATCCACACATTTGTCTAGAATTAAATAAATTGCCTAGAATTTTAAAAAAGCAGTAATACTTTATAGTTAACTGCCAAATGTCAAGATGAAGATGCGGCTACAAACACAAAGAAAATGAGCTACTATCACATCATTAGTTAGGTTGGTCCAAAACTTGTATGGTAGCTTTAATGAGCTTTAAGGATGAAGAGAGGTTATTTTCAGTAGTAAGACCGAGATAAAATTAATTACAAGGTGCAGGTTATTCACAGGACATCACAAGGCACACTGCACAACCAGACAGAATACACATGACAGTATTGCACAATATGATTATCATGTCAGAGTTTATACTGTGCCCACAGGTTATGTGGGGGATGTACAGTATGTCCACATCTTGTAAAGTGACTGTTAACTGGATGAATCAGTAAATGAATAAACATGACAGCTGCTTGTCAGGCCCTGAGAATAGAAACACGACAACTGTTAACAGTCCCTGGCATCGATTTTCTAAAGCCAAAATGATGAAAAAGGAATAAATATCAGTACTACTCGATGGTAACAATTCTTAACGATTCAAAAACTGTTAATTGCCATTTAAAAGACGCTTTTCATCCACAGTCCCCTAGTGTCTTGGTCTATTGCACACACAAGTTTTATCCTGATATCCTGATAAGTCATTGTTTTGGGTAAAGGTGTTATAAACAGAAAGTGTCTTAAGATATACATGAGATTTAGAAACAAGAGTTTAAGAAGATAAATACAATTAAAAAGAGAACAGATAAACCAAAATATTTGCACATTTACATTTCTCTCAGTTTGCACTTACCATGCCCACTTAGCTAGAGTAGGAAATACAAAAAATCTGAATCAACATTAATAGTGAAAACAGTGATGGAAGACAATTTCAAAGTCTCTCCATCACAACGTTACAGTAAATATTTTCAATATTGTTGTAAACAAATAATATTGCTAGCGTTTCATGTCTAAATTATCATTGACAAAGGCTGGTGTGCCACAAGTGTCTGTTCTAGGCCCATTATCATTAATAATGCAAGTTAACCATCTCTGTGAGAGCATCATTAGTATTCATCAACACCTTTATATAGGTGATACATCATCGAAAGGACCCGGTTTTACGCTGATAGTCTAGAGAAAAATCATGCCTTCTGTCTCAAACGATCATTATCCTGTTCATCACTGTCAGCTGTACCAGCTGTCAGCCTGGCTATGCTCATCAATCTTCTGACTCGCTTTACTGTCAACTTGTTACAAAAATCATAAGATTGTAGATCCACTCATTTCATTCTTCTTAATACACTACTTGTCAAAACATTATTAAGATTTCTTTCTATGCTTTTGAAAGAAGTCACTTATGGTCACCAAGGCTGCATTTATTTGATGAAATACAGTAAAAAATTAGAAATATACAATATACATAATAATATTGTGAAACATTATTAGAATTGAATGGGAAAGCTGAATTTTCAGCATCATTACTCCAGTCTTCAGTGTCACGTGATATAAGGAGCATAAAAGTCTTCTTTCAAAAACATAAAATAATCTTAATTATTCCAAACCTTTGACCAGAAGTGTGCATTATGCACTAATTTCGCAAAGTATTACTTTTTATATTAGTTTAAACCAAGTATTAAGTAAAATATGTTCCATAAGACGTTTCAACCTCAAAAATACCCCTTTGATTTAAACTGCACATTATATAACTGTAAATGGTACATGTTAAGGCCCGCTAAGTATTAAACTTCTGCATGTAACTCATCTCAAAACACCTCAGCTTTAAAGCAAAGGATGAAGGGTTTTAACTACCAATGCCACTGCTGTTCTGTCCATTAGGTGAGTAATAAGTCTGTGTACAGACATCATCCCATCCACCCTCTCTTCCCATAAAACATCAAGGGTAATTTCTCCAGCCGTGTCCCTCAGAATCAGTCTCATTTCAACGGCACTGCAAATATGCGGAGGGTTTGATTGTGTCTGAATGAGTCACAGTGGCTATGCAGGATTGGAGGTGATAAAATGCATCAGTGGAAGACTGCCTCAATATATCCCCAGAGGCACATCCAGTCTCTCAAGGGTTTCAGAACAAATCTAATTTTCAAAGCCTCACATATATTCATTTATACATCCAACTTTCAAATACTTAAATCCAATGGGTCTAGGCCAGAAGTGTCATGCCCATTCAAACTGTGGATTTTGAATGCAAACTGCCAAAAAGCATTTTTGATTAATTAAGGCCTGGTACAGCACAGCACAGTTTTGTCAGACATATCAATAATATTAATTATAATATAGTTATTTAAGTCCATAAGGCCATAACCATGTCTTAACATTGTGGGGAAGGAAAGAAGAACATTAAAATAATTATAATTAATCAATATTAACTATTTTAATAGTATATTTAAAAAAAAACATGCGCACATTTACCTTTAATTGTTTACCTAACATGCTGGAAACTGCTCCAAGTTTGACCAAAAATGAAAGTGAAAAGCTGTGTTTGTAACTAATAAATCCATCATAAAAAATTTCTCCAACTTCAAACCATTGCGTCCAGCTAAAATACGAGTCCTCTATTCATAATACTGCTTTCACCAGTGCAAAACATTTCTAAACAAATATGTGGATTTTGATGTGTGAGGACAACAAGGATGGACTTTTTTTACTAGAGGAAGCATTATTATGGACTGATATTTTGGCCAGAAGCAATGCTTTATAGGTGACATATCATGAAAATCTGACTTTTTCCATGTTTAAGTGCTATAATTGACTCCCTGGTGCATCTACCAACCCAGAAAATGTGAAAAAGAACAACTCAGTAAATTTGGTTTTGGTAAGCCTTTCTCTGCAAGCTTGTGAAAAAAATGAACCGCTCCGATTTAGCTCCCCCCGTGAGGTAGAAAGGGGATTTTATTATAATATTACCACCCCTTGATCCACAAGTTTCTACCCACAGCACCCTGTTTTCGCAAAAGTCCCAGCCTCAGAAGAGACAAGAGAACAGTGGATTTATTGATTTATTTACTGTATATTAATCTGCTGCCACACAGATCTAATATAAACATGCAATTTCTTTCCCAGCGGTTTACCTTCAAAGACATTACTGACTGTTTTTGTAACTTTTTAAAAGTTTTTTTTTTTAACTGTCATTGACAGTTAAGTATAATAAGACATGAAGGAGAGCTTTGTCAAGTACTCACATGCCACGTGACAGCCGCTTTCTGTGCGCATGTTTCAGATGTGTGCGCTCAGAAAAGTGTATATCAGAATATATGATTATGACACAATATGATTTCAGCGAGATAGAGATGATAATCAAAACCAAACAGATGTTTTTAGCAGAGATATGAGCTGCAAAGGCACAGCCCTATTCTGTAAAAGGGGGCAGGGAGCAGCAGCTCATTTGCATTTAAATACACATGCACAAAAACACTGTGTTTCAGCTTCCACTCAAAACGATATAATAAATGATCTGTGGGGTATTTTGATCTGAAACTTCACAGATTCATTCAGGGGACACCTGAGATTTATATTACATATTGTAAAAAGGGGCATAATAGGTCTCCTTTAAAGTTAAAATGCCTTAATAATGGATTTGTTTCTGTCAAACACGCTTTTTACTTCACAAGACATTAATTGATGGACTGGAGTCATAAGGATTTTGTGTGAATTATTGTGATGTTTTTATCAGCTGTTCGGACTCTCATTCTGACAGCACCCATTCAATGCAGAGGATCCATTGGTGAGCAAGTGATGTACTGCTAAATTTTAAAACTGCACCATAGATGGCCTGTGGGTGAATACATTTTTCAGCAAATTTTATTTTTTGGGGTCAACTATTTTTCTATGTTTCTTGTCTTGTTAAAACCCGAATTCCAGAAATGTTGGGACATTTTTTAAATGTGAATAAAATGAAAACTAAAAGACTTTCAAATCACATGAGCCAATATTATTTTCACAATAGAACACAGAACATTAATGTTTAAACGGAGACATTTTACACTTTTATCCACTAAATGAGCTCATTTTTAATTTGATGACTGCTACAGGTCTCAAAAAAGTTGGCACGGAGGCAACAAAGGGCTGAAAAAGCAAGAAAGTTTGAAAAGATTCAGCTGGGAGAACATCTAGCAACTAATTAAGGTAATTGACATCAGGTCTGTAGCATGATTATCTATAAAAGGTATGTCTTAGAGAGGCAGAGTCTCTCAGAAGTAAGGATGGGCAGAGGCTCTCCTGTGAAAGAGTGCGTAAAAATACTGTGGAATACTTTAAAAACAACATTCCTCAATGTCAAATTGCAAAGGCATTGCAAATCTCATCATCTACAGTGCATAACATCAAAAAAAGTTTCAGAGAAACTGGAGAAATCTCTGTGCGTAAGGAACAAGGCTGAAGACCTTTGTTGGATGCCCCTAGTCATCGGGCCCTCAGACGACATTGCATCACTCATCGGTATGATTCTGTCATTGACATTACTAAATGGGCCCAGGAATACTTCCAGAAACCACTGTCGGTAAACACAATCTGCCGTGCCATCTCCAGATGCCAACTAAAGCTCTATCATGCAAAAATGAAACCATATGTGAAGTGAAGTGACATACTGCCAAGTATGGTGACCCATACTCGGAATTCGTGCTCTGCATTTAACCCATCCAACGTGCACACACACAGCAGTGAACACACACACACCGTGAACACACACCCGGAGCAGTGGGCAGCCATTTATGCTGCGGCGCCCAGGGAGCAGTTGGGGGTTCGGTGCCTTGCTCAAGGGCACCTCAGTCGTGGTATTGAGGGTGGAGAGAGCGCTGGACATTCACTCCCCCCACCTACAATCCCTGCCGGCCCGAGACTCGAACCCGCAACCTTTGGATTACGAGTCAGAATCTCTAACCATTAGGCCACGACTTCCCCATATGTGAACATGGTCTAGAAGCTCCGTTGTGTCCTATGGGCCAAGGCTCATTTAAAATGGACTGTTTCAAAGTGGAAAAGTGTTCTATGGTCAGACGAGTCCAAATTTCACATTCTTGTTGGAAATCACAGGCGCCATGTCCTCCAGGCTAAAGAGGAGGGAGACCTTCCAGCATATTATCAGCATTCAGTTCAAAAGCCAGCATTTCTGATGGTATGGGGTGCATAAGTGCATACGTTATGGGCAGCTTGCATGTTTTGCAAGGCACTATGAATGCTGAAAGGTATATAAAAGGTTTTAGAGCAACATATGCTCCCCTCCAGACAACGTCTATTTCAGGGAAGGCCTTGTGTATTTTCAGCAGCTGGATACCTATATCAGGCAAGAATGGGACCAAATTCCAACACCAAGACTTCAGAAACTCATAACCTCGATGCCCAGACGTTTTCAAACTGTTTTGAAAAGAAGAGGAGATGCTACACCACGGGAAACATGTAGGGCTGTCACAATTCGTCGATTTTAGTCGACTATTACATTTTTTTAAATCATCGACTTCATTTTGCTCGCGTTGACTAACCGGCCAAATACCGGAAGCGGCGCATTTCATGAACAAGAATCCATAAAACACATTATTAGACTATTTTCCAAGGCTGCATGATATATTAAACCCATTTAAAAATCATAATTAAGCATAATTGTGAATTCACAAACGCTACGATTTAATTAAATAATTATATGTGATGCAGTTCTAATACAGTATATGCACTTTATTTACATGCGTGTAGGTTACGTACGTGCGTCACACAGCGGCTCCTTTCACAGTAGCTCCACAGAAACTGTTATCATTTACATGTTCAGTGTCTCAAACTCCATCTCTGCATGTTGTTGTGAGTTTGGGTTTAGTATAACGTTCATCTGGAAACGCAACGTGCGCCATTTCATCAGATTGTTAAAGTAAATCATTTATAAACCTACGCAAACACAGGAGAATACATCGCAATTTCAAAATAAAAGATCAAACCCTCACTCTGAGTTTACACGTTTTGATGTCCACATATTCAATTAATTACAGTGGCTATAGCATTTCTGTTCTAAAGAAATGGACAAATACTAAACATTAAGTGGACATTTGAATTAAATGGTGCTTGGTCAATATTAAACAAGGATTAGATCGCACAGTAATGTGTAAAAACAATCATCAGGCCGTCGGCGCCCCCTGCAGGCCTTTGTTGTAATGCGTAATGTACATTAGCTCTATTGTTTATAATACATGTAGCCTATTTTAACGGTTTTGTTCAATAAAACCATATGATTTCTTGCTTTTGGTAATTTATTTGAACCAATTATTATTGCATCATTGCTATTATATATGTATTTTAAGTCAAGCTATTGTTCATTTACATCTGTTTTTATTACCACAAAAAATTAATTATATGAAATCCATTTTATTTCCAAATTCTTTTTTTTTTTCCATTTTCATTTTTCTATACTCGGTTTTATTGGTTAAATTAAATTGTATCATTCAAAAAGGCTCTCTAATTAATTGAGTTTTACAGTTTTATCTTTACCAAATTCTGTTTTCATTTTATTCAAATTTAAAAAAAAAACCTCCCAACATTTCCGGAATTCAGGTTGTACATTTAGATATGAATTATCCAAATTATTGCCATTCATTTCAATTCACGTAGTTTACATTAGTGGACATTACTGTGCGTAATAAACCTTCTTTGATTTGAATGGCCACATTAAATCATTTTGTCATTGACGAGTGCTGCTAGAATGTAACTTTGAAAACGTTTTGTTATCCTAACAACAAACAGAACATATTGAAGCACAGCCGAGCAGCAGAACATCACGTAGCATTGAAAGGAACAATTTGACCATTTCTAATTATCATTCAATGTCTGTGGTGGTTACAGCTCTGGTGAAAATAATATTATTCCAGAAAAGTCAAACTCCGCCTATGCGAACGATCCTCCCCGATCTGTACCCTCATCATCACAGGGACAAAAGGTGACCTCAGATTAGCCTACAATGAGCTCTGGTTGGCACTGGCTTTCACCCTCTGGAATTCCCCTCCCACACATTGAAGTCATGGAAAGCCACTTCCCTCGCTCTCAAATAATACTCAAATAAGGCACCTGATCAAGAGTCACTGCACTGGGAAAGAAAGACAGTGGCATTCCTGTGACCTGTTTGTCAACTATTAAATACAGACATCATTAAGGTTTTTGAAAATCATTACTAAATGAAATCCAAAGCTTTTTAAGCAGTAAAACCATTTCTATACTTTTGTAATATGAAATGAGAAGTCATAGGCCAACACATCCTACCACTAAGAAACTTCTCAGAACTCTTTTATTTTCAAGCATGAGCCACGGAGTGATCACGTGTTCCCTGGTGTTATGTGCCAGTTTGAGCCTGGTGCCGCCACTGCTTGTGAGGACTATTAGTCTCTTGTCAGACACATCAGAGCACATGCAGTCTCTGACTTTATCAGGCTCCAGCTGGTCATTCTGTTCAGATGTTTGAATATAATGATCTGGGTTACTCTGTAACTTTAATTAGGGACACTGCTCTGCAGGAAAAAAAAATCAGTAAATATTATGTCTTTCCTATAACCTATTAAATACCGTTTTCAAATAGCTATGTGGTTGCTAGGGTGTTCTGGATGGTTGCAAGAGCATTTCAATGCTGAAGTTGCTAGGATGCTCTTGGTTGTTGCCATGTCATTGTTATGGGGTTGCTAAGGAGTTCTGGGTGGTTGCCAGTATAGGACTGCCCCAGACTAAAGATTATTCTAGTCGACTAGTAGTCATTCATTTTAGCCATTAGTCGATTAATCACGTTTATATTTAATTACTTAAATATATATGCTGGGGAGGCCTGAGGCTATTCCACACTCAAGCTTGCCGCAAAGCAAAAGTAATGACTATGATTATGTCAGAAAACACGAGGAGATATTTTAATTACTAGTTGTGTTTTCTGAGTCAGTGTCGACTGCAAAGATGCTGAAAAAAGCACAGCGGATGCGCCTTTAGAGAGAAATGTACCTTTCATACAGATTACATAACCAGAGAGTAGCCTATTTGTTTTCAATTTGAATTGGTTAGTTTTAAAATAAATATTTCAAGATTTCTATTGATAGGGATGCACATAAGTGGTGTGCAGATGAGCACGTGTGACAAAAATAAAAAATGCACTGGGTAAAGTTCAGACCACTCTTTTGCGGACCAACATGGCTGACAGCTGTTAAAAGGTTAGCTCATCCAAACAATTTTATTCTGTCATCAATTACTCACCCTTATGTCGTTCCAAACCGTAAAACCTTCATTAATCTTCAGAACACAAATTAAGATATTTTTAAATCCGAGAGCTTTCTGACCCTGCATAGACAGCAACACAACTAGAAAGGCCTAGAAAGGTAGTAAGGACATCATTAAAATAGTCCATGTGACATCAGTGGTTCAACCTTAATGTTATGAAGCTACAAAAATGAAGGCATATAGTGCACATTTAGCTAGGTTAACAGAGCGAGTGGCCATGTAAAAGAAACATTTAATGTTTCAGTTTTAAATGATAAGCCATATTTGAGGTCAATGAATGATGTTTGGATTCACTGGCCGATAAACAGCAATTACCACAAGCACCAACTGTTAATGATCTGTCTGTCATGGACATGGACCATTTGTTTCCCCTGCGACTAACTGACTATTTGTGGCCTATTTTGTGACTAAATTTTGGTTGGCCGTTTGCGTTTTGCGTTGGTTTCGCATACTTTCTGCGTGACAATTTTCACCAACAGAAGAGTCCACAAACATCCATGCACACCGTCATTTTTGTGTCCGCACACACAGTCTGCGTCCAACAGCACAGGTGAATGTTGAGACAGAATGAGTCTCATTCACCAACACTCATCCACAATTGAGTATACTTTAAAGTATACTTTGACTATACATTGTGCGAGACAGAGGGGAACATGGAAAAAGTAGTATACCCAGGCCTTAAGCCTCTTCTTGCCGTCTAATATTTAGTTGACTATTACGGGGGCAGTCAGAACTGATTCTGATTAGGTGTATCAGCCGTTTTACAACAGGTTTGAATGTGGATTGACAACAATTTGAGTCCTAGTTTACCGTTTTATTTAACTTCATTAATACATGAATACTTGCGCACATCCCACTGAATAAGATTAGAGTGCTTTACTTGTTCTCCCAATGTAAATCAGAGAGTGCTCTACAGAAATCAAATAGTGCTTTCAGAAGCACAGTACTGCCTGTCCTCAACCCATGAGATCAGCACAGAGCAATCTGTAGGGCTTTCAAGAAGCTTGTGATTAGAAAGAAATTAAAGTGTGTATAGACTCCCAACACTCAGAGGTCTGCTTTTAATCAGTTTATGGAGAGGTCTCCATCCCACTCCAACAAAACAAAGTTTGTACTGAGAGTTGCTACACTGTTATATGCAATCAGAAAATAAGTACTGCTAGCTTTGTAGAGTTCTGTATAAAGTGTTGTTGTCACAGCACTATCCTCATGAAACAAGGTTCGTAATATCAGTTTATATAATAAAGAGATAAAAATATTTTATTGCAAATGCACCAGAATATGAAGGAGATTTGAAAGTGCTGGCACTGAAATCTTTAGATATTAAAAAATATTTAAGGGATAGTCTACACAATAATATCCTGAACATTTCCTCGCTCTCAAACCGAAATCTTTATAAAAAAATCCATTAAGACTCAATAATTCATTTCAATAATTAAAGTCATATAAAACCACTATTATAACACTTACTGAAAAACATCGACCACAGAAGGAGTACAAGCTATTCACAACAAGCATGCACTTTAAGTACTGGGGCGTATTTTGAGACAATCTGAGGAAGAAAATAGACTGAATAATGTGAAGGGGAAAGAAAAATCACATGCCAATATCATTTTGGGGACACTGGGGTATTATTATGTTGCAAACTGCATTAGGCTCCATGATGAGAGATTGTAACTCTACAAAATGAAGAACACTGCATCAATAGTGTTGATGAATCCCCAAGGATTCTGCTTGATGGGAAGGATGAAAAACAAACACCCAAAGCCATCAACATCTTAAAGGAATAGTTCAATATCTCAAACCCTGTTGTCTTCAAGGAACACAAAAGACTGCTCTTTTCCATACAATGAAAATGGAGAGAAACTGTCAAAAGCCCAAAGTGTGTGTGGGGGGGGGCACCATAAATGTGACCCTGGACCACAAAACCAGTCTTAAGTCACTGGGGTATATTTGTAGCAATAGCCAAAAATATATTGTATGGGTCAAAATTATGGAGTTTTCTTTTATGCCAAAAATCATATTTAGTAAAGATCATGTTCCATGAAGATATTTTGTAAATTTCCTACCGTAAATATATTAAAACTTAATTTTTGATTAGTAATATGCATTGCTAAGAACTTCATTTGGACATCTTTAAAGGCAATTTTCTCAGTATTTTGATTTTTGTGAACCCTCAGATTCCAGATTTTCAAATAGTTGTATCTCGGGAAAATATTGTCCTATCCTAACAAACCATGCATCAATGTTTTGAGATGATGTATAAATCGTTGACCTTTATAACTGGTTTTGTGGTCCAGGGTCACAAATGTAGACAGTGTGTACTCTAAATAATTACATTCACACAAGTATCATGAACAATCAAGATCCAAAAACGCTGAAGGTACGATTTGACATGAAACTGATTATTCATGAGTAACTTCAATAAAATAAGGTTGTTGTGTGTCATCTACAACATCATATCCTTTCAAATTATATATTTAGATGAAGCATCTGTGTTAGTGCTTCCCAAAAGTGTATGTAATATTGTCTACTACAACTGTGAGTCAGTTTCTTTTTAAAAAGGGTTAAGGTCACTTTTAACCCCGAGTTATGAATTTAGCAGACAAATTGTGGTACTATAGGTGCACAGTGTGAAGCAACGTTGTAAGTTAAGACTCGTCCATGTCTTCCTAAAACGCCTAATTTAAACACGCTCCACAAATCTACATCACCGTGTGTGAAGATTTGCATAACACCGCCCAAATGTTTACGCAAAGAAAGCGTAGCTTTTATGCAATGTATGTTTCCAAATATGGTGAGGGGCGTAACATTTCCTTCACACGCTTGAGGTAGTCAGCCAATCACAACGCACTGGATAGCTGGCCAATCAGAGCACACCGCGCTTTTCATAACAATGAGCTTTGTAAAGATTGACGCGTTTCAGAAAGGCAGGGCAGAGAAGCAACAATAATGTACGGTATGTGGAAAATAATGTGTTTTTTGAACCTTAAACACATTGCATTGAACCAAATACACAAAACAATGTTCTTTCTAGCAACGTCATATGACCCTTTTAATATTTTGTCAAGGCTCTGTAAACTATTCAATAATAATAATAATAAAACAATGTTTTTTTCTGGCTAGTTTTTCATATGTCAGGCTTTACAGGGTTAATTAGATTCTTTCACAGATCTCATGTTCTCAGAGTTGTATGCCCCACTGGATGCAAATAAGAGCCAGGTTAATCCAGCTGGTTAACCCAAATTACAAATTTACAGTAACCCCAAGATTAATAAGAAACATGGATGAATTAAGGGTTAAAATGGATTCATGAAGTGTGAAAGCTACTCAAGAATCCAGCTGTAGCCTTGAGCAAAGAACATCCTTTATCTGCTGTGAAGATGGTGTAATGTGCTTAACAACAAGCTGCTTTGTGTGTGTGTGGGTGGCTTAGACTTTACAGTATGCAAAAACGGATCATTTTTGTGCTTGTTCAAACCGTGTACAAATGATTAAGTCCTTTTTTCTTGTTTTATGCGTCATATACTCTCCTGAGCAAATGCTCACTTAGCCATGCAGAATGAGGAGCTAATTGGCCAAAGCCCACAGGCACAGATCAATTAAGCAAACGTCCAGCATGCCTGTCAAGCATCATGTTTCGAGATACAGCTCTACCATTCTTTTCCACAGGCCAGTTCTGATCTGGACGTCGTTGCATCTGACTCGAAGTGACTGCCAAGCCTCTCTTCTGCCAGGTCACCAGACACCGGCACAGAGCAGGCCCCTGGTTACCACGACAACAGTGCAATATACGGTGTGATTGAGAAGAAAATGTCACAGAGCGCCTTCTTTGTTAGGCACAGCAGCCAATGAGGTTTGTTGCGGCCACTGACGTGAGACAGCACTACACGCTGAAGTAGAGCTCAAATGAGCATGAATGGAGCACTTTACGGCCAAATGTTTCCAAAGAAATGCGCTTGAAATGGTGATTAGGATGAATGTCTCAATTAGTGAGATTAACATGGGTAATCTCACCAAACCTGTCAAAAACATGGATGGGTCATATTTCAGCCTCAAATCAAAAGAAAACAAAGCCTGGTGCTGTTCGGTCATTTTAGATAAAAAAATTGCATTTCATTCATTCATCCATTCATTCCTTTTAACTTCAGAATGGTATGAAACTTGGTGACTTTTGTGGCAATTGATCTGTGAATGCACAAAAAAATCATGACAATGATCTGAAAAGGTTAAACATTTTGGTAGTCTCATTTTGGACTTAAAAAAAGTGTGCATTTTGATTTTACAGACTTTTTTACTGCATTGGAATGGCACAAAACTTGGTGACTTTGTTTCAATTGCTATGTAAATAAATAAAGAATTGTGGACTGGATTCAAAAAGGCTAAAAAGACGAGCGCTTGAAATAATTGATTAGGAAGAATGTCTCAGTGTGATTACATTGGCCAATCTCACCAAAGCTTTCAAAAACATGGAGAAAATAGAAGAAAATAATTAGAAGAAAATAATTTTGCCACTCTTTGGTCATTTTAGACTTTAAAAAAAATAGAGTTTTGATTTTTATATATATGCACATTTTATATATACACACACACACACACACACATTTTAATGGAACGGTATAAAACTTGATGACTTTTGTGACAATTGCTATGTGAACAAACAATGTTGGACATGATTGGAAAAGACTAGAAAGTTTTAGAAAAGAATAAATGGATGCTTGAAAATTGTGAAGAATCTCTGAATTAGTGTGATCACATGGGTGAATCATGCCAAATCTGTAAAAAAAAAAAAAAAAAAAAGTGGACATGATTCAAAAAGTTTTTTTTTTTTTTTTTTTAATAGTCACACTGGTACTTGTAAAAATGACTATCATAGGAACTGTCATGTTGAGGGGGGATTATTATTATTATTAATAATAATGAAAACATACTATTATTATTATATTATTTTTTTATATTATAAATGTATCTCTTTTTTTCTTCTGACTTTGGGGTGAACCATAAAAACCATTCAACCATAAAAATCTTGCTGAAGAAAGAAATCATCTGATATCATTATTTCAGGAGATTTAAATAAACATGAAATTCAGATAAAACACAGGCACACATTTCAGGGCATTGTCAGCTGTATAATTTGTCAGGAAAAAGTCAATAAAAATTGAATATCGGGCAGGTAAGAGCTCTGAATGTTTTTAATGTTCGATTTCACATCAGGAAAGCCATCTTCATATCATGCCGAAAGGGAGCCAGCAGCTTGAACTGTAAACACATAATGAGATTCTGGTCCCTCCTGCTGCGTGCTGACAACATTACAGTCTGCCGAACAAGCACCAGGCCCATTCAAACTGAGGACACGTGCCCCCTCAGATTTTTACAGCCAATGGATTTTAAATGTAAAAAATGTCAAAGATGCTGCCTTCCATAAAATGAACTCTCACAGGTGCCTCTTTTGAAAAAAATAGGTGTATGGTGCTCCTGGTTTGCCATCTGTGCTCATCCTCAGGTCACTTATTTGTTGCCTCTCTATTCTTCTTCTTTTCTCATTACAAAGCTGTTTCTTTCCCCCCTCCTCCTCCCTCATTTTCATTCCCACTGCTTCTTTTCATTCGCTTTGTCTCCTTCCATCCTTCTCTCTTTCTCTCATTATCAAGTGGGAAGTGTCAGTCTGTGATTAGAGGCACACATGTTGTATCTTTTGTGCCGTTCCTAATCACCTGACACTGGCTGACAAGGATCTAACTGCTCTACAATCACCCATTTTGAGCCTTAAAGCGGCCATCTGTACTGCCTAATGCACAGGACATGCAGTAAAAGCTTGAGCAAAGTGCTAGAATTCAACAGAGAACATTTTCAATAAACCCAAAGGCTCTTGCCGTTTTATTGCAAGAGTACTGTTGAGAGAGAAGACATGTGGCGACAGAATGGAAGGCAAGGAAAGTCAATAATTCACGATAACAATGTTCTTTGTATAAATAAAGATCACAAAAGCATAAACCGGTTCAAAGAAATAGTTCACTCAAAAATGAAAATGAGCTTAAAGTGTAGTCACCCTCATGCCATCCAAGATCATTTCTTCATCAATTTGGAGAGATTTAGTATTACATCACTTGCTCACCAATGAATTCTTTGCAATGAATGGGTGCCGTCAGAATCCGATCAGCTGATAAAAACATCACAAGTAATCCACACCACTCCAGTCCATCAATTAACATCTTATGTAGCAAAAAAGCTGCGTGTTTGTAATAAACTATTTTGATGATGATTTTAAAGGGATAGTACACCCAAAAAAATTTAATTATATCAACATTTACTCACCTCCAAGTTGTTTCAAACCAGTTTGAGATTCTTTCTTCTGTAAAACAAAAAAGAAGATCTTCTGAAGAATGCTGGTAACCCAACAGTTGCTGGTACCCATTGACTTCCATAGTATGTGGGGGGGCTAATATGGAAGCAAATGGCTACCACAACAGGTTTGTTAACCCACATTCAACAAAATATCTTCTTTTGTGTACAACAGAAGAAAGTAATTCATACAGGTTTGGAACAACATAACGGTGAATAAATGTTGAAAATTTAAATTTGTGTGTGAACTATCCCTTTAATTCAAATAAGCTAAATATGAGCTCTCTATAATACCATATTATTGATTTCTCCTTTGAAAAAGTCATCTGGTCTGAATCAGTAGAGAAATATGCAGAAAACAAACACCATTTACAAGTGAAAACTAATCCAAAAACGCTCTAAACAAATATGTTGGTGGATTTTAATGTGAGAGAACAAAAGGGGATGGACTATTTGGGAATAATTATGGTATGTTAGTCTGAAGTGATGGTTTGAAGATAAAAAAAACAAAAACAATGATGGTTTTGTTTCTTACAAACAAGCACTGGTTGCGGATTATGATGATGTTTTTATCAGCTGTTAGGACTCTCATTCTGACGGCACCCAAATCTGTTCCAATAAAGAAAAACTGGTCTACATCTTGGATGGCATGAGGGCGAGTTCATTTTCAGCAAATTTTCATTTTTGGGTGAACTATTCCTTTAAGTAAGCTAGTGTTCAGCTGGTCTCCCAGTATGGCTAACCTGGTGTTTAACTAGTTTGGGTGGTCATCCAGCTGGTCTCAAAAGTGCTCAAAATCCCTCTAAAATCAACATACACTCTTAAAAATAAAGGTTACAAAAGGAGGTTTTCACAGTGATGCTATAGAAGAACAATTTTTGGATTACTAAAGAACCTTTTAGAGAACAGTTTTTTAAAATAACAAATTTTTCCCTTAGTGCAAAGAGCATTTTTAACTCTAAAGAACTTTTTTTCCCACTTTTTTCCAACCTTTTGTGCAATGGAAAGTTTCCATGGATGTCAAAAGTTTTCATGAACCATAGATGCTAATAAAAAAAACTTTATTTTTAACAGTGTAACAGACCAGCCTAACCTCTAAAAAGATAGACAGCTCAGATAGACAGTTTTCGATACAGTTTTCAATCATATTAAAAGGTTAGGTATGGAAGCATGTTTCCGCCACTGGAAAAAAAAGGTAATTGCGAATTTTATCTCACAATTCAGACTTTTTCTCTCAGAAATGACCCTTCACAGGGAGTTTGATTGACAGGCAATCTGACCAATCATGACACCAAATTTTGTCCGACAAACAAATCAGTCAGGAGAGAAGACACCTTTAGATGTTCACTCATGTTTATTTCATCCTATAACTAGTAAAGAGGAAGAGATGATCAGTTTACAGTACGTGACGCTTAATCTGAGGCGCTGCAGCGATCTGTCACAACACATTAAAGAGCCACAAAACGATATTTATTGTTTGAATTTCTTAAAAAAAAAAAAAAAAAAAAGGAAAAAGCTGAAACTTTGTTTCATACGTAAAGTAGCCTGCTCTGTCTTGCCTGTCGGTGCGTTGTCAATTTAATCTTTAAATTGATTTAATCTAAACTCGCAATTGCAAATTATAAAGTCTAATTCTGAGGGGGGAAAAGACTGATATGTTCTCAGAATTGCAAATTTATATCTCACAATTGTGACTACTTCTCATGCAAATGCGAGTCATTAAAGGGGTCCTATTATGCTTTTTCACTTTTGAAGTTTAGTCAGTGTGTAGTGTGTATGTTTGTGCATAAAAAAAGATCTACAAAGTTACGAATCTCAAAGTCCACTCCAAAGGGATATATTTTGTTTTGAAAAAATCCCTTTTCTAGAACTACAACGAACGGCTCGTTTGGACTACAGACTTTTTTCCGGGTGTTGTGACATCACCAAGCAGCCCACTAGAACTAATCGAGCCGTTTGTGCCAGGCTGGGAAGAGAGGTATTGTAATAATGTAAATTATGTGAAAAATGTGTTTTTTGAACCACCAATCGTGAGAGCATGTTCTAGTACACACCCAAAACAAAATCAAGACTTTGTAAAAGAGCATAATAGGACCCCTTTAAGTCAGAATTGTGAGATACAAACTCGCAATTATGAAACATATCAGTCTTTTTCCCCCCTCAGAATTAGACTTCATAATTTGCAACTGCGAGTTTATATCTCACAATTCAGAGAAAAAAATTGTGAGGGAAAAACTCGGAATTACCTTTTCATATTTTTTATTCAGTGGCCAAATTGGGCTTCCATAGTTAGGGGGACATTTTTTTTAATTTTTCAGAAAAATATTTTTTTCCAAGTTTAAGGCTTACAGTTCAATGGTGTGAGCATCAATATTTGATGAAATATGATGTCAGAGTAGCATGCCTTGCACAAATGAACATTCTCTGCATCTGCGCCAGCTGGACATGCTAATGTTACCCGTACGCTGCTTTGAAGTCTCTCCAAAAGATCACAGCTGACAAACAGAATTACAGGTGTGTCCTGCATAATGAGCTTTTGATTGTTTAGAATTAACATTTAGAAGAACACGATTATTTCCCCATACTCACACAACAAGCTCAAAACTACAAACAACTTTTTACATTTTCATTGATGTGTGCTTAATGAATGATTCGGCATGCAACTGAATCGTGACAAGGCAAGAGCCCCAAATGAGTCCTAATTATTTAATATATAATAAGATTTTTTTTTTCAGAGAATTTAAGTCTCCATTTAAATTTTTAAATTTGAAAATCTTCAAAATTTGAACTTTCCTTTTCTAATTAATTACCCTCATATATATGCATTTATATGAATTTCAATTAACTTTATTTGTTCAAAATTAAATTCTGTTTCGTCAGATTGTAAGTTTCGATTCAATTCTGGATGGTGCCTGCTTGTTGGGTAGGCCTACTTATTTCGGATATAAAGTTATGTTACTTTTCCATGTTTTTGTATTATGAGAGAAATAGAATATTATATTATATTGTTGTATGAAACCATACCTTTGATATTTTGACACAAAACTAATCAAGCCTGTAGTCATATCTTATAAAATAGTCTTTCCTGTGCAGGTGTGATGCTGACTCCAGCACAGCACTCTAAAAATTTGTCAATGATGCATTCTTGTGATAACAACCAGCAACCCCCCCCCCCCCCCCAAAAAAAAAGCCAGGTAGGAAAACACAAGAACTCAATTTGATTATACACACAAAAAGACAACAAAGTCTGACACATGCTCTCGATTGACGCAATCAATCAGTGTGATATAAACACTGCACTCAACCAGCTGCAGGGAAAAACTGGTAGAAATGTGTGAGAGAGTGAATCACAGTACGCAGCAAGTCATGCAGATGACAGCTATTAAAGCTTACTGTATTATATTATTATATGCTAGTTCAGCCTAGCATAACAAAATTTCACACGAGGAACAGTATTGTTGTTCAGAATATGTGCGTGGCTGTGATTCAGCCACAGTCCTAAAAAAAAAGCAAATTCAAGTCAAGTCATGTCACCTTTATTTATATAGCGCTTTTTATAATGCAAATTGTGTCAAAGCACTGCACAATATCAAAAAAGGAAAATAATGTGTCAATAAGCTTAAATAGTGTCTTTGCAAATTCAACAGTACAATTCAACTGTGAATGTCGATGTTCAAGTTTATACAACTGTTCTATAAGCAACCAATTATAAGTAATATATGTTTTAAATATCAAAAATATCTGCATGTGCTGTAATTACATCCATTCATTTCTGTAAATAGACCTATAATTACACTGTTGACCCTTCCCCTAACCCTTAACCCACACATAAACCTCTAACCTTATTCCTCCTCAACAGCATTGTGTTTTACAACACAATAATCACACTAGTTAAAGACACAAAATAGGGACAAAACTATTATTATTATTATTTATTTTTGGATATTGTTCTTCTGCAGTCTAAAGTATCATGTCCTCTGATTATAAATTGTATGTCTATTTTATCTTTTACGTATATAACATGAATGAAAAATGCTACCAGCAGCTGCATTAAGAAAATGTAATCACTAAAACTCAATTCTTAAGATCGGTTCACACCAAGCACGATAACGATAAAGATATAGTTGGGGAAGTCGTGGCCTAATGGTTAGAGAGTCAACTCGTAATCCAAAGGTTGCGGGTTCGAGTCTCGGGCCGGCAGGGATTGTAGGTGGGGGGAGTGAATGTCCAGCGCTCTCTCCACCCTCAATACCACGACTGAGGTGCCCTTGAGCAAGGCACCGAACCCCCAACTGCTCCCCGGGCGCCGCAATATAAATGGCTCCGGGTGTGTGTTCACTGCTGTGTGTGTGCACGTTGGATGGGTTAAATGCAGAGCACAAACTCCGAGTATGGGTCACCATACTTGGCTGTATGTCACTTCACTTTCACTTTCACTAAAAATCATTCTTAGTAGTAAAGAATAGCAGCGTCCACACTACAACTATAACGATAAAGGTACAGAGAAACAATATCGTCGGAATCGCTTCCAGAACGTTTTTTTTTCAGCTGATGATAAAAACACTGACAGCCAATCAGAATCCATCTTGCTATAATGTGCTCAAGAATTTAAAGCGGCAGACGCACGTGCGCTTAGAATAAACAGACGATATCGTTCGCTGGTGTGGACGCCAATATCGTTATCTTTATCGTGCTTTGTGTGAACGGGCCTTAATCCTTCATGCTTTAATTTGATCAAAATTATGTAAGTGAATCGGTCTCATTCCAAAGCAAGACAGGCTTTAATTCTCTGTGGTGACTGACTTAATTAGATTTACTCACCAAAACCCTTTTTTTCTTTCTTGCAGTTGGCACTTTCCCGAGTGTTCATTTTGGACCCTGTTAATACTTTTGCTGGCAGCTTCAATTCAAGATTTCAAATGGACTGTGAGAGGTCGAGGACTATGCTGGGAATTTAAATATTACATTTTTAACACAAGAAACAAATATAATTTCTTTGAGTGTTCAGTTAAAGACTAATCAGTTGATCAATATATTTCCGTAAAAAAAAAAGATTAAAGTGCCCCTATTATGGATTTTTGAAAATGACCTTTCATGCAGTGTGTAACACAACTCTGAGTGAATGAAAGCATCCTGCAAAGTTTTAAATCTTAAAGTGCACCTTAAAGTTAGTCTCTCAAAAGAAAGAGTCGACACTGAATCACTGAAACGAGTCTTTTTTAAAAGGAATCCCAAGCTGTTTCATGTTGAAGTCAACATGCAACATTAGCATATTGCTTGCCCACTTCTTTGTCTGAATGAAAATGCAAATTCATTCTTTGCCACTAGGTGCTGCTTTAGTGGTTACATTTTTTGTGGAAGCCATGATACATTTTCAGGTTTCAGAAAGTTCAAAAGACCAGCATTTATTGGAAATTTACATTTTTTGTAACAATTTAAAAGTCTTTACTGCTCCTGAACGCGGCACGAATATCCGCCAAAGTTCAGATTTTTAAACTCTGGTTACGCACGTCAAGCGCCCGAAACGCTCAATTCGCGCCGCAGGATGTCTATTCGCGTCTTTGCATTGACTTAAAATGTAAATCACTCGCGCTTAACGCTTCATTTTCGTCTGGTGTGAACGCACCATAGCGTATCACACACAGCTCTGTAAAACACAGGCAGGTTTGGCTGCAGACTGTACTGCTCTGTTGGGTTTCACAGAGGGAGGGCTGTCTGACTGTGTAGGAAGAACAGAACGACATACACCAGCCGTAATCAAAGCAAAAAGATGCACCAGGGCCGGACTGCCCACCTGTCATCTGATGGTCTGAGACAGCAGCTGATTGCATGCAGGAAGGGAGGTTGCCATGCGTCTTGCTTTTAAAAACCAATCTTTCAAAGGGCTTTAGGGAAATCAATTTTCAGGGATTTAGAGGAAGAAAATTTATTGCTTGACTGATGACAGAAATCTGAAGTGAAATCACACTGACAAGCCAAGCACAAAGAAAGTGAATCAAACTCTAAATATAAAATGAGTCACTGTGTTGAATTGATCAATGAAATTAAAGTCAAAACTGACTAAACTTCATCACATTAAAATGGAAGATGGGTTGTGAATGCAATTTGCAGATTTACAAATATTTCGATATATCTATAGATTTCATAGAGATCCTATTGTATATTTTTTTACTTTTCATGAGGTTCCGTGATCTAAAAACTTTTTTTTTTTTTTTTCCCACGACCCGTTTTTGTTCTGAACCTTAGAAATTGTCAATTTTTGTATCCACCACTGCACCTTTAAGGCTTCTGTGTAAATACTGTTATGTAATGTTATGATTGGCTAACTTCTTTGCATTGAAATGAGTAAAAATTATGATTTTCAGATCTAAAAGTAAAATATGCGCGCATTGCAATTTGTGCAATGTTTTTTATGTTACTGTCTCTTATGCTCACAAGGCTGTATTTATTATAACTCAGTAATATTTTAAAATACTTTTACAATTTAAAAGAACTGTTTTCAATTTGAATATATTTTAAAATCTAATTTATTCCTGTGATGCAAAGCTGAATTTTCAGCATCATTGCTCCAGCCTTCAATAATCACATGATCCTTCAGAAATAATTACAATATGCTGATTCGGTGCGATTATAAATGTAGAAAACAGTTTTCACTGCTTAATATTTTAGTGGGTACCAGGATACACCATTTCAAATTTTGGGGTAAGATTAAAAAAAGAAAGAAAGAAAAGCATTGAATACTTTTATACAGCAAGAATGTAACATACGATTTAGATATATTGTTACAAAAGATTTATAATTCGAAATAAATGTTGTTCTATTGTACTGTCTATTTATCAAAAGAATCCTAAAGTAGAATATGCAATAATGTATTATAATTTTAAGTTATAATAATAATAACAATTTTCTTTTTGTATTTTGGATCAAATAAATGCAGCCAAAGTGAGCATAAGAGACTCCTATCAAAAACTTTAGCAAATCTTAATTAGTCCAAACATCTGACTGGTGGGGTGCATGAGTACGATATGTTTATATATGTCATAAGTTGGAAGAAAATTTGATTGCTTTTGAAAGCGCTGTCTCTTACCTCCTCAAGCGCCCATAAGGAATCAACAACAGGCTTGATCTTCTTTTGGTCGTAAAGGGAAAGAAGTTTTTGCACCGCTGTCTTGACTTGGTTGCACCCCCCCTGCTTGAAGAGGAGGTTCAGGAGCGAGAATCCGGCTATGACTTTATTCTCCTCATAGAGTTTGATAGGGTTCACCTTCTCAACCTGCCACCACTGTGAGACAAAGAGCTGTTTTTAACAATGATAACTGACCACCAAAATTCATTATGGCTCAACACTTAAGATGTTATGGAAAATAGATATCAAACTCTACTTACAGATTTAGCAAGACTGAAGAAACTTTTTGTCTCTCCTGTCACCATGTTTGATGAACCTGGAAATATGTTCACAAAGATATATTTTAATACTCTATATATTTTTCTGAAGATTTTGCACATGTGCTTTTTGTTGAGTATCATATTTGATACACCAGACTTCTATGGCTCATATAGTATGATATAGGAGAATTATGGAGCTCATACTTCAGGAAGAAAAACACTTCAGTTTTATTCATAGGCCCAAACTGAGCAAAAATGTAGTGCGGTTGATGACATTTTTATGGCCAAATAGTAAGATGAAATTCCGACAGCTTGTAATGTAAATCAATGAGATCTTCATAACAGCACAGCAGACTACTAGTATAAAATGCATTTAACAGTGTAAAACTGTGTCTCTGTGAAACACTCAAAACACTGTTTGAGCATCCCAACAATCCTGATACAACACTATTGGTTCAACCAGTCTATCAAGCTTTAACTTAACCAATGGCAGATGGGGGTAATCAGAAAACATGTTTAAAAACAATTATCAATTTTGCACGTACAAGTGGCTCAGAAATTACTCATTCCATTTTTAATGGACATAAAATGTTGAAAGATACAAAGTACAATCTTGGCATATGAAGCAATAAAACATGGCACTATTACAGCAATGCCAAATGGCTCTCTTATTAATAAGCTCCATCCAGAATTATGATGACCGATTCATTCATTTGGCAGTAATGTGTTCTTAAACCAAAATTTTACATTATCTCTGCTCTGTGGTGTCCCTCCTAATTAAATATTCCTAATGGACCAGTAAGCTAAGGGAATTGAAGTAATTAAAGTGGCAGGCATTATCTTTTTTGTGAATTTTGTGATTAACCTCAATTTGCTGTTAGCCACCTAGAATGTGACACCTTGTGTGTCTAGTGACTGCTTTTAAATGAGGGTCAAGAGGTCACAAATTAACCTTTTGGATATTTCCTACTCATGGGGAATGACATCTTAAAAGCTAAAAAAGTTACTAAAAATTAAGTTCTGTCATCATTGGTCATGTCCACTTGTTGTGTACTTAAAATCTAAAAAAGTTACTAAAAATTAAGTTCTGTCATCATTGGTCATGTCCACTTGTTGTGTACTTAAAATCTAAAAAAGTTACTAAAAATTACGTTCTGTCATCATTGGTCATGTCCACTTGTTGTGTACTTAAAAATCTAAAAAAGTTACTAAAAATTAAGTTCTGTCATCATTGGTCATGTCCACTTGTTGTGTACTTAAAAATCTAAAAAAGTTACTAAAAATTAAGTTCTGTCATCATTGGTCATGTCCACTTGTTGTGTACTTAAAATCTAAAAAAAGTTACTAAAAATTACGTTCTGTCATCATTGGTCATGTCCACTTGTTGTGTACTTAAAATCTAAAAAAAGTTACTAAAAATTAAGTTCTGTCATCATTGGTCATGTCCACTTGTTGTGTACTTAAAATCTAAAAAAGTTACTAAAAATTAAGTTCTGTCATCATTGGTCATGTCCACTTGTTGTGTACTTAAAATCTAAAAAAAGTTACTAAAAATTACGTTCTGTCATCATTGGTCATGTCCACTTGTTGTGTACTTAAAATCTAAAAAAAGTTACTAAAAATTAAGTTCTGTCATCATTGGTCATGTCCACTTGTTGTGTACTTAAAATCTAAAAAAGTTACTAAAAATTAAGTTCTGTCATCATTGGTCATGTCCACTTGTTGTGTACTTAAAATCTAAAAAAGTTACTAAAAATTAAGTTCTGTCATCATTGGTCATGTCCACTTGTTGTGTACTTAAAATCTAAAAAAGTTACTAAAAATTAAGTTCTGTCATCATTGGTCATGTCCACTTGTTGTGTACTTAAAATCTAAAAAAGTTACTAAAAATTAAGTTCTGTCATCATTGGTCATATCCACTTGTTGTGTACTTAAAATCTAAAACAAATATACTTTTAAAATACTGTACTTGCAGATAATAACATTGATGAAGTATAAGGTAACTTAAGTGTCAGGCACAAGAGTATGCTATGTTTTCTAACACACTTAAATAGGCTTTTAAAAATGCACTTTGTAATAATGTCAAATTAATGTCTAATTTGTAATAATGTTAGATTAAATGTATTTTAAATTACAATATAAATAATTGTTTTAGAAGTATAATTATTTAGATGTGTTGAATAGCATACTAAAGTACGTGAAAAAGTATAATTTTAACTGTAGTGTGTTATTCAATATTCCATTTAAAGTTAATATATTTTAAATGTAGTGAATTGTAATTTCATCATAACAAATGTATTTAAATACATGACATACAAGTTTCAATAGCAATTACATGAATAGAAATGACATTAGAATATTTCAGTTTTCTATAAGAAACTACAACTTGTAATTGCTTTCTACTTAAGTGGGTCAAAAAAGCGCTCTACATTTCAACTAATTGAATTTAATATAAATTGTCACTAAAATAAATTGTCATTTCATTTTAAATAACATGCAGTTAAGTGTCCAAAAACATTACATTCATAAGTATATTCCTTTAATGTATACTACTTCCCTCAAATGTCCTCTTTTGAAAAGTATGCTAAAATGTACTTCCTTTTTCACAACGGAACATCTTTTGTAGCACATTTTTTTTTCCTTTCTAATGCTTTACAGCTTCCGGTGGCTAAATGTTTCTCATAAGGAAAAGAACTGCAAAAACATTCTTCAAATTATCACATTTTGTGTTCCACAGAAGACGGAAAGTATTACTGGTTAATGATGACAGAATTTTCCTTTTGGATGCATTTTTATTTCCCAACATTGAAATGTTTAATTAAATTCAGTGTTATGCTCTTCATCTGTTTGTACCAACCATACAGGATGTAAGTTCCCATGGGTTTGAGCAGAGTTAGGCCTTTTCCTGTGTTCTCTCCACACAAACAGTCCAGTACAATATCTACTCCATCTGGAGATATCCTGCAGGAGAAAAGAGACATCATTAACCATATTGCTGCTCTAAGCACTGGTAGCTTGCTTAAATCGGGGCCTCTGAAAATTTGGAATATTAATAATGCCCTAAAATCGAATATTTTTCAGTGTCTCCGCTGATAAGGATTGAGAGGCATGTCTTTAGAAACATGAGCTCTAATGCATTCCTGACTTCATGGTTCTTGGACCGCCTGCAAGGCTTAACCATTAGGAGGTCTTGTGATGCCTGGGGTCCTGCCTATTGTGGAAGAGAGACCAACTTGAGACCAATTTAATTTTGCTTTGCCCCTGATCCTGAGAGGAATGTGGAACCACAGAGATGAAAAGAGTCCTAATCTCCTCTCTCATACTCAATTTACATGAATTAGTTTGAACATAAACGTGCACCAGGATCAAATCACTTCAATACAACCTATTTTGAAAGAATAACACTAACAAAAAGTACCAAGTACTACAATAGTTTTAAACCAAGGTACTAATATGTTGTTGTTTTGTATTTTTAGAGTTACCTTGGTATTTTTACCATCACTGTACAATGTTCTTGTTTGTAAAGAAAACCATTAATAATGGACAAAATATGCTTTAAAAAATGAGATCCACCATAGGAATCTACAAAATAATAACAATTTCTCAAAACTACTGAGTAATTCCTGCACTTTTCTGGCTTTGTTCTAACATAAATATACACCAAGAGCAAATCACGTCATTAAAATATATATTTTGTTAGAATAAAAGTAACAAAAAGCATCAAGTACTACCATTCTAGACACTGACATGTATACTAGAACTACTGTATTACAATTACCATCACTAAATTGTAAAATTACAGTTTTTTTTTTTTTTTCCATTTCTGCACCATGCATTGCAGGGTATTTTTACCATTTCTGCAAAATGGTCTTGCTATAATATGTTTATTTGTATTTTTTTTTTTTTGTAAGGGAAACCAATAAAAACAAAATAGACAAAATATGCTTTACAAATCAAATCCACCAATTTGATGCAGTTGGCTTTGAATGAGTCAGCTGCTGCACATTTTCTAGCATAGTCTGAACATAAACATGAATTAAGATCAAATCACTTCAATTAAAGATATATTTTGTTAGAATAACACTAACAAAAAGTACCAAGTGCTATCATTCTAGACATAAACCAATAATATCACGCTGTCATTGTTGTTTTGTATTTTAGAAGTACCACGATATTTCTTACCATTTCTGAACAATGATCTTCATCAATACTTTTTTTTTTTTTTGTGAGGGAAACTGAGATCCTTCTACAAATGAGATCCACTAAGGAAACTATTAGAAACATCAATTAAATCTTCTATAAAATTATGGTTTTGTTGCAGTTGGCTCTGAATGAATCAGTTGCTGCACATTTTCTGGCTTTATTTGAACGCAAGCATGCACCAAAAATCAAGTACTACCATTCAAGGCATAAAACAATGTTGTTGTTTTTGTTTTGTATTTTAGAATTAACATAACACTTTTAACATTACTGCACCATGGTCTTGCTACAATACTTTTTTTCTTTTTTCTTTTGTGAAGGAAACCAAAATTAACAAATTAGACCCCCTATTGGAATTTTTAGACACCATCCCTTCAGTCTCCTGCAAAATAATGTTGCGGTTGGCTCTGAATGAGTCGGTTGCTGCACATTTTCTAGCTTTGTGTGGTTGATCAGAAGGACGTACAGGTGCCCCTCCCCATACTACAACACACTACTTTCCCATCTGCTGGGTGTTGCCATGGGGACTGGAGCCACGCAGGTTCTAGAGGAAGAACTGGTGACGTCTGCCTTCTCAGACTTGCACTGGCCTCCCAGTATGACTCATTTTTATGTTCTCATCATCTAACCAATGCCGTTTCTCTATGCTCGTTTACTTTCATGTGACGACTACAACAGCGTTTGTACTTACTTCTTAACTTCTGGAACGTAGTCGATGTTTCTGTCAAACAGATGAGTGACCGAATGCTTTATGGCTTCGTGTTTGAAGGGCGAGGCGGTCCCAAAGACAGTAACATTCGGGACAGTAGAACAAAGTTGAGCGACTGCTTGACCCTAATATGGAAAAAGAGGAGAAACGGAACAAAATGTGGTTAACGGTTTCTAGAGCTGATTTTGATCATATTCCACCCAAAGCCAAATAATGAAGCTGTTCTGAGTTTCATTTGTTAAACATGGAAAGCTGAATATCAGTATGGGATCAGATCATGCGTTTATGTCCATTTTTCTATAAGCTAAGATAAACATAACTTTAATATCTACGACTTCAAAGTTTCTTTACTAAACCTTTCCCTCAAAGCAACAGACTTACCACCGCACCTCCTGCGGAGTGAACTAATACAGACATCCCCTCCCGGAGATTGGCCACTTCAAACAGCATCATGTAGGCAGCCACAAAGTTCATAGAGAAGGCAGCCGCCTCTGGGAATGTCATGTCGTCTGGGATCTTATGCACGAAATCCAACGGTGTGCACACAACCTCTGCCCAAGCACTGTAGTTTACAAAGGCCATCACTCTGTCACCTATCTGAAAGGAGGCAAAACATATCCTTAAAGGAATAGTTCATCCAAAAATAAGAATATGCTTACAATTTACGAAACCTCAGGCCATCCAAGATGAGTTTATGTTTTCATTGAAACAGATTTGGAGAAATTTATCCTTACATCACTTGCTCACTAATGGATCCTCTGCAGTGAATGGGTGCCGTCAGAATGAGAGTCCACAAACATTGCTCCAGCTCATAAATTATCACCTCGTGAAGTGAAAAGCTGTGTGTTTGTAATAAACAAATTCATCATTAAAACATTTTTACTTCCAAACCTTGCTTACATCTAAAATACACATCCTCTATTCCATTATATTGCTTTCTCCAGAGAAAAGGTTGTATCTTCTGATAAAGTGAGAAGTGTAGAAATATTCAAAGATCAAGCCCTGTCTACAAGCATAATCAGCCCAAAACAGTTCTAAACAAATATGGTGTGAGAGGACAACAGGGGAAGGACTTTTTCACTGGAGAATTTGTTTTTAAAGGAATATGGCCTTAATTATCTTGGCCCGAAGCAACGGTTTATAGTTAAAACACTAGAAAAACAGAGCTTTCTGCTTTACAAGGCGTTAACTGGTGGTCTGGAGTCGTGTGGATTACTTGTGATGTTTTTTATCAGGTCTCATTCTGACGGCACCCATTCACTTCAATAGATCTTGTGAGCAAGGGGCCCAATGAAGAAACTCATCTACATCTTGGATGGAAACTTTCATATATGGGTGAAGTATTCCTTCAAACTCTATAAAGCAAATTCAGTACCAGACTGAAAGGAGCGATATTGGAAGCATATAAATACTGGACATTTTTGTCAGTTTATTTTTATGAAACATATCAACATTAACAACATTTCTGCACATACCTCAAAGCCTTTGGTGTTTTCTCCCACTGACTCTACAATCCCAGAACACTCAAATCCAGGCACAAGAGGCGTTTTTGGAGGATTATCAATATTTCCTTGACGCACCATTAGATCAAGAAAGTTCAGCCCACTGTAAAATTAAATGTCGATGTCAAAATGTAGATAATAGGTTACTTAATTCTAATTAATTTCAATCATAAATCAGAAAGTATTCTGAAATACTACTAATTTTATCAAGTTCATAATACACAATAATTGTATAGTTTTACAAGGCGTGATTTTTGACATATTTACATGATATTACTAAAGTTTAAATGCCCCAAGCACATCTAGAACCAACCAGATGAGGATCTGCTAGCGAATATTATTCCTAAATGTGACACAGAACTGTTAAATGTTTTGTTTCTATAATTTTAATAGTCATAACCCAAAGTACACATTAAAAAGTATATCCTTTGACAGCATATGGTGAAATCTCTGCAGTGCAGTGAGCTCAGAAGAATCAGGCACGGATTTATTCACATTAGCATCTAACCTCCAAAACCACCAACATTGGTATCATGAACTGTTTTGAATGCTACATAAAATGACTGATATGGATATTATGGAGACACCTGTTCTTCTTGCGGCAACATGTTGCTGCTGTTGCCAGTCGCGCGGATCTGCCACATCATAGCCATTACGCATGTTAAAAAATAATAAATAAATGACTATTTAAGATTAAATATTTACCATGCTTTCACGCGAATTTTGACTTCTCCTTCTTGAGGCTCTGGCATTGGTTTCTTGGTGACTTTGAGTTTGTTTAGACCACCAAAGCCCGTCAGCACCACAGCCCGCATTTCTTTTGAATCTACAACCGCACAAACGGGATTATCCGGCTCCTTCTGGTCCATCATTTGCTCGGTCTCTTCAGCAATCTCAGTCCCTTCCTTTGCCATGTCTGAAGATGATGTGAACAGCTTAACGCTCTGCCGAAGCCCTCCTGGAGACTGCGCTCTCTTTGCTGCTCCTGCCGCACCATTCACTAGCGATGTTCGAATCTTGAACGAGTGGTTCATTTGAACCGTTCATTCGAAACGATTCGCACCTTTGTGAATCACTGGAGTTTTAGAATGTACGACACTTTTTCGAAAATAAAATGCTAAACAGTTATCCCCTCCAAAAAAAAAAAAAAAAAAATTATGAAGTAAAATAGTCTTCGGTAAACACTTTTAAGCAGTTCAAGTGAGTCGACCCAGCCAACACTGATATGTGGGCCCCATATAACTTAGGTTATACCCGGGCAGCATGGGTTCCATGTGGGCATAGGCTAAAAATGGGGAATTTATGTGGGTCCCATGTGCATTTCACAATGTGGGTCCCATATAGGTTTGAACATGTGGGATCTTTATGGGATCTATGTGGGCATGGGCTGAAAATGGGTAATTTATGTGGGTCCCATAGGTTTGAACATATGGGACCTTTATGGGATCTATGTGGGCTTGGGCTGAAAATGGGGAATTTATGTGGGTCCCATGTGCGTTTCACAATGTGGGTCCCATATATGGGATCTATGTGGGTAAAATTATTTCACACTTAAAATGCATCCTTATACCTTAAATTTTTTGGTTAATAGTCACGTTTTAACAAAGAATATAGATTTTATGGATCTGATCAATATAACTACTTTTTAAATGAAAATGCATTATTTTCTATTCTGATGTGTCATTTTGTTTGAATTATCAATATTACAATGTTAGCCTGCTTATGCATTTATCAAAAAGTATTTGTTTTCTTTTACTGTAGCCTACACATTTTAGCAGGGACAAGCACAAATTCCAGAATTGATATGGGTCTCACATGGGAGCTACACGCTCAACATTATCTCGTCTCTGATAACACCTTCCGCTTGACAAAGTAGTTCTGATGCATTCAGCATTTCGTTTCGAATTTATCCACATAATTTCATAGATCTCTGTTGAAAATAAGCAGATATTTAAAATGTAAAAGATTTAAAATGTTCATTCCCACCTCGGCGCAAGGATACAGTTTCTTATGCAGGCAAATGCAGATTTTCTAAACATGTCTTTGTTAATGTGTTTTCAAGCATGGGAAACTTTGTTTTTACAGTTTAAATGACCTTTAAAATAATTGTATCTATGCATTTGGGGGGGCGTAACACTTAAATACATCTCTGAGGTTTAAAATTGAGGTCATTTTCTTGACATTTATCAAGTCGTATAGCCAATTTGTGTTGATTTTATGCTTTCCTGTTGTATTTTGTGGTTGTAGCCAAAAAATAAAAATATTAAGCAGCACAATTGTTTCCAACACTGACAATAACCAAATATCAAATGAGCACATTAGAATGATGTGACACTTAAGACTGGAGTAATGGCTGATCAAAATCCAGCTTTGCATCACAGAAATAAATATAAAGAATATTAAAACAAAAAAAACATTATTTTAAATTGTAATTGAAGAGTTTAGCTACAACCCTAATCAAACACACCTGAAGCGGCCAATCAAGCTCCTCAAGACTGCTTGAAAATTGCAGGCAGGTGTGCTGAAGCCGGTTGGAAATAAACTTTCCAGGAGAGTGGGTCCCCAGGAGCAGAGTTGAAGACCTCTGATCTAAACTTATGCTTTTATAGGTGGGCTGAGGAAGAACACTACGATTAATGATGTGAAGCAGGAGGCAGAAAAGGCTCCAAATGGTTTACTGGGACCAGAGACGAGTGGAAAGAGATTAGAGAAAGACTGTCTCCAGGAGTGTTATCAGTTTGTGTGTTTCTAAATGGTGTAGTTTTTGAGACAGAATATATTTTATTATTATACTGTAAGTTCAGGTGAGTTTGTTTTTGTGTTTATTCTTTGTGTCAAATTTAGAAGAGCACTGATGTTTCTTAAAGGGATAGTTCACCCAAATGTGAATATTCTGCCATAATTTACTCTCCCTCATTTATTTGTTCCAAACCCATTTCATTCATCTCTGGAACACAACCGATGATATTTTTAGAGATTTCTTGCACTCCATTAAAAGTCTAATCCCAAAACTGACACTTTTAAATGTTCTTAAAAAGATCATACAATAAATCCATTTGAATTGAGCTGTTTAAACTAAGTCTTCTGAAGAGACACTTTATATGAACAGATATAATTTATGCTTTTGTGCACATATAAACACTGATCAGCGGACAATGATTACAGCATTCAGTTTTCATAAACGGTAAGTCAAGGCTCCTTGCTTGACATGTGAGAGCCAATGAAGTTTGTTCTCATGCAAGTGCCATTTAACTTCTTATAAATTCAATGATCAATGTTTAAAAGCTGAATCTAAATCTGTTTATCATGTAATGTGATCATGTCTCTTCAGAATATTTGTATTAAATCGATTCATATGGATTTATTTTAATAATTGTGTTCTGAATTAATTTCTTATGGGTTTGGAGTGACATGAGGTTGAGCAAATGACGAAATAATTTTTATTTTTGGGCGAATTAAGCTTTTAACTGTCAATTTTTATGTTATGTAAGATTAGTTCATTAAGATTAGTTGGGGAAGTCGTGGCCTAATGGTTAGAGAGTCGGACTAGTAATCGAAAGGTTGCGAGTTCGAGCCCCCGGCCGGCAGGAATTGTAGGGGGGGGAATGTCCAGCGCTCTCTCCACCCTCAATACCACGACTGAGGTGCCCTTGAGCAAGGCACCGAACCCCCAATTGCTCCCCGGGCGCTGCAGCATGGCTGCCCACTGCTCCGGGTGTGTGTTCACGGTGTGTGTGTGTGTTGTCCATGGGTGTGTGTGTGTGTGGATTTGTTCACTACTCACTGCTGTGTGTGTGCACTTGGATGGGTTAAACGCAGAGCACCAATTTCGAGTATGGGTCACCATACTTGACAATACGTCACGACTTTTTTTTTTTTTTACATAAGACCAGTTGTTGAGATCGTATGACCCTGTTGGTTTATCAAAATGTTAATGTTCAACATTTTATAAAAACCTGAAAAGTATTTTAAAAAGTGTCAGAAAATGATAAGTAATATATTGAACCTGTACAACATTTTAATGTATGATTTTTCAAATTGCACACTTCCATGTTTTGTGAGTTTGTAGATTAATAAACAGTGGAATGTTCATGCAGAAAACTGACATTTACGTAACTGAAATACTGATGTTGCTTTTATTAATATAATAAATACGTGTTTATAATTATACTGTCCAGGAGAGATGCCTAAAAAAATAAAAAAATAATCAAAACATTCATATACACTATGTGGGCCCAGTCTAGTACCCATAATGGTCCCTAGTATATCCCACATGCAGGGACAGATTAATGGGCACTGCCGAAATACTGCGCATTATAATCAATCACATGTGATTCTGTTGAGCTTATGAGTACAATGGCCAATAAGAGACAGCTGTTTTGTTCAGTGCGCGCTCCCTGAATGAATTCTGCTCTCTGCCGATTTCTCTCATCAGAAACAACAAAGTGCAGAAGTGCCAACGATGTAAGCAAGATATTAATTTCACTATGTAAGCAACTTCAGTGATTAATGGGAGTTTTTGAGAGTGCTTTAATTCTAGCTAAGTCAATGATAATGTTCTTTGATAATGTAAACGGAGTGTCTATTTACACTTAGTGCAAATAGCCCAGCTTTTGGCAGACTATTTACAATAATTCCACCCACCAACGTGTGATTGGGACTGTCAAGATTATAAAAAACTGCCAGGAACCAACAGCTCCAGTGGCACAGATGGTTAAGCGCATACTGTGATCTTTTTGACGCAATCGAACCCGCTTTTTTCCCCCCCTTTTCAAATCTCATATCACATCGTAAAGGCATTTATTTTTAATAAAAAGTTAAGAAATAACCAAAAAGTTGAAAAAGTATCGGGTAGGGTTAGGGTAGGTGTAGCGAGGGCTTTATTGTATCAATAAGGTGGCATCCATTTAATAATCTGAATTAAAATTATAATTTGAACAATACGTTATTATTGCATACCATTTTATAATGTAATACAATACTGAAGTGCAGATAATTGCCACTATTTTGCAACAAGTAGTATAAATAGCAGAAAATCCTGCTGTTTTAACAGTGTAAATATAATCTATAGCTATTTGCACTTAATGTAAATAGAATCCATTGCTATTTGAATTTAAGAAAAATGAACAATTTCAATTGAGGGGGGCACATAATCAGTCCGTGCCCAGGGCACCTCTGCGTCATAATCCGTCCCTGCCCACATGTGCTTCATAAGTGGGACCAATATGGGTCTTATATGTGTTGCCCAGTTGGGCCCCACATTAGCCCCAGTCAGGCCCCATATGAGATTCATATGGGCTAATTCAGCTGGGGCCCACATGGAACCCATGGACAAACCCATGTAGGGCCCATATTTTCAGCCTGTATGGGGCCCACATGGAACCCATGGACAAACCCATGTAGAGCCCATATTTACAGCCTGTATGGGGCCCACATGGAACCCATGGACAAACCCATGTAGGGCCCATATTTTCAGCCTGTATGGGGCCCACATGGAACCCATGGACAAACCCATGTAGGGCCCATATTTTCAGCCTGTATGGGGCCCACATGGAACCCATGGACAAACCCATGTAGGGCCCATATTTACAGCCTGTATGGGGCCCACATGGAACCCATGGACAAACCCATGTAGGGTCCATATTTAGCCTGTATGGGGCCCACATGGAACCCATGGACAAACCCATGTAGGGCCCATATTTACAGCCCGTATGGGGCCCTCATGGACAAACTCATGTAGGGCCCATATTTACAGCCTGTATGGGGCCCTCATGGACAAACCCATGTAGGGTCCATATTTACAGCCTGTATGGGGCCCACATGGAACCCATGGACAAACCCATGTAGGGTCCATATTTACAGCCTGTATGGGGCCCACATGGAACCCATGGACAAACCCATGTAGGGCCCATATTTTCAGCCTGTATGGGGCCCACATGGAACCCATGGACAAACCCATGTAGGGCCCATATTTTCAGCCTGTATGGGGCCCACATGGAACCCATGGACAAACCCATGTAGGGCCCATATTTACAGCCTGTATGGGGCCCACATGGAACCCATGGACAAACCCATGTAGGGTCCATATTTAGCCTGTATGGGGCCCACATGGAACCCATGGACAAACCCATGTAGGGCCCATATTTACAGCCCGTATGGGGCCCTCATGGACAAACCCATGTAGGGCCCATATTTACAGCCTGTATGGGGCCCACATGGAACCCATGGACAAACCCATGTAGGACCCATATTTAGCCTGTATGGGGCCCACATGGAACCCATGGACAAACCCATGTAGGACCCATATTTACAGCCTGTATGGAGCCCACATGGAACCCATGGACAAACCCATGTAGGACCCATATTTACAGCCCGTATGGGGCCCACATTTACAGCCTGTATGGGGCCCACATGGAACCTATGAAGAAATCTTGACTTCTGGCATATCGATTTAAACATTTTGAACCACTAAGACGAATTGTCCGAACGAACCGATTCGCTAATGAATCTGATTGAATGCTTTTATCCACACTGGAAAGCAGAACATCATTATTTGTCACATACGGGATCCAAATTAGCTACAATACCGTAAAACTGGTAATAGCCTACATAAGAAACTAATACTTGAGAAGAAGAAAGATTTATAAAGTAGTTCTCTATAATTTAACACTGTATTAAATTGGCAATACAATTGAAAATACGACTGGTGAAATGCTTTGTGTTAAAAACCACAAAAATGACATTTAGTGGTGAAAATTATTTCTGTGGAACCTACCCGTGCATTTGGTCATTTAAAAAAAATACAAGCAGTGAAGAAATTCCATATTAAATAATAATCCTAGAATACAACCAATCTTCTGCCACACAAGGGGAAAGGATGTGATATAATTTAATGGATCAACTGACCTAATGACAGAACAGAAAATAAATCAGACAACTGACAAAGCAACTTCAAGTGTGATTGTACACAAACTGGATCAATAAACTACTGAACAATGACTGAAGATTCAACCCATCCACATGCCTTGCACACTCTCATTTACATTTTTTCACACTCTAATTAACAGGCAAAAAAAAAAAGTTATTTTATTTTGTGCGCATTACAGCATCTGTGAACCATATGCATCTTTTTATAACTGTACATCGTTTATTCATGACATCTGTAAATTACTCCGCTGCCACTGTTATAACACTGCATAATTTACTTTATAAAGAGAGACAGACTGAGGTGTGTGATTATAATATCGTAGCGAGACAGCAGACTGACGTGATGTGAGAATGACGCTGAGCAGATCCTACTTTTTAGGTACATCAGTGAATATGCGTAGACCGTGCATGGCTTTAATCTCATCTTTGAGAGCCTGTTGAACAACAAACCATAGATTATAATTTACACTGAATACTATTTTAAATGACATGCATATTGTGATCTCATAACTAATGCAATAACTACTGTGATGAATTAGCCAGACAAATGATAAGTGGCCTGTTACACAAAGCTGATTGAACAAACTCAAGAGTAGGATTAGAGTTGACAAAACCAAACAGATCCAATCCAGTTCAGATCAGGTTCATTTGATTCACACAGGTTTGATCCAGAGTTTATGGAATTCACTTCTCTGTTGAAGGCTAAGAGATTGTTATGAAAAATGTCAAGAATTTGAACGCATTTTTAAGAAGGTAAAACGAAAGTTTGAGAAGGTAAATGAATGAAAATATGTGACTATATTCATGCGAATCAACTGAATTAACTTAATTTTTATAAGTTCACACAAAAGCTTAAACATTTTAAATGTTATGTTTTGTATGTTCTAAAGCTTATATATATATATATATATGTGTATTTATGTAGGTATGTATGCATGTACAGTGCCCTCCAAAAGTAATGGAACAGTAAACACATGAATATGAGACAAAACTACAGAATGTCACATTTTATTATTGGGTGATTCAACACATAGATGTTTTACCAGCTAAGAAGATCAGCACTTTTAGAGTATCATCCCTCTATCTGATGTGAGCATAAGTATTGGATCAGTTGCCTCACAGGTCTTTCAGTGATCAGCTGTGTCCTGTTGCATTAATTCTTCAGATATTAAAAGCAGGGAATGTGTCGTATCAGTTATATCCATTACTTCTGTATTCTGAATCTTGCATTCGATGATGACACACACAAACCAGGATGAAGATGAGGGAGCTGACTTTGAGAGAAAAGCAAGCAATTTGGATGCTAAAAGAAAAGAGGAAGTCAGTTAGAGCTCTAGCAAAAATAAAGAGCATGGAGAAATCAAGAGTTTGGAAACCACCAGCGACACCAGCAACCAACAACGACCTGATCGGCTGAGAAAACAACAGTAGTTGATGACAGACAAATCATAAAAGCTGTGAAAATTAACCCTAAAAGACATGTCTGTAAAATCACCAACAACTTCCAGAAAGCTGGGGTGATGCTCTGACAATCTACTGTCCTCAGGAGACTTTGACACAGAATTGCAGATGCTACACAGCAAGATGCAAACCTCTGACCAGCACCAACAATAGAAAGGCAAGATTAGAGTTTGTAGAAAAGCACAAAGGTGAACCAGAAGAGTTTTGGAACTGTGTTTATGGACCGATGAGACAAAGATGAACCTTTATCTAAGTGATGGGAAAGCAAAAAGGTGGAGAAAAAAAGGGAACTGCAAATGATCCCAAGCATACAGCCTCATCTGTAAAGCATGGTGGAGGTGTTGTCATGGCATGGGCATGCATGGCTGTCTCTGGAACAGGCCCTCTCAACTTTACTGATGACTTAATGTATGATGACAGTAGCAGAATGAATTTGGAAGGGTACAAAGCCATCTTGCCTACCAATATTCAAGAAAATGCCACCAGATTCATTGGGAAGTGCTTCATATTGCATCAGGACAATGACCCAAAACACCCTGCCAGTTCAGTCAAGGAATTTATAACGGCAAAGAAATGGAAAGTCTTAGATTTCCCAAGTCTCCAGATTTAAATCCGATTGAACATGAATTTCACCAGCTGAAGAGGAGAGTAAAGGCAGAAACTCCCCAAAACAAGCAACAATTGGAATTGGCTTCATTAAAGGCTGGGAAAAGTATTTCAAAGGATGAGACCAAGAGTCTGGTGATGTCTATGGGTCACAGACTCACTGCTGTGATTGTGTGCAAGGGATCTGCAACTAAATAATAGCTTTTAATCTTTTATATCTGCCTTATGTTCAACTGTCCCAATACTTATGCTCACATCAATGAGTGGGATTAACTCTAAAAGTGCTGTTCTTTTTATTTGGTAAAACATGTATGTGTTGAAGCGGCTAATAATAAAATGTGACATTCTGTAGTTTTGTCTCATATTCATCTTTTAATCATATTTGCAAATGTCTTGACTCCACAGCCAACAGAGCAATTTTGTCTTTACTGTTCCAATACTTACGGAGGGGACTGTATATGTATGCGTGTATATATATAATATATATGAAGAGTTTATTTGCAAAAACAGTTATTTTTTAACCTAGTCAAAATAACCCAACTGCAGTTTGATTGAGATTAATTGGAATGCATAAAGAAAAACATGATTTCTGAGAACTGTTAAAATGGAGTTATCTGTTTTTGCAAATGAACTCTTCATATACATATATATGTGTGTGTCTGTGATTTGGTTTGAAATCTCTTACCCAGAACGTGTTTCATACTAAAAACCAATCCATCTTCAAAAAAAAAAAAAAAAAAATCCGCTTTCAATCACTGAAATCAGCTTTGTGAAAAAAGCCACAGCACTGCTAATATTAAAACTAAAAAAATCAGATAAACAAAACTAATTATTAATGCATCCTGTTTGGATAGCTGGGATGAAAAGAAAAGGAAAGAGGAGAGGAAGCTTTTTTTTTTTTTTCAAAATACTATGTCCCGGTCCTTATGTGGCTTTGGCTTTTTATGGAACTCGATGGTGAGAGAGAAAGGGAACTACAAGGCTATATTTTGGCACACTTGTGTAATTTTAAACCTGTATGACTTTCTTCTGCAGAACACAAAATGATGGAACCCTATTGACTTTCATTGTAAAAACAAAACAATCTTTTAAAATTATTCTTCTGTGTCCTGCAAAATTATGTAACAGACTATCTCTTTAACTTCATTTTTACTGAACTGTTGTGTAAAAACTACTCACAGTCATGCTTCAATACTAAGGCTGTGCTGCTTTACATCACTCTTGTTCAGTGATATTAATTCAACAGCATTTTTTCTGATTTTCAATAACTATTATGCATACAGCTTTCAGGACCTATGTAATGTTTGTGCTTTTAATAAACCACATGACCATTTAAGTGAAAACTAATAGAAGAGTTTACTGCACTATTACACTGATTATAATTATGGATGTTGGATTTGACATACCTGATTGACTAACTGGTGCTGCTGTACTGTTCTCTTTCCTTTAAATTCATCAGACTCGATGTGTATTTCGTACATTGCACCACAGCCTCCTGAGATGGACACAAATACATTACAGCACACTGTTTAGACACCATTCAGACCTTCAGCTTGATTCAGAGCCAGGACTAACCTGATATATCCACAACCTTGAGCGATGACGCGTGAGGAAACTTCTCCTTCAAAACCTGTGCGATTCGCGTCTCTCCATCAGTCAGACTGGATGAAGACCGCGCGATTAGATTTCTACACAACATTAGAGGCTAAACACACAGAGAGACATGTCAACTGAATGCAACTAACTTTACACCATTCACAAACAACCCTGTCGCGTTATTAACGCATGCAACTGTCAAAAACACACGCGCTGAGATAAAGAAAGAGCATTTACGCTGCATCTGATGGCTCTGAGCACAGACATTCTGGTGCAGAAGCAGTTCATCAAAGTATAATACAAATATTAAGCCGAAAATACACTTGGCAAAGTCGTGTCGTGTTTAATTCCAGCGCCTGTCTCAGGAATATGTCGTCACCACCTTCAGGACCTCGTTTCTGGCGCCTCCTGGTGATCAAACGATTAATGATCTTAGTGGAGGTTTTGAATCGTTCTATTGATTCGAATCGTTTGAATCGGTTCTCTAAAAAGATTCACATTCAGGAAGGCGATCAGATTTCATCGTACATTGTGAAATGGTGGTGAAAATGTGATTGAAATCTCATTTTTAGTATCTTTGAATCAGATAACAGGCCCCTTTTGTTTTTTAAATATATATTTTATGTTCATCAGGAGAAAGAATTTCATAAAACACATACATGATGGCAAAATTATCTTTGAAATTTCACTAATTATGAGAGCCGAGTTGACATGCTTTGATCTCGCCGCTACGCGGTCAAATATGTTTGAATAATAATAATAATGGTGGACCCTGACAGTGTTGAGCGCTTTGAGTGCTTGGAAAAAGCAGAAAATTAATTATTATTTCTAGTAATTATTAACAAATAATGTGCATTGTGTATTAAAAACTACGCAGATTTCGCTTTACAACAGCATGTTATTCTGGGTAATGATAAAGAGACATTTTTCTAATATGCCTTTTATTTATATTAAAATTAGCTTAGTATTTACGGTTAAAATAGCGAAAACGTTTTTAAAAAGGCAAATTAGAAGCGTTTACTTTGGTGGCCAGAAAAATAATATTGTAATGCCATGGTTTAACCACTAGATGCCCCTATGGCTGTTTAAAAAAATACAGAAAAAAAACAAAATAGTGCTGTCAAACAATTAATCACAGCCAAAATAAAAGTTTTGTTTACATAATGTGTGTGCTGTTTATATTATATATAAACAAACACATGTATATATTTAAGAAAAATGTGTTGTTTATATATTAAGTCCATGAACTTATATCATTGCATAGTTTTGACAACTTTAGTGTTATTATAAAATCAAACTATAAGTTATTATAAAGTTCAAACTTTTGATCAGTCGCATACAAAATAAAGTTGGGCCCTTTTTTACATGCATGGTGATATTTATACAGTAACAACATCTGATGACTATGACAGAACAGCAGCTTTGTAATAAAATAATATTAATGACAGAAATAAGTTCATTTTATGATTTCTGTGTGCAACCAAAAAAAAAGACAGAACAAGAGTTCACATTTTTATTTGATATTACTAAAGGCAATTAATTACCTTTCAAACAGTACATGTATATATTATTACCAAACAAGAAAACAAAAGCTCACGTGTAAAAAAAATTGTCATGGTCCAGAGGGTGTCCGTTTTTTTTCCCCCTGCATACAATCACAAAATGTGACTTCATACAACATGTCCTTGACAACTTTGTAACCAGATTATCAAAATACCAACATTTAAAGGAGATTCTCCATCTCTGTCATTATGCCTGGCATACATTAAAACTTTAACTACTGTCTGGTATGAAGTAGCCATGCATGTCCATGTGAACATCTACATCTATACATGCTCGGGCAACCTCTTTGAAAGACTTGCCATCAAGCACCAGCAGAAATCCACCCTGCGCTGGTTTGGCATTTATGATACTTGTTAGGACTACACCTAAAAGAGATAGCAAACAGTTTAGTGTCAAGACAAGTTGCTGTAAAACATAAAATGAAAAGCCATTCAATTTAATTTACTCATTACTCATGATGTGATCCAGTTGTATGGGATTCATTTGGTCAAAAGCACGAACCTCATCAAATTATGTTTTATGAAAGACAGCAACTTACCATCATCTTCATCAACTGCATCGGGCCTGGGAATAAAAACAGGTTCCGAGGCAAAACAGTCTCCTCCAGACCACTCAATCTGCTGCTTTGTCTCAGCATCAAACTTTACGATCTGGAAAAAAAAAAAAAAAAAAAAAAAAAAAAAAAAAAAAAAGAAAAGTCAGTTCTGATTGGCAAAAATGTGTTCCTGGCAGAATGTGTCACTAACACTGCCAAGGTCATATGTTTGATTCTTATGGAACATATTTACCTTGAAGTTCTGCAAAGTTCATAAATATACTGTAAAAAAGAAAACGGTCAATACCTTTGTGGCCACCGGGGATATGCCCACACAACACATGTAAGAATATCTGTACTTCTTTCCATTAAAATTGTAATTAATTCTTGGAAGTTCCACACCTAAATGAAATAAATGAAAGTCAGTTCAAGGTTAAGAGAGCCCAAGTATTTAAAAATATAAACAAACAAAACAAATAAAAAGATATTGCATATACACACACTCCATGGTGGAAACGGGAACACTAATTAAGTAAACACAATTTGCGTCACCGATTTCTTTCATGTCACATTTAGAATTAAAATGACTTCAAATGTATCCGTTTTTTTTTTGGAGCAATAAACTTGATTAAATTAAATGGTCTTGACCATCATGACACTTGCAGTGTTCACCAAGTTTTGAGGACTGATGATCTGAACATTAGATGGCTTTAAAAAGGACAGCTGAACATCAGTTAAGAAATAAAATAATAATAATTAAAAAAAAAAAAAAAATTAAATATGCACTTTATGCATTATCTAACTATTTAAAATCTTTAGTAATAAAGGAGAAGCGCGGCGAGCGCTGCTGTTAGGTCTATACACATGCACACACACACACTTTATGGAATTAAATTTTCCCATTATCATAAACTTACCATCACAGAGAACCTCGCCTTGACACAGAACTTTCCCCTCTTTCTCCTTCACAGCACTTGCTGTCGTGTATTTAAGCTTGACCAGATCTTCACCTGTTTCACCCTGTTTGTGAAAGGGGAGAAAAAAAAAAAAAAAAAAAAAACATAATATATATATATATATATATATATATATAAAATCAGGATTTGAATAGAACATAATAAAGTAGATTTCCATTGATGGAAATACCAATGTTGCACAGGTTTGAGGTTTTAAACAAAACCCAACCAGAATGTTTGACAAACATGAATACAGCAAATGCTGCTAACAACATAACATACCATGTCGCTAAGGGGCAACACAAATCTTTTGCACTTCGGCTTGCAGTAAACAGTATCTGCTCCCATCTGCTCCTTCAGCTTGTCCAGGTAAAACATATCATACAAGCTGTTGTCATCATAGCAGATCACATCAAATACAACATGGCCATCATCTTCAAAGGCATTGACTTGATGGTAGACAGCCATCGCACTCGTGTAGAATTTGATCCCAACTTCCTTCTTTGTCTTTCGGTCAATAAGGTGAAACAGGGTCTGATGAACATAAGCGATGAAAGAAGAGATTAGGTAGATAAAAGTAAGCTGTAACATTGTCCAGCTGACAGATGCATGTCCAGACGAGCACTCAAAGATCTGAAAGAGGTCATTCTTACGCTGTCTTCAGGATGGAATTTCATGCAGCTGGCCCAGCTGACCCTCCTCAGATAGGCTGTGGCCATTTTGAGGATATCCAGCTTTAAGGGCTGCTCGATGAAGACAAAGTAGTTGTCAGTCATGCCAAAGCTGTGGTAATAACTGGGCGTGAGGAGGGAACGGCAGGGCACGGTGCACACAACCTCAGCGCTTTTCAAAGATGGAGACCCATCTGACCTACCTGATTTAAAAAACAAACCAAAAAAAATAAAAATTGTTGAGGGTTAGTACAGTAGTTCTTAGCATGTCATGTAATTAGTTATGGGGGAAACTGGGCCTTTCTAAATTTACTCACACTCAGGCCATCCAAGATGTAGATTAATTTGTTTGTTCATTACAAGATATTTGGAGAAATGTAGCATCGCATCACTTGTTCACCAATGGATCCTCTGCAGTGAATGTGTGCCGTCACAATGAGAGTCCAAACAGCTGATAAAAACATCAAGTAATCCACAAATTATCCACACGACTCCAGTCCATCAATTAACATCTTGAAGTGAAAAGCTGCATGTTTGTTAAGAGACAATCACTAAGGCACTTTTAATTTCAAACAATCACTTCTGGCAAATATACAAGTTCATAATCCATAATTACACTTTGTCCAGTGAAAAAGTCATTTATAATTGTTTTCGATATTAAACAGCGCATGATCTGTGCACCGATCTCTCCTGATACAGATGAGATGACTTTCCACTCCAGAAAGCAATATTATGGATAGAGGACTCGTATCTTAGCTGGAAGCAACATTTTAAAGTTACAAATCTGTATTAATGATTAAATTGTTTCCTACAAACATGCAGCTTTTCGCTTCACAATATGTTAATTGATGGACTGGTGTCAAGTGGATTACTTGTATATTATTGTGATGGTTTTATCAGCTGTTTGAAATCTCATTCTGACGGCACCCATTCACTGCAGATGATCTATTGGTGAGCAAGTGATGCAATGCTAAATTTCTCCAAACCTGTTTTTTGTTCAACTCGTCTACAACTTGGACAGTTCACCCAAAAATGTAAATTTGCTGAAAATTATAGGCTATCACTTTAAGACACCTCAAACCATTTGCGAATGTTTTCTTGATTTGGAAGTGTACTTAAATATAATCTACAAATCATCAAATACCATTAAATATGAAGTGTCTGCATTGTGTTCTTTTATTAATTAGTCTGGCTTGTTTTGTGTGTTTTATTGAGAGCTTGACTACTCAGACCTAAGAGACAATTAATTACTACAAATGTTACTTTAAAAAAGGTCTACATTATCTTAGATCAGGTAAAAACCATATAGACAGAGGTTATGAGGTTAATTAGAAATTATGACCGCATACTTACTTCCTCCTGGAACCTTGAACAGCACGTATTTGGTTTTGCCCTTCTCTGCGATGCATGTTCCCATACTGTAGCTATTTCCCTCTTTATCATAATGCGTATGTGATGCCACAATATTTGCAGGAAGGTATTTCAGGTAGTCCACCTTGAGCGAATAAAGCAACAGCAATCTTATTTGAGAACACGTATGAAGAACATTTCAATCACGAAAACTCTCAGAAAAGTTTTAGCATGTTGGTAAATATGACATTGTTCATGTATTTGGTCTTGGCGGAATAAATCTGCTACATGCTGCTGCTGTATGGACTTGCTACTAACAAAGATACATATACAAGCTGCTGTGAGCATGCAAGATTTGCTGCTGCTGCACAAACAGGCATACATAAATCCTGTAGCAGATCTAGACAAGTGGAGCTGGGGGAGGTGGGGGGTTTCAGAGGAATCAGCCAACAGCAACCACTGAACCCGACTATTTAAATGAGCAAAACCTCATTGGCAGCAGAATCACCAGAGGCCAATCAGTTTGTGACATGTAGTAAATTATAGCAGTCAGCGTCATCTAGAGTCCCATGACTGAACTAGACTAGCAGTTTTATTTTATTTATTTATTTTTACCTTGTCTTGAGTCTCTAAAGTGATGGGGTCAATTTTACGAATATAATTGGTTTCAGATGTTGCATGGTAGTCATTTCCATATTTGATTATGTTATTGGCACAGTTGTCAGTGAAGTCCGGGATGGTGTGGCTAAGGAAGGTGATCACTCTGAAAAGAGTTAAAAAACACAATTCATTCACAATATGCTTAGACATGCATACCCCAACCAACAAATTTGACATTTTATATTTCATATGAAATACTAAACTCTATTCTTATAGTCGCAAGTTGAAGTTTAGCTATTTGAGTTAACAGGTTTTGTGTTATTCTCAGTTACATGGGTTAGTTTCCATAAAATTGATTAAAACTAACTGTCAAGGTAAAGGTCAAGTACTCTAACTGATACTTAGTAGTATGCCTCCTAATGGGTAAAATTAAACATAACATCTCACACAAAATAACTGAGGTGACATTTCTTCACATTAAGTTGATACATTGCTGCTTTTCAACGAAGAGTTTTCTTTCTGAATTGATTGAATCAGTGAGTAAAGTTACTTACTTGGAGAATATATTTTTGCATGGGTCTGGGTACGCCATGGTCCCCATCTCTGACACTACTATTCTGTTAGCTTGCATGTTGGAGTTGTAGGTATCACCTCGAAGATATTTGCTTTTATAGGTCACCTCTCCTGAAAATTAAACAATCAATACAGTCATGTGGAGCACTGAGGTAATAATAAAAATAAAATAAAAAACTCATAACAGTGGAAACATACATAGAAGGCTGAGAGACATTAAAGTAAATACCTTTTTTAATTGTGAAACTGTGCAAAAGTGCCATTCCATCAAACCAATGGTTGTATTTGGTCTCTCCCAAAGAGAAGAGGCCGGGTCCATTGCGTATAAGCGTGCCCTGCAGCCATTCAGGAATCAAGCCTGCAGAAACGATTTTAAGTGTGGCAGTTTGGTATAATTAACCATTTGCTATTAAACTCACAGAACCCTTCACAAAGAGAAAACTGCTAAAGATCTCCTCTGTGAGCACCAGAACTATAAATAAAGACACTCCTTAAGGCACCTAAAACAAATAAATTATTTTCTGTTTTCTGCAATTTACACGTCTGTTCTAGTTGTGCACAATTTGGGTTTATTTTTTTAATTCAGTATCATCATGATACTAATATTGTCAGCCTCTTATGATCAATTGATTGTTTTTTTTTTTTTGTAAGTGAATGAAAGCATCTGCTAAATGAATAAATGCAAGTGAAAAGTAGAGGGTTCATACAGATGATAAAAAGTGAAATTCAAGCTCTTTTTTAGTACTTTCAAGCAGCAGAAACAGCCGGTGCTTTTCAAGGGTGGAGAAGCAATTTGAGAAACTATAAAATTACATTACATTTTCTTATATTGTTGCACAAAGCAATTTCTGTCTGCTGTCAGTGTATTAGCAGCATATGCACGTTGATTTATTAATTACCACTATTATTTTAATAATTTGGCTGGATTTATTTAATAAAAAGTAATTAAATACAAAGAGATTATGATGTGAATGTGTTAAAAAAAAAAAAAGAAAAAAAAAGTGGCTTTTGGTAATCATGGGAATCAGACAGGTTTCAGTACAATAAGTTTCCTAATATAGATTTATAACGTATAGGCCTACACATCAACCTATTTCACTATGCAAATATTTGTCCTAAGTCAATGAGTTATTACTAAAGATCATTCTGTGTCTACCTTTAGGGTGGCTGAGTAGAGATGATTTTTCCTGTGTCCTACACATTTTCTATACTTTCCACCTGGAGGCTATCAAAAAAGGTTTTGTCATTTCTGCAATTACATTTATTTAGTAGATATAAGAGAACTGCATCCAATTATAAGGTGTTATCAGGCACTCTCAACTGACTAGTGGGAATATTACAATCATTTTGAGAGTTCAAGCACAATGTTAAAGTGTTGTAATTTCACTACAGAAATATTAAAATGGCTGAGATTTTTATGGATATGGATTTAGACCAAAGTGTTGAGGTTTATAACAATCAATTAATGTATTTAAATCACTGAGAATTGTTATTCAAAGCGTTTTTAAACAGAAAAAAAGTACATTAATGAGAATTTGATCCTTTACAATGCTTCAACGTGAGTTGCTGCTTGTAATTATACAATGAACAAATAAAATGTCAATATTTTAATAAAAACAACATGTACCTACATGGTATAGCCTAAGTTTGACTTTTTACAAACGTCGTAGGTGTTTGTCATTTAACCTAATTAGCTACAAAGAACGTTAAACAGCTCGGTTTAATAAAAAGACACCAAATAATGCAGAGTATTATAAAATTGTTGTGGTAATTTTGTTTAGCTACTTGTTGTTCTTCTGATATCATGGCTTTACAAAGACAAATATGAACATAACTGTGAATGGCATAGCCTATGTTTACAACAGTGCTTTGCCAAAGACGCTCTACCTCTCATAAGAAATACAATAAAAACATTGTAGTCGAAATAAAGATTTTGTTTCATGAAGTAACGCGTTATGTTTTTAGTAGCTACAAACGGCAGTGGTTCACTAAAGGCGCTGACAACATATTGTTCTCCTCCTACCTTTTACTTCAGCTTTGATGGGCTCCGGGTGTTCGTCCTTGTTTTTACCATAGTCGTACTGCATCTTTCCAACGTTTCTTCAAGGAGGATATTAAAAGTGACATGCAATGTTCGAGCACAAACTGTCTATAAAGCTTCAGGAAGGTGAAGACTCCGCCTCTCATTAAAGAGACAGATGTTTACAACGTGCTAACTTCTCTTATTCTTATCATCTCCTCACACTGATGCACCTAATTGTTCTTTAAATGTAAAGAGGTGCAAAATTATATTTATTTAATTATAGAGATTACAGATAAGAAAGTCAATATCTGACCTACTGTATGTAGGCTACTGTAATATATATATATATATATATATATATATATATATATATATATATATATATATATATATATATATATATATATAATGTTGCCTTCACAACTAGCTGAAATAAAGTTAAATATATTTTATTTAATTTATTGGAGGTTTTTGGTTTCTGCTTTAGTTTAATTTATTGTAATAACCACGAGAGGTGCCACAAATAATTTTGCCTTAATAGATAATTCTAAAACAGGGGAGGCGGTTGTTATTTCTCATTGTTATTTTCAACCCAGCTTATTCAGAATGCTTTTTGTAACATTACAGGATACACCCATATAACATTCACTGATATGTGAATATACCAACCTTCTTGACCTTCGACATTTACAGATAACCACCATAATAATGCAGATAGTGAAATAAGAACACATGATCACAGCACAGAAAGATCATCAAAATCAAGCTCTGAAGACAGTACACAGTCTCTCTTGTTACCAACAGAGGAGAAAAGACTTTGAATCAAACCCATTTGTAGCACGAGAGCTATACTACACTAACCTAAGCCACCGCTTCAACAGAGCTTGCTGTTTTAAACATAATTTCAGAGACTGCATGCAAAGTTGCTGCTCATTTCTCTCTAGTGAAATGCAATTTAGACACATTTCAGAAAGAACTTACTCTTTCTGTCATTTCATTTGTTATCAAACTAAAGACTTGTCCGCACTTTTGAATAATGATTTGCTGTAACACGTCCTTCCATTCTGTCTGATTATGGTCTGAATTTATGACTTGGTAACTGTGGTAAAGTAAAAACTAATGCATGCAAGCAGCCTTTTGTTTCCTTTGAGCACAAGTAAAACATTTACTGCCTCATATTTATCACAATTGTATGATAAAATCCTAGGAAACGTCTTGTTAACAGATAAGATGAGAGCAGTGTTTCTAAGAATGCTTAGGCTATACTCAAACAAGAATTAATGTCTTAATATGGCACATAAATAACTGACACAATAAACTATTAAAGGCCATTGACAAACAACTCTGAGTAAACAGTGGATGCTAAACTAAAGCAGAGCAATAAAATTCAAAACTGGTTCTCAAAGGTCATCAGTTTCATGAAGTAAACCTGATCACCGATCATAAATCTCCTTAAAAAAATCAATTTCTATGACGAGGTCTCACGCCATACATCCCAGCTCACAAGACAACTGACTAATAAACCTATATCTTACGAAGCTCCACCCCTTTTCAGCTCTGCACTCCTTGTCTTATGTCTTCAGATAAGGTCATAGGAATTTATGAATGAACTGCTCATTTTAAAACCTTTCCGGGTTACTGACATTGTTATGAGATCCACTTTGAACATTACAATGCACAAGATAACTTTCTACTTAACTCTCCAGTAAGTAAAACCCCTTCAGCAGCTAATTATTCTTCCAACAGGGATGCTATAGACTAGAGCTAACTGAAGTTCAAAGACAAAATTCTAATACTAAGAACTACTAAGTAGCTTATTTGAAAAATACCCAACCCTATAGCCTATTAAAATTTGGTGCATAACTTGTGACATAAATATTGACTGAAGATTATTTGGCTTTCTGAGGAAAGATGTACTTTTTTACCCACTCAAACTTTACCTGGCAAAATAAAAATCCTATAGACTTATTTTCAGCTTACTGAGCTGTGTATGGAAACTTGAAGAAACATTAGTTACAAAAGTCACTGGGATGCTACCATTTAGGTAGGCTATTAATATGTGCACTTTAGGTACTAATTTGGACCTTTAATGAACTAATATGCATCCTTCAGGGGTAAAATAAGGTACAAAGGTGTACTTTTAAAAGGGTACCAGAGGCAGATTTTGCACTTTTTTCCCCCGGAGATTGTAGTGATGCCCTGGCAACCACCTACACACGAGGCTGAAATAAATCATTGGCTGAACCCTATCAGATTTGTGATAAGAAATTAACTAATTATCGAAACTGTACATTGCCCTTTCTGAACTTTACTCTCAACAGTCCAAAGTTGATGCATAGACAGCATTAAAAGTAGGTGATCATTCTCAGAAAAACAGCACCTACAAAGCACCTACCGACTTTAACCAGTATGACACTCAAAGATTGGTCACTTGGTGGCAGTGTTGTCCTTAGAAAGTAACAACCAAAAAAAAAAAAAAAAGAAAAAGAAAGGAATAAATATGATTATTTATTTGGGTTCTGAAAAGACTACTTGAAATTTCACATTCTGACACTATACCATTACCATTATTTCGAACTGTGAAGTCATTTAGCAGGTGCTTTTATCCAAAGCGACTTCCAAATGAGGACAACAGAAGCAATCAAAACCAACAAAAGAGCAATGATAGGCCTATGCATATACATATAGAGAGTGCAAGTGTACGAGGGCTTTTTAATAAAAAAGAAAACAAATAGAATATTAATATTATATTATCAAATTCAAATAGAAATAGAAATGAATTGGTGTAGAAACAATGTTCACTCACTCAAGTCAATTTTCTAAATTATTACAAAGAAAAGGCAAGCAACACATTTGAAGTGAATGGGAAATTTTGAAGTGGAAAGACTAAAATAGCATTGTAATAGTAATAGTTTGCATAAAACATATTTCAATAATCTTTCTTTTATTTACAACTTTGAAAAATCATTTTCACAGTGTAGTTGGTGGTCATTGGTGAATTTTCAGTATACTCAAGAGTATATTTATTTCAGGTAGAAGCTCAGTATATCTGATCACCAGCTGGAGTGAGCATAGAATATGACACTAGATTACAAACAATAAATTACAATTTATACAGCTTTAAGCTATATTTTTCTATTTAAAACCCACTGAATTGTCACGAACAATTAAGAAGAGATAATTTTATATAATCATGTTACTATATAACAATTGCCTTTTTTTACAGAATGTCTGTACAAATATAATACAATTATAATCATAAGCAATTATGAAAGAATGATTCTGATCAACAATAGGATTATGAAGAAATAGACTGAGTTCTCATTTTATATTTCTTACATATATATGTTTACAAAAAATGAACAAAAAAAATATTTTGTAAAAATGGGTTGTTGTTGGATTATTTTTGATATCCATTTTAGGTAGACTTATCATGGATGAAAAGCCCATGCAGGTCCATATGAATAGCAGTATCAATGGCAGCGCGAGCAATTTCTTTAAATGACTTAGCATCCAGGACCACCAGGAAAGGAGGCTTTTGGGGATTGAATGAAACCACAGAAGACAGGATAACACCTAAAAAAAGAAGAAAAATCACTTATGTTTTGTCAAGACAACATAATTGCAAACGCTTAAGCTGCCTAATCGTCAATGAACCTCACAGCTGGCTAATTTGGATCACTCTACAGTACTTAAGCAGCATCTTAATGTGCCACACGAATAGCACAAGAGACTCAACTTGCAATTGATTAAAATAGAGTTAAATCATGACAACTCTCAAATGTATACGGTCTTGGCAGTCTGCAACGCACACTGCAGGGACTGCAGAGTGAGTCTGGACTGCATGTATAGACATGCATAAATCCCATAGCAGATCTAGACACGTGGAGGTGGAGGGTCTCAGAGGAACTCTGAAGGACCAGCTCACAGCAGACATGTAACCAGACAATTTAAATGACGAGTAAGCAATCTCAGTGGCTGCAGATTTAACAGAGACTGGTCAGCTTGTGGCATGTAGCAAATAATTTGATTGGTTTCAGATGACCTATCTGGCTGAGCTATCTAGAGCAGGGGTGCCCAACCCTGTTCCTGGCGATCGACTGTCCTGCAAAGTTTAGCTCCAAATCTAATCAAACACACCTGAAGCAACTAATTAAGGTCCTAAGGATCGCATGAAAATTAAAGGCAGGTGTGTTTGATTAGAGTTGGAGCTAAACTTTGCAGGACAGTCGTTGGGCACCCTGATATAGAGTTTCAGAACTGAACTAGATGTTTGTTTTCTTTCACATTGTATTATGCAGGAAAATTATTAATATTCTATAAAGAAATTGTATTTCTATTGTTTCTGTGAAATACTCACCATCATCTTCTTCAACAGCGTCTGGAGATGCTACAAACACTGGCTCAGAGGGGTAACATTCCTCCTCGATCCACACCTGATGTGTCCTGGCAGCTATGTCTACTTTTGCAATCTAAATAAGAGGTAATATTGCTGCATTATATGCCAAAAATAGAAAGGTAATAGTTTTGAACAAATGCAAATGTCCAGAATGTTATGAATATTTACCTTGCTTGGATATGGTGACCACTCCACTCTGGTGCCATAGAAGTACCTGTACTTCTTACTGTTGAATTTGTAGTTGATCCCTGGTAATTCTAAACCTGTAGTAATACAAGCAACATAATGAAAAAATATAAAATAAAGTGATAAAGTTATGCATATAGGACTCACCCTCAAAAATAGTGTCAGGGGTGCAGTAGATGGAGCCGTCCTGCTTCAGCACTGCTGTGGCTGTTGTGTCCTGCAACTTGACCAGGTTGGTGTCTGGTGGAGTTTCCTGATACCATTAGAGAAACGATTTACCAGAGCCTTCACCACAAATCCAATCAAATGTAAATGGATAAAGGAATATGAAATTTGGTCAATTCAGTTGATTCGTGTGTGTGTGTGTGTGTGTGTGTTTGTTTGGAAAGTATTGGTTGGAGAGAGGGGGGCGGGATCGGCAAAGGACCTAGAGACAGGAATCGGACTTGGGTCATCGTGAGCACAGTTGCGCTATATGTCGGTGCACTAACCACTAGCTTATCGGTGCTGAACGATTCATAATTATTTACAGAAATATGCTAAGTTCTCCTGCCACAATTTATCCGAACAAAACGGATCAATAATTCTATTATAGGCAAGACATGAGTGCATAATAATAGTCTGATCAATTATTAAATTCCATAATGACTTGTTGCATTTGCAGTTTTCCTCTATATATTTCCTATTTTACCTTGTCTACATTCAGAGGAAGGACAAACCGTTGGCACGTTGGTCGAGAGAAGTCCTTGTTGTTCTCTATAAACTTGTCAACATCTTGCTTCATGTTGTGTAAGTAGAACATATCGTACAGATTGCTGTCCTGGTATGTGATCAAATCAAAGACAACATGGCCATCTTCCTCATAAGCGTTGATGTGATGGAAGACCACAAATGGGTCCGCATAGTACTTTGTGCTCACAGTTTTCCCAGTCTTCCTATTGACCAGATGGATCCGTGTCTATGTGGTAAACAAGACAATTTTGACAATTTTGATAAATGAATGAAAAACTATTTTAGACAAAAACCGAAGACATTTTGCTCACAATGTCATCTTTGTCATATTTCAGGCAGCTGCCCCAGTTAACACCTCTGAAGTAAGCTGTGGCCAGTTTGAGGATATCCAACTTGAAGGCTTGTTCCACAAAGATAATGTAGTTCTCTGTCATGCCGAAACTGTGGAAGTAGCTCGGATACAAGGTGGAGCGGAAAGGAATGGAGCAAATTTGTTCCACCTTCCTGAGGGCTGGCTTATTATTCTCTTTATCTGAAATTAGCAACGTATACCTTATGCAGATGTTCTATGGAGTTAATTTAATGCCTAAAAGATTTGCATGTGAAGTTGTGTAAGTGTACATAAGATTGCAAACGTAAATTAAATTTGCATGTGCAAGAAACGATTTAAAGGTGCAAATCGAGATTCACAAATATTTACAACAAATATTTTATTATATAGAACTGTGAATTCCCAAGTTGCTTATGAGAATACTTGGGTATAGTTACTTTTTATTAAGTATTGCATGTGGATGTATCTTTAGATATTACGAAAGACTTCATTGTGGCTGATTTGTACATTGCTCTGTATTTTCTATTCATTTCCTATGCAGGTCATTTTTGACCATAAAGGTAACGTCTGACTATTTTTCATGCCATTTCCAATCATGTCTAAATTTATTTTTATTTTTTTTTGGATTCATATAACAAGGCTAACAAATATAATCAAGGTTCATACCATATAAAAAAAATTAAATGTAAAATATTTTAGTCAAAACCCTCCACGACAGGGTTAAAACAAGCTTTATAGTTTAACATGGTCTACATAATGGCATAAGTGTTTCTTGTTACCTGTGGCATTGGCAGGCACCTTGAAAATAACATATTTCGGTCTGCCGAAATTCATGATGGCGGTGCCCATGTTGTATGCGTTCCCTTCTTCATCGTAATGAGGGTGTGCAGTTGCCAAATTGATGGCGATGTGGTTTCTGTAATTAGTCTGAAATAATATTAAAAAACAATTTATCTGGAGTGACAATGAGAAAACCTCTTGAGATGTGGTTGACAAAAATCAATAAATGAATAAATTGATCTGGACTCACTCTTCCTAATGTTTCAAGTGTCATTGGGTCAATTTGATTAATGTAGTTCACTTCTGATGATGTGTAATAATCTTCACCATATCTTATGATGTTAACAAGATTATTATCTGTGAAATCCGGAATGGCATTCATCAAGTAACTGAAGGCTCTGCAAAACAACATGAAGCAATTAAACAGGTCATGTTTATTGAAAACTTAATACAAAATTAAAAATGTCCAAAAAAAAAGATAACTTTGATATTTGAAAAAAAGATATTTACTTGGAGAATATATTCTTGCAGGGATCTGGATGAACCATGGTTCCGAATTCAGACACAACAATTCTATTGGCAGCTATGTTGTTCTTGTACGTTTCACTCTTCAAGAATTTACTTCTGTAAAATACATCCCCTGGAATAAAATAGTGAGTTTTATTGCTTATGGTGCATCCAATAATCTGTTTAAATAGCATGCAGTTTACAGATTTTACAGCAGTGGAACTGTACTTTCCATAAATGTCATTTAAATGCTTGTTTGTTTTTCTCACCCAACTTACCATCTTTAAATGTGAAACTGTGGATAAGTGCCATTCCATCAAACCAGTGCTTGTATGAAGTGTTACCAACTGAGAACAGACCAGGACCATTTCGCAAAAGTGTCCCCTGAAGCCATGGTGGGATGGAGCCTAAGAAAAACGGACAACTTAATGTGTGAACTCTGACATTGAGGCTTTCAGCAAATCAATGAGTATCTCAATTCAGTGAGGCAAGATTTACAATATTTGGGAGGATAATTAAATAACGGGGTGATCAGTTTACAATGCAATAAGTTCTGTTGTTTGTCCAAATTGTGAAATTTGGCATACTGGGTGGGTCTAAATGTGGTAATTCTCTCAATTTCTGAGAATTCAGATTTTAAACGTACATTTTACCTAATAACTTTTGAACCAAAGAATGCTTTATCCTCTGCTCTTTTGGCTCATGCCAGTGGATAATTTTCCTACATTTTTTGCAAGCAAACGAAAAAACTGTCATACAAACAAGCATGTTTCATATTATTATTATTATTATTTCACCTATTTGACTATTTACGAGCTAAAGTATTTTTTTTTTCTTGCTCAGTCCCCTCAAAAGAGTCAAAACGCTCACTGGTTCATGGTCATGCTCTGGATCGAATCATTCAAAGAACCGGTTCAAACGATTCACTGAAAAGATCCGCTTCAGAACAACGACTCGTTCACGGCTCGGACATAGCTAGGACAAATGGTCATATCTCTTTTCCGTAAACATATAAAAAAAAGTGTGAAAGTTCTTTCATGTATGTGCATTTCTAAAAACACACTGAAATGTCTGAAAGAAAAACGCGTTTTCTATTGCTCTTGCTGCTAAGCTTACGTCTGGTTGAAGAGTCTTGAGGATACAGTGTTCCTTACTTTAACAGAAAGTTTACCTGTCACGTCTGCTTTAAGCGGCTCCGGCGTCTCCACTCCGTTTCTCCAGAAAAACGACAGCATGCTGAGCTGAAGCTGAGGTCCCACTGACATGACCGTATAGCACTCGCTACACTCAGTACTTTAACACACTCAGTGTTAGTGAATGATTATATAACATCTGGAGAGTTCCTCTGAGGTCACACGTGAGTGTAAATTGTGTCAAGTGTAAGCTCGTAGTTACTCTGCAGCAGGGGTGTAGCCATCATTACAGAAGTGAGGGGACAGAAATGTTTTTTTTTGTATTTTTTTAAATTGACAAGTTGTATTGTTTTTTGTTTTTTTTTCTTATTTCTTACTTTTAATTGGCTGAGAAATTAAATACATTTCAATTTAATTTCTAATGTTATAGGTGCCCCAGAAAGAGAAAGAAGAACATACAGCTTCCATGTATGGATAGAATCTGAGCAGCATTTACATAAACATAACGCTCATCACTCATTCTGTAATTTAACAGCTCAACAGAACAACATTGCGTCATTCAAACATCTTTAAGAAACACTGTAACACATAACACATAACACTTTAATACAGTATAAAGAGACAGTAATGACAGGCAGCAGCAGGTTTATTTAGGCTGCTGTCTCTTTAAGACTTCATGCAGGGATACTGTCACACAGGCATACTTTTTTTTTAGGAGCGCTTGTCCTCCTAATTTAATTTTTTTTTTAGCAGCACCTTCTGATCAAAAATTTGCCTTCCTAATACGAGGTGATATTTGACTCCTTAAAGCGATTTACAGGGGCATTTACTTCTTACATTTGGCATTTTTCTCATTTTATTAAAAGTATGTCATTATGTCAAATTAAAAAATGTAAATTTATAAGCTTTTTAGAATTTCTAATTTAAACAATATAATAAGAAATAGAATAAGACAAATAAGTTAGCAATCAAATGAAATTGGTATTAATAAAAAATGTATTTGCAATACAGAGGTGGCACAGAAGAACATAAAAGTGGCTTGTAGGTTTGTTTAATGAGGCTCAGAGGTGGCAAGAGTGCAGTTAAATTCATAAAGTCATGTTTATATTAATGTTTTAAATATAAAATGTTGAATATACACTCACCTAAAGGATTATTAGGAACACCTGTTCAATTTCTCATTAATGTAATCACATGTCAGTTGCTTCAATGCATTTAGGGGTGTGGTCCTGGTCAAGACAATCTCCTGAACTCCAAACTGAATGTCAGAATGGGAAAGAAAGGTGATTTAAGCAATTTTGAGCGTGGCATGGTTGTTGGTGCCAGATGGGCCGGTCTGAGTATTTCACAATCTGCTCAGTTACTGGGATTTTCACGCACAACCATTTCTAGGGTTTACAAAGAATGGTGTGAAAAGGGAAAAACATCCAGTATGCGGCAGTCCTGTGGGCGAAAATGCCTTGTTGATGCTAGAGGTCAGAGGAGAATGGGCCGACTGATTCAAGCTGATAGAAGAGCAACTTTGACTGAAATAACCACTCGTTATATAACCACAACAGCAGAAGACCCCACCGGGTACCACTCATCTCCACTACAAATAGGAAAAAGAGGCTACAATTTGCACGAGCTCACCAAAATTGGACGGTTGAAGACTGGAAAAATGTTGCCTGGTCTGATGAGTCTCGATTTCTGTTGAGACATTCAGATGGTAGAGTCAGAATTTGGCGTAAACAGAATGAGAACATGGATCCATCATGCCTTGTTACCACTGTGCAGGCTGGTGGTGGTGGTGTAATGGTGTGGGGGATGTTTTCTTGGCACACTTTAGGCCCCTTAGTGCCAATTGGGCATCGTTTAAATGCCACGGCCTACCTGAGCATTGTTTCTGACCATGTCCATCCCTTTATGACCACCATGTACCCATCCTCTGATGGCTACTTCCAGCAGGATAATGCACCATGTCACAAAACTCGAATAATTTCAAATTGGTTTCTTGAACATGACAATGAGTTCACTGTACTAAAATGGCCCCCACAGTCACCAGATCTCAACCCAATAGAGCATCTTTGGGATGTGGTGGAACGGGAGCTTCGTGCCCTGGATGTGCATCCCACAAATCTCCATCAACTGCAAGATGCTATCCTATCAATATGGGCCAACATTTCTAAAGAATGCTTTCAGCACCTTGTTGAATCAATGCCACGTAGAATTAAGGCAGTTCTGAAGGCGAAAGGGGGTCAAACACAATATTAGTATGGCATTCCTAATAATCCTTTAGGTGAGTGTAGAAATATTCAATGATTTGCAGGTGCGTCTCAAAAAATTAGAATATCGTGATTTTGACTGGATTTTGACTTTCATGAGCTGTAAGCTCTAATCATCAAAATTAAAACAAAAAAACCGTTTGAAATCTCTTACTTTACATGTAACGAATCTAAAATATATATGACAGTTTCACTTTTTGAAATGTTACAAAAAAAACAAATTTTTTCACGATATTCAAATTTTTTGAGATGCACCCGTAAATAACTGAAATTATACTTTAAAAATTAAAATGATGATTCGTTCGAACGGCTGATTCATTCAGGAATGAAGCAAGTGACTGTGTTTATGAATGGGTGATCATGAATCACTGACTCACTAGATTAGTTTAAACACGCAGTTCATTCATGAATGAAACACCGCCGTGCTTGCTTTTAGAGATGCGTAGCGCTCAGCTTTTACTCTATTTGGAACTATTTTCCTCGATGAAATGGCACAAAATCAGGCAGTAGTGTTATATTCAGATAGCGTAAGTCACTTAACAGCTTGTTTATTGAACTGTTGTATTGAATCAATATCACATTTGCAAACTCCCTTAATAATCTTGAAAAGCTGTCACTCTGTTTATCGAGATCTGTGGGCTCACAGAAAACGGTCTCTAATGGCACTTTTCCACTGCATAGTACAGCACGGTACGGTTCAGTACGGCTCACTTTTGGGGGGTTTTCCACTGGGAACAGTACCGGGTACTTTTTTCAGTACCACCTCGGCCGAGGTTCCAAGCGAGCCGTACCGTTACCAAAACACGGCATGTAAAATCTGCTGATCACTGATTTTTTTTTTTTTTTTTTTTTTTTTTTTTAATTGAAGAATAATTGAAAATTACAAAAATTTTAACATGTAAATCCAGATACACAAAATATAATAGCAATCTTAAACTGTAGAACATTGTTTCAGAGGAGAAAAGTATAATATATAAAACAAACACATAACCACATAAGATAAATAAATAAGAAACAACTAAACAATAGTGCAATTTTTCTTCCTTTTTCCTTAGGACATATTCAAAGATTGCAGCGGGGGAGCTACCAGAAAAAAAAATTCTCCATGAAATCCAACAACATGTAATTATTTTTGTTATTAATTTGCATTAGAGACTTTTTCAAAGCATCCATTTCTGATAAAAATAGATTACATTTTGGTGTGCATTTTTCAAATTTCTGTTTATGAATATAATATTTACCTTGCAAAATGTAAAAGTTAACGACATACTCAATCATTTTACTTTTGTGTGAATAAGTACAAATACAAGAGACAAATCACAATTATTAAACAAATGACACAAGTCTTCCTCATGCGTGTTACAGAAACTACAAGTGTTGTCAATGTCCATGAATTTAGACAGAGCTACTTTACATGGGTAAATTTTGTGAAGTATTTTGAAATGCACCTCTTTAACTTTATTCAAAATACAAAATTAGTAAGGAACTGAGCAGGTCGTTTTTCAATTAATATCAGAGATTTTTGCATTACAAAAGAATTTTCCTCTAGGGGAGATTTTATGTTTTGATTGCAAAATTTGTCTAATATGTTTATTATTACAAGACGAAGAAAATATTTCAATACCATCAACTTTTAATTCTGGAAATATCCTTTCATTGCTTCCAAAAGAGAAGTGTTTTAAATTATTTATTTATTAGTTGTATCAACCCATTTGGAATAGCTTTTTTAATGGGAAAATTGTAAACATTCATAAAGCCTTCATAAGACAGAATGTTTCCACGCTCATAAAACATATCTATAACAAAATATATATTCCTTTTAAACCACCTGTGCAAAAATAGCAATTTATTCCTAGAAGTAATGAGACAATTGTTCCATAAAAGCATTTTATGCAGAGAAAAGTTGTGATGGAAACTAATTTTCCAAGCCAATAATACTTGCTGGTGAAATTTGGATAATTCAATCGGTAACTTTCCTGGAAGAAAATGACCTCTCAGAAGAAAAGGTAACCCTCCAAGTTTTTGAAAGATACATTGTGGGATAAAGACTACTCATCACTGATTGGCCGGAGAGAATCGTCTGGGGTGGGTTTAATGTCAAATGCAGAAAGGTTAATTCATGTGTTCATGACCTCAAGGTTAGATTATTGTAATGCTTTATTGGATGGTTGTTTGGCAATCTTAATAAACAAACTCCAGCTGGTCCAAAATGCAGCAGTCCTTACTAGAATCAGGAAGTATGACAATATTAGCCTGGTTCTATCAACACTGTACTGGCTCCCTATTAAACACAGTATAGATTTTAAAATCTTGCTAATTACTTATAAAGCCCTGAATGGTTTAGCACCTCAGTACTTGGGCAATCTTTTATCGCATTATAGTCCTCCACATACGCTGCGTACTCAAAACTCTGGCAATTTGATAATACCTAGAATATCAAAATCAACTGTGGGTGGCAGATCCTTTTCCTATTTAGCGCCAAAACTCTGGAATAATCTACCTAACATTGTTCGGGAGGCAGACACACTCTTGTCAGTTTAAGTCTAGATTAAAGACCCATCTCTTTAACGTGGCTTACACATAACACACTAATACATTACTAATATTCAAATCCGTTAAATGATTGTTAGGCTGCATTAATTAGGTCAACCAGAATTAATGTTATGGAATTCCCATAACACATGATGTACTTGTTTTATCATAAAAAATTGTCATCTATGCTAATATTATTCTGTTTCTTCTCATTCCGAGGTCACTGTAGCCACAAGATCCAGTCTGTATCCAGATCAGATGGTGGTTGACCCCCAGAGACAGATCCTCAGTGAAGACCTTGTCTCCTAGATGGCCATCGGGACAAGACTGCAGGAACCAGATGCGTCCTCTGCACAATCTAACTTTGCTGCAGCATGGAACAATGGAACAATCTGTTGGTTTTTCTGGCCAGAGGAGAACTGACCCCCGACTGAGCCAGGTTTCTCCTATGGTTTTTTTTCTCCATTCTGTCACTGATGGAGTACTTTTTGGTTCCTTGTCGCCTCTGGCTTGAATACTTTGACATTTAGTCATTTAGCAGATGCTTTTATCCAAAGCTTAGTTGGGGACACTTAATTTCCAGCGATATCGTCAACTTGCACCGATACTATTTAAATTGAACTGAGCTGGACGATGACATCAATGAATTCAATGATGAACTGCCTTTCACTGAAAATTGAGTGTTTACTTTTGTCCTTTTGCATTATTGACACACTATTTTCCTATTTGATACTGTAAAGCTGCTTTGACACAATCTAAAGCAGTATATGAATAAAGGTGACTTGACTTGGCATGCCGGGACCCCAGAGGCAGAGTTCCTGTGCCTATCGAGTGCCTGTGTTCTGAGGCAACAGACGCCTGAGACCTCTTTAACACAGAAAGCCCCAGTGTGAGTGTGTTCCTCACGGGGAGCACCGGTGTCCACCAGAAGCATACTGAATGAAAATCCGGAGGGTCCCTGAGCATCTGAGGCAGCAGGAGCATCAGGCATTTTCTACACAAGAAGCACCTGTGCCCTCCAGGTTTACACATGATATATGCCAGCTGAGACCACACAAGGAGCACCCATACCCTTCAGTACCCTAGAGAGTATGCCTGTACTCAACAACACCCCACAGAACATCTCCAAGCATGTTCATCACTAGGGCTGGGAATCGAGTTCGATCATTTTTAGGCACCGACCGAATTGCCTCGATACCACCGAGTATCGAAAAGCGTTTTGTCGTTCGGGACCAAATTTTGATACCTAAGGGGTTAACCTCATCAACATCAGTGAATAAGCCTGCAGCACTAGGTGTGTTCTACTAGAACAGGTGCGGCGCAGATTGATCAGTGTTTGAGAGCGGTTCGAAAGTGTACGGAGCAGTCTGCTCTCTATAGCTCTCGTGGTACTGTAATACACCGATCGGTCTGCACAGTCGGTCCACGTCAAGTCGAATACACCTACTAGTTTACACCGGTTACACTCAGAGATGTGGCTCACATATGAGGCTGTTGTGTGAATGCGTCCCAGCCCTCTTAAATGTAAGGCTACATTTACACTAGTGCATTTAAAATTAAAATGATCCTCGTCATACTGGTGTTTCCACTGCGTTTCAAGTTGGCTTTCCACTGTCAGATTTCCAAAGGAGAGTAGTGCGGAAGCTGCGTGGAGTTCCAATAATATGCAGATGTCCGTTCATTCATACTACACGACCGAAAGCACGTTAAGTTACCGTTCACTGTACACGCACTAGTGTAAATGTAGCCTAACAGATGTGTAAACTGAAGACTATTTGAGCTTTATTAAAACTACTTGCACTGATTTATTGTGTTGATGGCATTTTGTTCCTTTGTGCAGTGGCTCAGGAGATGAGTCGTATAAACATCAACAGGGTATCAGTATTGGTATCGGTATCAATACTGAACATTTTCGAACGATACCCAGCCCTATTCGTCACAGGGAGAACTCATACCCAGCAGAACCCATTACATAATGCGTATGCGGTACACCTTAAAGGAAAACAGAGTATTCCATTTCCTATTCTGTTATTATGCTGATTACCACAAAAAATGGGCTTGTCTTGGAGGTTACACCGAGGCACCTAAAATAGAAATTAATAGGGCCAATTTTGGAGTATTTAAAAGTACAAATGTAAAGCTTAGAGTTGTATAAATTCAACTAACATTAATTCTTCTGTTAAAAATTATATATTGTTTGAGCTGTAAAGCTGTTTTAATCATTATTACAGTCATTGTCATTGTAACATAAGAAGTATGACAACGGAGTTGGAGGATCCACATGCAGGATTTATTTAATACATTGTCAGAAAGGCCAGCAAACAAAATCATCCAAGGCAAAAAAGTAATCCACAAACAACAGGCAATGGTCAGGGCAGGCAACAATAATCAAAATCCAGATAGACAGTCAAAGGCAAAATACTAAGACAAGGCAAGGAAACAAGGGACCAATGGCTGACTAGGAATAAACATACAAATAATACTCAGCAATATGAGTGTGTGTGTGTGCAACCTCTATAGTCCTCCTGACTGGAAACATGTGGAGTCCGATAATGAGTACCTAGGCACAGGTTTATGGGAAAAGGAGTCCAGAATGGGAGGCAAAAGTGTGAGACAGAGTGCCCTCCAGAGTAACTCATGGGCACTCCAGCTAGAGATCATGACATGTCATTGTATTGTCATGGTGACAAAATTCTAAAATTAGATATAATTTATTTGCAGTTATTATAATTTTTAATCAAGTTATCATGCATATTAGTTACATTTTGTGGATATACTTTTTAAAAACTTATTAAACAGTGAGTATTTTAATTGTTTTGATTATTTTTCCAGAAAGACAATAAAACAGACACAAATATCTTACACACTAAAGGATGGACCTGAAACATATACACTCATAGAACCATTGTGCACAGCGATGCACCACTCACATTGTTTCCTTAGAAAATATATTTAGAATTTTTATTGAATGGACAGCAGAAACGGCAAATTAAGTCAGATTTAAACTGTATATGTGTTAGGAAAAAGAATTGTATTTGATGATCAGATGCAAGCTTTGTTTCTGGATTTAATACTTTTCTTATCTCTCTCTGCCCAGGCTGTGGATATAGACATCGGTGTTTCTGTGCAGTGTTATTTACACAGGGACCTGAGGGGCACAATGCAGTGGGATGATTTGTGTTAATGCATTTAAGAGGTCATCACAAAGGCCAGCCATCAAGCAATCAAACCATTGTTGGTGATTGAAGTCGATTGATGACTTCGGAATCTATATTAGGGGAGGACGTCAGTGGCCTTTAAAAACAGAGGGCTCAGGCTGCTTCTGTTCAAGTACAGGTGAAGGATGAAGATGGACAATCACACTCTCTACACTCTGTTCCTAATAGTGAGTTTTCATGTCGGCTCAATTTGGAGCGATGATGAGGAGGTTCTTTCCTGTCCAGAGCACCAGCAGGCCTTTGAGAGCTCCTGCTATGAGTTTGTGGCTCTGCAGCGCAGTTTCCTTAGCGCCCAAGCTTGGTGTGAGCGAGGCGGTGGACATCTAGCCTTCATCCAGAATGATGAAACCCAGCAGTTTCTACAAAAACATCTGCAGCCCGAGCTGGACTGGTGGATAGGACTTGCTCCTGCCTCCACCAACCTCACTCTGGACTCTGCTGCCATTGAAGGTATTGTTTATAAGTTTCCTTACTATGCCGCCAAAGACAACATTAAAGCTTTTACTGTTTTACCAACATAATGTTTCTGGTTCTGGTGATTAAGTAAAACATTAAGTTTTAATTAGAAGGTGTACCATTCAATTTTTTTTTAGTGAATTGTATAAACCGGTGGTGCAAGTGACATGTTTATATCCCTGGTTGTCAGCGATGCTTTATGACTGTTACAATGTCTTATCTCTTTTGTCAGCTGCATTTCATGCACAGATTAACTATTTTTCAGTCACCTACATTGTAACATTACCACCATTATTACCAGCTAATTTGTGGTGTTATCTCTACAGAGCAGGTTCTTAATGGGTCTGCGGCTTGACACCAATCTCTGGCTTTACAAAGACCTTTTCAGGCACCTTTATTGCCATGCCCCCTTTTGTGTTAGATTTGTCTCTGTTTCTGCAAATGGCTATTATAGGCATCAAGACAAAGAGAGTACAGTCTTTGCTGCATTGTTTAGGTCCAGGACTTAGTTATAGTTATATTTGTAAGACTCTAGCACCATTTTACACATCCTCAGATTTATTCAGCCCAAGTTTGGTTAATCTTATTTGATAAAAACACAGTTTGCAAATTGTTTTTGAATAGTGAAGAAGGCACTGTTTACTCATTCCACATTCCATACTGATATTGAAATATGAAAACAAAATGTCTTTCCACAGTTTAATTGCGTAATTATTATTCTTTATAATCTGAACAAGATAAAAAAAAAAAACATAAGTGTTGTTATCTTATATTGTTACTTATGCATTCCCAGGTCCCTTGTCCTGGTTAGATGGCTCAGATGTTAGTTATTCCAACTGGCTTCAGGAGCCCTCGCTAAATGCATCCTGTGGCTACATCAGGAGAGATTCTGGATTTCAGTGGGAAACCACCAGTAACTGTAGCCAGGAGCTCTACTTTATTTGCGAATTTGGTTGGTCTCTTTCTTTATATGAGAGTATTTCCTCCTCAGCTTTGCTTTTTGATTTAGTCTGAACATGTGTTGGTATTTGATTGGTGTTTTTTAGAGTCTGGGCACTCTTTAGCCTGCGCTGAGCATAACGCTACACTTCAGTGTGGCTCTGGTCAAGTGATAGAGATTGATGACAGCTTCTATGGAAGGAAGACAGTGCATTACTGCAGGAGCAGCCACGCTCCCTCAGAGGCATCTCCACAGCAGGAGTGCAGCTGGGTGGATATAGTAGATACTGTGTCAGGTACATCCAGTGAAACTTTCCCACTATTAGATGACACTTTCCATGAGTAGGTAACACTCTGGTGTGTCATAATTTTACTAAATTAAAATTGAATTAATTGTACTAAAAGCTATTTGTAATACTTAACAAATTATAATGTATGGTTAACTTAAAATTTTGTTAAATCCATTTGTTAAATCCAATTTTTTTTTTAATATTGTTGCTGACTGCATTCAACCGTATTATAGAAAAAAAAATAAACAAATAAATATAATTTTCTTTTGGAAAATTTTAAAACAACTGCAAACAAACTAAATGGCAGAAGACCTGTTACTTGCAAAATTGTAATGCATTCTTGCATACTTACATTTTTGTCTGTTTGATTTCCATGTTTACTTAAATGTTTTTTATGATTCCTTAAAATCACCCAAATCAGGGTTTTGACTGTATTTAGACATTTTCAAATTTTGGTAACAGGGTTGCAATTCCAAACATCATATATAGTCAGAAATTCAGCAGCATGTAATAATTTGTTTGACTTCATGAGATTTAAAATCAACAGCAAAGTGTTAAAAATCTCTTACTATAACTACTGTCAAAAAAAAGATTCGTTTTTTTTTTTTTAAGAGCTGCATGCACCTTTTTGTATCCTATTTAAGTGCCATAAACAATAAGGAACATTTTATGATTTCAGGCTTGTCACTTAAGATCTATCATATATTTGAAAATGTGTTTTATGAACTAATCCTAAGGCCATATACAGTGTATTATTATCGGAGAACATATGGACTTTGCAGAGTGCTCTTTCTTTCATACAGGGCAATACAGTGCAAAAAGCTTCTACACCGTTTACAAAAGCACTATCAGATTACATGCCTCTTAACCATAAAAAGGAAATTATAACCAAATGTATGCTTGAGTTCAATATTTACAGAGGGATGGTTTATTTGAGCATGTACAACTGTGTATCCAGCAGCATAGAGTGATTAATATTACAGATGATTTGTACAGTGAATGTAAAACTATTCTGTTTCTTGTTTTCTATCAAGAGCACTGCCACGGACTGCAGGTGTGTCAGGCTGCTGCCGATATTTCATCTTTTGGAGAGCCGTGCCCTGTGCTGGGAAGCTATTTGGCAGTGGAATATCATTGCAAAGATGGTCAGAACTCTTTTGTCCCATCCCAGTGTGACATATGATGTTAACACTACATTTTCCTTACATAAAAACACATATTTGATGTTGATAATATGGTGCATTATTGTCTCTTACGTATTGCACACTGTGGCCTTTAGACAGTAGTTTATTACCCCAGTACGTGTCTGATTGCATGGATTCATTTGTGACTGTCAGCTTATCTGTTGCACAATTCTCCATATATTTAGAATTGTTGTTCAAAAGAACACTTTAGTTACATAAGTGTTCCCTGACACACACACACATACAAAGTTGGCCATGTTAAAAGTCATATAAATAATCCCTACTCTAATCTTAAACTTTTATTACTACTTTCTTGCATTTAAATAATATTGACAATTTGACTTTTGGATATTAACTCTCTGCACACTGCTTTTTATCAGCTCTTCATTTGCTGATGAGCAAGCTGGCTACTGTCTTTGACAACATTACCATTAAAGTGAAGTGGTTGCTGCATCCGTTTCAAGGCAACCTCACATGCACACTTAATGCTGGAGATGGACACATCATTGATAATTACAGTCCAGAAGAGTGAGTGTTGTCCTTCTACTATATAATAGATGTTAATAATATTCTGTGTATGTTAACCGTTGTTAACCGAAATTAATGCTTACAGTTTATTGCCGAAAGAGCCATTCTGTACTGTAATGTGCATGCAAAGAATTGAAATTATTCAAACTATAGTCTCACATAGCCAGATCTGTTTTATAGTCTCAAATATACTTTGTAATCATAACAGTGTCATTTTAATTACCTCATCTGCCGAAAAGAGCTGGTGAAATCATATCCACATCGCTATGATCAGATGCTTTTTTAACTGCTGCTTTCTCACTGATGTCATTTTTGTATTTGTAAAAAAGTCTACTACCAAGTATGTTAAGAAACAATCATGAAAGTGTACTTTCTCTAAGTACACTTAAGTTGCCTTTTATGTAATTAATATTAAATTCTCTGCAAGTACAGTTTTTAAAATAAGATTTAGGTACACTGGGGAACTTTAATGAATGACTGTGGAAACTCTTTTTAGGATGGAGAATGTGGTGCATAAGTACAGCCGTGCTGGAGCATACACTGTCACAGTAGAGTGCAGTACTAGTGAATGGCATGTGACCGCCTACAGAAGCATCACTATCCAGGAACCGCTTGGAGAGTTTGGGACCATAAAGTGCCACAGCATGAATCAATCCACAGACTATTCCAACTGCAAAGCACTTTATAATAACCCTCTGAGAATCCAAGTGACATTAGACGCAGGTAAAAATAAACATTTATTATTATCATTATTATTTTGACAAAAGGGAATGTTATAAGCATTTTTACAGTTTCTGAAAAAGCCCATGCAAAACTCAAAACTACAATGCTAGCCTGTGTTTTGCTACACAGTTGCTAGGGTGTTTCTATGCAGCTTTTGAGGTATTCTGGTGTCTATGATGTTATGGCCCCTTGATATGGCATATTATTGTAAATCGACACATGCGCACTGGAAAGTTTCATCCTTGTTCAGTGGCGGCGCAATTCCTCTCCAGAAGTTATGACTGATTCAAAATGTCAATGTACTCGTTTAAATCAAAGTTGTATCTCTTAATCCCCTCACACAAGCGATCATCAACACGGGTCTCCCCAGTAGCTAGTCTCAATGGTTTCTTTTTTGACTGTAAAACAATGGAGCTGGACAATGTTGCCATGTGGACAAACCTACAGTGGGAAAAATAAACCTCAAGGTGCATGTGCAAGCTTTGGAAGCTTATCTCCCAAGTGGTCCTCACGGCAGACCCAAATTTGTCAAAAGGGTGGCCCTAGACCTAGTCCAGCTCCATTCATCTGACCAATTTGGGCCTGCCTCTGTGATCCCAATGGGTGGAGCTTTGGGATAGGTTTATGGTTAGGGTGTGGTTGGACCTTCAAGCTGCACCCACTACATCCAGAGAGGGGGAGCTGAACATCAAACTCCACCCATTTTGCTCTGCATTGAGCACCTTTTCCTTGTTTTCATCACTGAATTAAAATATAAAGAATGTAATTGCAACTTTTTATCTTATATTTTTATCGCAATTCATTCTTCCTCCTCTTTTCCAAATTTTTGTCTTTGTCTTTTATGTTTTGGTTGTTTCCACCAAGGAATTCTTGGAAGAACTACTTTGGGTTTAAGCCTATGGGATTTTATTAAAACATATGCTTAAATTTTCCATCCAACTCATGTCAGAAATCCTTATAGTGATTTCAAATGACATAACTTAAGTTTTAAAAACTGAGAAAATCTGAATGAATGTTTACCTCCTCCAGGAACAAATGTAACATACAAAATTCAGCATGGAAATACAGAGCTGGCCTCCACTTCTGCTATCAGAGGGATAGTTCCACATAACATCACTGTATCTCCAGAGGTGCAGCAGCAGCTAGGACCAGGCTGCCACCAGATTACTGTTGTGGCTCTCAGTGGGGTGACAGCTGTAGATCGCTCCACTGTCCTGGAGCTGTGCTTGGTAGAGCCAGTGGAAGGCCTCATTGTGGATGTGGAACCTGAGCATGAGAAGTGTCCGGTCCATGCCCTCCATGTCAATGTGTCTTTGGCTCAGGGGGCTCCAGTGCAACTGCATTTTCTGGTGTCTGGAGCCAATCACACCTTTTCTGAGATGCATGAGATGCTACATGGAAGTCCACAGGTTTTCTTAATCTCAAACACAATACAAGGTACTGCCTTCTACTTATTTACATGTACACAAGAGGGCCAAAAGTATGTGGACATTTAATTTCAAAAGCATGAATCTTAAGAGGATTTTGGACATACATTAAACATAAATTTTAATGAAATTAACGTAGTGTGTATTTTGATCATTTAGGCAAATTAAATGTTGTGGTCAGAGCAGAGAATTCCTTCTCAAGCATGGAAATGGATGGTGGAAACACAACAGTGAATTGTTACAACGAAACAGTGAATCAACATAAAGGAGACACGGTATGCGATCCAGAGTCTGTCCATAAACATACATGCTCCATTATAAGCATGCACTTAATTCATTTATGTGAGATGTTGTTGACTACAGAAAATGTTCACTGCAGGTTACAACAGAAAAAAAAAATCACCATTGTTAGTGTGTAAAAAATATTTTTTCCAGACATTCTGAAGGTTTAGAAGTACAAGTGTAGTATATTAATTTGAGTCTGTATTGGTTCTTCTATACAGAAATGATTTACTTGAGTTGTTAAGTTGTCTAAATTGTTATTTTATGGTAAGACTACTATATTTTCTTTATGTACAGTAAATAGTAAAACTTTACAATAAGGTTCCATTAGTTAACATGAACTAAAAAAAAAAAAAAAAAAAATACTTGTAAAGCTTTTTCTAGTTCATGTTTCATTTGCTAATGCATCATTAAAACCAAAAGCAATATCTGTTAATATCATTTAATGGACCTGAGCTAACATGAACTAACAATGAACAGTTGTGTTTTTTATTAACTATTGTTAACAAATATTAATTAATACTGTAACAAATGAATTGCACATTGTTAGTTAATGTTAGTTGATGCATTAGCTAACATTAAGTTATGTGACTATTGTAAACATAAAATATAAACTTATAAAATACTTTCCTGTTATCCCTGAACATATCATATTAAAGTATTAAATGATGACTTGTGGATGTATTTGATAAATATTGTGTATTTTAGCATTATTTCAGTGCAGTGACTTGCCTCATAGACATCCTTTGTAAGTGTTTTACTGTACACACATTTTTATTTGTTTTTTGTTTTTACAAACTGATGGTTTTGAAATTATTTTCTGAAGTATGGCACAGATACTGTCAACAGATCTTAACTTAAAAATGCAGTGAATCCGTTACACATCTATTATTTCTACAGATCAGTGAGCATGTGAGAACGGCCAGAGCTAATAATCTAAAGATCAGTGTAGATCCAGATGTCCCAGTCATCGGCACTGCCAGTGTCAAGCTATATGTTGATGGATTAGAGGATGGCAATGCTATCTGGAGATGCAGTAAGTATCACTATTGCTAAATCACAAATAATGTGTTATAATACGAGGAGGTCTATAATACCTGGAGAAATCAGTTAGCATACTCATTTATATCAATAGCAATTGCTCAGTCAGCATCATGATTTTAAGAGCTGCTTTGATTTTAATGTTGCTTGCAATCCGTTTAGTCAGAAATGTGGATACTTCTGAATAGCTTTCAGCAGAAAAAAGATGTTTTTTGTCAATATGTGTAGTTAGGACATTTACCATAGGCACTAATGGAACCAGCAAACCAGCCAAAAATTGTCATCTTGTTTATCTTTTCTGAATTGGTCCATGTAACATTAATTGCAGCATATAAGAAACTGGTCTTTTTTTATTTCTTTCTTTCTTTGTAGGTGAGGCTTGCCCCTGTCCCCATAAAGTCACAAATAAAGATTATGAGATACCCAAAGCTTGTCTTCCACCAGTATACAGTTTCTCTGTGTATACTGTGCATACCAAGTCACATGGTGTCACACAATCTGGAACCAGATGCATCACTGTCATTCCTGGAGAAAATATGAAGCTATCTGTTACGTAAGCATGTAATCCACTGCAGTTTGGTCAAATGATGCGCTTAGATTTGTTGTCATTCGTACTAAGTAGCCTTCTTTGAAACTGGTGTATACTTTATCTCCTCTCTTTTTAGCTGTTCCAACTGCAATCCGGTGAACGTCGCTGCGAGTGTTAAGCTACAGGTGCAGTGTGAAGGATGTCAGAAAATTGTTTGGTACTTTGAGAGCAAAAAGGATTTTACTGTAAGTGTTTTTATGTTATGACAATCCAGTATTAAACTTGTAGATTTAGCGTGCTTTCTGAAAATCATTTCAACTTTGCATGTGATCCATGGTGGAAAAAATACATAGCTTACTTTGTTTGTGATATGTTTATAAGGTTACACTTTATTTAGATAAAGTCCACTTTAGACATTCTACTAACTATAAAGTAACTTTGTAACCACATGTCAACTACATGTCAACTAATTCTCATTAAATTGCAACTACATGTCTACTAACTCTCAGTAGAGTAGGTTTAGGGTTAGTAGAGTAAGTTGGCATATACTTGCAAAGTTTCTTATAGTCAGTATGTTGTATGTTGTGGACCCATCAAAATAAAGTGTTAGAAGATATTAAGCAGACCGTATACTAATACTCTAATGATTGCTAATTGACATGTAGTTGCAAAGTTACTTACTGTTAGTAGAATGTCTAAAGTGGACTATCGAAAAAAAAAGTGTAACCGTTTATAACACATTTGTAACAGTGAAGTTGCAATTGAGTATATTTAAAATGTATTAGGCCAATGTAATATCAAATAACACACTACAGTTCAGTTCTAAAAGTACACAAATTATAAATACAAGTACTTGTATGTTATTAAAATAATATAAGTGTACCTCTTTAAAGCATGGGAAATATTTTTTAAATATTTAAAATGTTTACTGCAAATATTTGACATAAAACTGTGAGACACATGAAAGTTTACTCTAAGTACATTTAAGCAGCCTCTAATTCCATTAATATTATATTATCCGCAACTGCATGTAGTTTTTTTTTTTTTAACATTTATGATTTTAAATACACTGCAAGTACACGTTAAATATGATTAAGCACACTTTTTTCTTAAAAGACATATAGTGTGTCTGTATGATGTATTAAAATACCATCTAATGCATTATGTTCTCACAGGATTCGCTAAGCAACTGTCACTCAGAGTCAGTGAAAAAGCCATTGATACAGAAGGCAGAGGGCAGCAGCTCTTTTACCATCGAGAGTGATACACTACGAAAGGCAAAGCAGGATATCACAGTGGTGGTTTATGGTAGGAGTTGCTTAAATTTTTATATGAGCTTGGACACTGAAATCACGCTTAAAAATGTATTGATTTCATTGCACAGATAGACAAATATCAAAACAAGCAGAATCTGCAAAGAAATTTTAGCCATTGGTTACTTTTAAATCAATTGTGTCATGGCAAATTTATTGGATGAAGTAAGTTCTCCTCAAGTTCACACAGATGTTCTACCACAGGTTTGGTAATCGCATTAACTATGAACATATTCCACTAGTCTCATAACCAGAAAGCGTCCCGTTTTTTCTGTGTTAATCGATCTATTATTTTATTGTTTGAAACCCAGCACATCTGTATTTATTTATTTATTTGCTCTAGAACGAGAAGTGTGTTTAGGATGTCTTTACATACAAATAAATGCTACTTGGTTTGATATTATCTAATGCAGTGACATTCATACATTTTTAAATGTGACAAAGCAGTAGTTTACGTAAAAATAAAAACTAGCAAAAAAATTGAGTCACCCTCGGGCCATGTACAGTAGTTGAGTTTGTTTTTTCATTGAAACATATTTGGAGCATTACATTACTTGCCCACCACTGAATCCCCTGCAGTGAATGGGTGCCGTCAAAATGACAGTCTTGTGATGTGCAAAGCTTCCAAAACATTCATAGCTGTTTGGACTTTCATTCTGACGGCACCCATTCACTGTAAAGCATGTTGGTGAGCAAATGATGTAATGAAAAATTTATCCAAATCTATTCCAATAAAAATTCCCGAGGGCAATTCAATTAAATTTCTGGGTGAACTTTTTCCTTTAAGTGGTTTTTGGAACCACCAAATTACCTAACGCTTTGTCCTTATTATACATATGCCTACTTCTATATAGTAAACACAGTTTTGCATAATTACATTCAGCTACCCCTAAACCAAACCCTAACCCTATGGTACGTACATGATGTTAATTGATTTTACTCTGTATTTGTGAAATACACGGTAACAATGACACCGTAAAATAAAATGTAACCCCAAATTACTTTGTACATCTTGAATTTTAAGACCATGGTTGATTGATGCCAAATATGTTTTCTCTTAGCTATCAAAGACAGCTTATCTGGATCTGCTAGATACACTGTTCCAATTGTTGATACATCCAGTACTGAGGATTCATCAGTCCAGCCGCTTTTGCCGACCACTGTCTCTCCATCAACTCATACTACTGACAAATCACTCAACTCTGTAACGCTCCCTATCGCCCTGAGTCCTCCCTCCTGCATCATCAGCCCTCTTGTGGGTGATGTTCTCTCCCCCTTTAAGATCAGCTGCTCTGTCGATCCATCTTTTTGCAAAGCTGGGTCCTGTATTTTCTGCTTCAAAACTGCCAAGGGTGAGAAATTAGATTTTTATTCTAAATTTGGTTCTTCCTGATAAAGGTGAAATCAACCTGTGTGTATAAAGGTTAACTTCATGTACTTTGACCTATTTTGCAGGTAATTATTTGTATTGCGGTGCCGAGCCCACGGTGGAGTCGCTTTACCTCCCTCTAGGGAATAAACATAACAACTACAGTCTGAAGGTGGTCATCACTGTTAAGAACGCAGCAGGTGTTACTGCTGACACTGCTGTAACCACTCAGGTTTGTAGTGTAGTCAAAAATACACTTCAATACAGTTCAGCTGAATGAATTAGACAGATGGTTCTTTCTCAGAAAACTGTGCCATTTGTCCTTCAGAAATTGAATAAATCACTGCCAAATTTCAAGACATTATATTTTTCCACTTCAGGCTCAAAATACCAGATCTGTAACCACTACACAGTGAGCAACCAGCACAGAGGAATAAATATTCAGATAATCAACAAATACTTGCTCTTCAATGGCCAACTCTTAAAAATTTTCAGACTTTTCTATAAATATGTGGCTATAGTTTTACACAGTACTCATTTTTTGTAAGTTTATTTTGTATCGCTACTAACCTTAACCCTAATTCAACCCTGTCACAATAAGTTTGGAATCTATATACTAATTTATACTTGATAATATGAATAGATATCTATTCAGTTTTCCTGTAACAAACCAAACATTATAGAATGTAGGAATAAATAAATTAAAAAGGATGCACGTCTTCCCTTTGAAAACATGTTTTGTGTCATATAATCATGGTGAAAGAAGACCAAACATGTTGGAAACCATGTGTCAATTATCAATAATCATAAAAAAACTATAACGTGAATGATGACTATATAATTCAATAAATGCAAAATTTCGTTTCTAAATCCTAATTGTATATTTTTTCAACTAATTTCAGTCTGTTTTTTAACCCATTAATATGTCAATGATGAATGAGAACATGCAAATTGGCTCATATTTATGAAAAACAACCATTTAAAATAAATTTTCTATGAAGAAATGCAATGTAAAGTTTATATCTGATTCTTCTTGTTAATCAATATCAGTACTAGGCCATGGGGACCATGGAACCATTTCCTGAGAAAAAGTCAGACAGATAATATGACATAAATATGAGTGAAATATGAGTGATAATATGAGTGAAATACAGAAGAAAAAGAACGACAGAATGATATGAACGAATTGTGGAAAAGAAACTGTTGTGCATCACGTTCCAGGTAAAGGACACCAGTAGTAATCACACAGTTGGAGATCTCCAGGTGCTGGTTTCCAACCAGGTCTCTCAGCTGCAGCAACAAGGTCGACTCACTGGGGTAGCACTGGCACAGATGTTCCAGTCTGTGTCCGACAGACTGAATGGTGCATTACCTGAAGGACAGCATGACAGTGTCAAAAAAGAGGTAGCCTACAGGGAATATACACATTCAGAAGTGCTTTATATACCCATCTCTTAACCATGTATCTTCTAACTGAAGCTGAGACAGCAGATGTTGCAGAGTTTGAGTGCTGCCACAAGTTCCTTCCCTCCGAAGAATCCAGCAGAGGTGCAGATGAGTGCTAATGTGGTTGCAGGCCTTACCACACAGGGTCATGAGCTGACAGACACTGCTCAGGTACTTCTTGAACTGTCCAGGTGAATTTAGATGGTAGCAATACATTAGTAGTAATACATCTCTCCTAAGTCATTCTTCCTGGCTACAGTTACAGGCTAGTTATCTGCTTACAAACCTCAGTACGTCCTTGGTCTCCTTGGCGCTTTCTGGTAAGGAGTTCTCTGAACAGATACTGCAAGCATCTACGCCGATAATTGATGCTGTCAGTAACATCATCAAAGTTTCTTCCAGTACTTCTAAGCAGGTACATCACTCAATACTCAAGCCCTACTCCATACTCTGATTATAAACCATCATTCTTGACATTGTTTCCATTCCCCTCTATTACAGAATGAGATCTCCAGTCATTTACTAAGCACTGTGGACAATGTTCAGAGTGCCTTGTTGGCTGAGAAAAAGGTGAACCAGGAGCCCACCATTCTCAGCACATCAGTTTTTGGTTTATATGTCAACAGGTAAATTAATAATATTAAATAGTATTTATAGTCTTAAATCATAAACATAAATCCTATAATGCAACATATTTTATATGTTGTAACATTTTTGTATGTCGCAATGAAACAAAGAAATGGTACATTTTTTTTTTCAAAACAAGATATTCTGCGAGAAAATCTGGTCATGAAATGATTGGATAATCAAAAGCAATTTCTTTGTGACAGGTGGTTCGAGGGAAGGGGATGAAAAAGATAAAAAGTGAAATGTTTTGTTATAACACATTTTCTCTTGAAAAAAGCCAGTAGTCTATCATTTACATCACAACAGGTGAAATCACAATTTCCTACATGCTATTGCTAGACAGAAGCAGGTGGTAATATTTTAGGTAGGGTGGACATTCTGATTCTAGAGACTATTTTCCTGGATCTCGCTTTGCAGATAATTTGGTACATTTTACTGGAAGAGAAAAAAATTGCTCATTTTCAAGTATATATTCTGAAGGTTTATTTGTACACAACCATATAGACACACACTAAAAAATGCTGGGTTAAATACATCTAAGTGCTGGGTAAAATATGGACAAACCCAGCGATTGGGTTGTTTTCAACCAACAGTTGGGTTAAATGTTTAAGCCAACCTTCTGGGTAGTAACCCAACCGCTGGGTCAAAACAACCCAAACGTTGGGTTTGTCCATATTTTACCCAGCGCTGGGTTGTATTTAACCCAGAATTTTTTAGAGTGCAGCTTCAAATCTGGCTATTAAAAGCAGAAAAGCTCAATTTTCTCTTAATGGGGTCTTTATTTTGTGACCTAAACTATAAAATGACTCATTCTGTTGTGCTCTTTCAGAATATCATCAGATGGCCTTTCGAAACAGCCCATTAACATTCGGAAGAACAGCTCTGCCAGTTTTATCCTCCCATCTCTGGGATCTGATGTTGTGTCTCCAGAAGAACCAGTAGATGTACGGGTGAGTTGAGTAACAAATTAACCTTTCTTTCCTTATAAGAAATTTAACTAGTTGATCAAATGTACATTTATTAGTTCAGCAGATGTAATTTTGAATGTAATTTTTAGGCAAAGTGATTAGCAAAGACGATTTTTTTGCCTTTCTGTCCCTCTCACCAACTTCTGACTTTTAGAAGGGATGTAAATTTGTTAGAGGGAGTAGAGGTGTATGTATTGGTAGCCAGTGAAGAGACATTAAAAGAGTGGTAACATGGGCTATCTTGGACTCATTAAAGAATGATCGTGCCTCTGTGTTCTATATTATTTATAGAGGTTTGATTGTACATGTTGGACATCAGCCACAAAAACATTACAATAGTCTAGCCTAATATTTACAAGGGCCTGGATGAGTTAGGAAGGGCCTGATCTTCCTAATGTTGAGCAATACAAACATGCATGGCCAAGCTGCAGTGTGGACTTTGAAACTCAGTCATCAAAGGTTACTCCAAGGTTTCTGGCTGATATGGTTGGCATTATTGTTGAAAAGCATTGCTGGGTTGTGAAATTGTGCTGTTGGAGTGGCTGTGAAAACAAGTTCCCTTTTTGCTTGGTTGAGTTGGAGGTGGTGTTCCTTGTCTGGATATAATAAAAGTAGCGTTGCATGTTATTGGCGTAACAGCGGTAGGAGAAGCTATGGGCCTGTATTATAGGTCCCTCTGATGTAGTATAAATGGAGAAGAGGATGTGTGCCTTGGACACCTCTCCCATCCAGGCAACCTTGAAAGACCTACTTGTAAAGTAAGATTCAAAGATAACCTCTTTAACCTCACAGATGACAAGTTTTGGGATAAATCCATTCTCATGGCATGACGGCGAGCATATCAGTGGATCAGTGGGGTCTCTCTCTCTTACCAAAATGAATGGCTCTGTGATTCCAGTGGCAAACCTCACCGAGGAGATTGAGGTAACGAGATTGTCAGCAAAAAAAGCTAAAAGCTTGGCTACTGTAAACATAAAACTTCCAGAACTTATTTATCTTCTTCATTTCCTAGATTCTCTTACCAAGGACCGAGGTGGCAGAGGTTAGCCAAACTCTTCTGGAACTGGCAAACTTCAGCACTGTGGTCATTAATGTGACTGCACACAATATATCTCTGGTTTTCAAGTTAGATCCTTCAGAGGAGACAACTCTGCAGTTGCTCCTGGGTTTTCAGGACTACCCTAATGATACAAATTATGAGGCTCGGATCCAGCTACCTCAAGATGGTGACTCTGAAGGTTATTAACAAATCTAAACAATTTAACTGATTTTTTTATGCTTTTTGCAAGAGATTGAAAATCATTCTGTTTTATTTGTGTGGTGTAGAGGAAAGGTACACATGGGTGCTTAACCCTACAGAGATGACAATAGAAGTAGGCGTTTACTACCTTCTGGTGAGGCCTGTTGTTGGTGCAGGGGTGAATTCGACAAATGCCTCCGTTTTCATCACAACCATTGCTGCTCACTGTTTGTATTGGGATGAGATAAAGGCCAACTGGAGTGGCGATGGCTGTAGGGTAAGTCAAACAATTAATGTCTTTTAAGGCCCATTCACACTGACAGTGATTTTATTACTGCAATCACTCTCAGTGTGAATGGTCCTTTAAACTGAATAAGCATGTAATTTATAACAGAAAACCCTATGGTTAGAGACTTACATTTTTCAGGTTGGCCCTCGCACTACAACATTGGTTACTCAATGCCTGTGTACCCATTTGACCTTTTTTGGAAGCTCTTTCTTCGTCATGCCCAATGTGGTTGATGTGTCCCGCACTGCTGAACTTTTTGCCACCTTCGTCAACAACCCAGTGGTGGTGTGTTTTGTAGGCTCCATCATCCTGGCTTACCTGGTGGTTGTGATGTGGGCACGAAGAAAAGACATTCAGGATGCAGTCAAGGTTTGCTGTTAGAAACCTGGTTCTCTTGAAGATCCAATTTGAGATACTTGTAATTCCATATCTCGTTTGAAACAAGCAAACAAAAAAAAGATAAACTTCCTTGTTTAATCTGCCTATTTAAAGGTGAAGGTCACAGTGCTTGAGGACAACGATCCCTTAGCCGAATATCGTTACTTGTTGAGTATCAACACGGGACATCGTCGAGGAGCCTCCACCTCTTCTCAGGTAAGCATCATCAGAATCAGAATCAGAATGAGCTTTATTGGCCAAGTATGTTTACACATACAAGGAATTTGTTGTAGTGACAGAAGCTCCACAGTGCAACAGAAAGACAGCAACAGGACAGGACACAGATAATAAAAGAATATCAACAATTAACCGAAAGGCAATGTGCAAAGCAGCAAAAACACAATATATAATAGACAACTATGTATGTACAGGTCAAGTATGTGCAAATTAGAAATGACAAAAATAAAGATAAAATTAGTGAGTGTGGTGAATGGATAGTGTATTAGTTGTGTGTTCCACGTTTATTGTTGAGTGTTCGTGAGATGGATTGCCTGAGGGAAGAAACTGTTCCTATGTCTGGTCGTTCTGGTGCACAGAGCTCTGTAGCGTCGACCAGACGGTAACAGTTCAAAGAGGGAGTGTGCTGGATGTGAGGGTTCCAGAGTGATTTTACATTTACATCTACATTTATTAATTTAGCTGACGCTTTTATCCAAAGCGACTTACAATTGCTATATATGTCAGAGGTCGCACGCCTCTGGAGCAACTAGGGGGTTAAGTGTCTTGCTCAGGGACACATTGGTGTCTCACAGTGGATTCGAACCCGGGTCTCTCACACCAAAGGCATGTGTCTTATCCACTGCGCCATCACCACCCCATTTACCAGCCCTTTTGCTCACTCTAGATAAGTACAGTTCTTGGAGAGTGGGGAGGGTTGTACCAATGATTCCAGCTATCATCCAGAAATACTGTTGTGCCATTTCAGTATTAACCATGCCTTAAAATTGCTCCAGGTGACAGTGACTTTACAGGGCTCAGAGGGAGAGAGTGAACCTCATCATTTGACTGACCCTGAAAAACCAGTGTTTGAAAGGGGAGGACTGGACATGTTCTTGCTGACCACCCCTTTCTCTCTGGGAGAGCTACAAAGTATCAGGCTGTGGCATGACAATTCAGGACAGCATCCTGCTTGGTAAAATAAATAGGAGTGTGTCACATAATACTTTGTCAGATTTCATGGATGCATGCTGTTTTTTGCCCATGTAATTTCAGTACTTCCTGTATGTGAATGTCTTTGGAATTGTCACAGGTATGTTAACAAGATAATGGTACAGGACATGGAGACTGGGCAGAAGTGGCACTTCCTGTGCAACTCGTGGTTGTCCATTGACTTGGGAGAATGTACACTAGATAAAGTTTTCCCTGTAGCAACAGAGATGGAATTGAAAAGGTTTAGGTATGTAGATGTGAGACAGATTTGAAAGAAAAAGATGTGTGTTGCAAAATTATGGATATGTTCTCATTAATGTTTAATTGTCTTGAAATGTTACAGTAATTTGTTCTTCATGAAGACTGCGAAAGATTTCCGTGATGGTCACATCTGGTTCTCTGTAATCAGTCGTCCCCCAAGTAGTAATTTTACAGGAGTGCAGCGTGTCTCCTGCTGTTTTTCGCTGCTGCTCTGCACCATGTTGACCAGTATCATGTTCTGGGGTATCCCGTCAGATCCCTCAGAGCAAACCATGGACCTGGGTACGACCAATAAAACATTAATCTAATAATACCATCCTTATTCAGTCAGTACGTTCAGTCCATTATTATTCAGTCCATACTACATGTAACTATAGGATATTGTACGCATTACGCAAACATTGCTTGCTAAAGTCACACTTGGGCACAGAGTGAGAATAACATTCCATGCCATCTGTTAGCTCCTTATCGTCTCACTAGAAAACCATCACATTACCTGTTTAAAACAGTAAAAAATGCCGTTGTTAGTAGCAGTTCTGTCAATAACGGTTAAAAAACAGACAATATTTCAAAAACTGTCCTTGTTTCAATCTTATTTACACTAATAATAATGTTATTTTCGTCCTTGCATGGGCTACAGGTCAGATTGAGTTCACCTGGCAGCAGGTCATGATTGGCATCCAAAGTTCTATTATCATGTTTCCTATCAATCTCCTCATTGTGAGTATCTTCAGAAATGCTCGGCCAAAAGAGCAAAAGTCTGAATCATCTTCCAAGCAGCAGTCAAAGATAGATCCCAAAAAGCAAGGCAAAACGGGACGTGTGTCTCCAAATCAGCCTCCACACAATAATCACAAGGAAATCACACCTGACACTGTGATAAAGGCAAGTCCTTCTCTAAGAATTTGTCCCAAAATAGTTACATCTCTCTGTCATAATGGATGAGGTATTATGAACTTTTTTTTAAATAATATTTTTTCAGGACATCAAACGGATAGCACAGTCTCTCTATAAGGTCATGAGAAGACCTGTTCCAAGGATAGAACTAGACTCCACCAAAACAAATATCAACAATCTGCTGTCACTGGTTGAAGAGATAATTCGTCAACACAATCGAATTGGAAATGAGTTTTACACTGACTCTTCTAAAAAGGAGCAAACTTTTGCTGCTTCCCTGGAGTGTGTAAATCTGAAAGGTGAGTCCACTGACATGGACAATTCAGAACTTCAGATTCTCCCACCTCATACTTTAAAATAACACTGGAATGTCTTGTTGATTTGGAATTGATCAACCTGAATTCAGGGAGAAGCGTCCTTTGACATAATATTCAGGACGGTGGAACTAAAGCAATGTTCCATTGTTTTTTTTTCAAGTGGATGTGGGAGAACTTGAGTTCTAGTTGCCTGAAATGACTGGAATGCTTTGAGGTTAGGAAGTGGAAATTTTTAACTTGAGTACTCACATTTCCAACTTTGAAAAGAGAAAATTTTTTGCTAATGATTATGATTACAAATACATAATTATTCTGTGTGTGTATATATACATATGAACAAAATTATAAACGCAACACTTTTGTTTTTGCCCCCATTTTTCACGAGCTGAACTCAAAGATCTAAGACTTTTTCTATGTAGACAAAAGGCCTATTTCTTTCAAATATTGTTCACAAATCTGTCTAAATCTGTGTTAGTGAGCACTTCTCCTTTGCCGAGATAATCCATCCAACTCACAGGTGTGGCATATCAAGATGCTGATTAGACAGCATGATTATTGCACAGGTGTGCCTTAGGCTGGCCACAATAAAAGGCCACTATAAAATGTGCAGTTTTATCACACAGCACAATGCCACAGATGTCGCAAGTTTTGAGGGAGTGTGCAATTGGCATGCTGACTGCAGGAATGTCCATCAGAGCTGTTGCCCGTGAATTGAATGTTCATTTCTCTACCATAAGCCATCTCCAAAGGCGTTTCAGAGAATTTAGCAGTACATCCAACCAGCCTCACAACCGTAGACCACGTGTAACCACACCATCCCAGGACCTCCACATCCAGCATCTTCACCTCCAAGATCGTCTGAGACCAGCCACCTGGACAGCTGCTGCAACAATCAGTTTGCATAAATAAAAAATTTCTGCACAAACTGTCAGAAACCATCACAGGGAAGCTCATCTGCATGTCCTCATCGGGGTTTCGACCTGACTGCAGTCCGTCGTCGTAACCGACTTGAGTGGGCAAATCCTCACATTCGATGGCGTATGGCACTTTGGAGAGGTGTTCTCTTCAAGGATGAATCCCGGTTTTCACTGTACAGGGCAGATGGCAGACAGCATGTATGGCGTTGTGTGGGTGAGCGGTTTGCTGATGTCAACGTTGTGGATCGAGTGGCCCATGGTGGCGGTGGGACTATATTATGGGAAGGTGTATGTTATGGACAACGAACACAGGTGCATTTTATTGATGGCATTTTGAATGCACAGAGATACCGTGACGAGATCCTGAGGCCCATTGTTGTGCCATTCATCCACGACCATCACCTCATGTTGCAGCATGATAATGCACGGCCCCATGTTGCAAGGATCTGTACACAATTCCTGGAAGCTGAAAACATCCCAGTTCTTGCATGGCCAGCAAATTCACCAGCCATGTCACCCATTGAGCATGTTTGGGATGCTCCAGTTCCTTCCAATATCCAGCAACTTCGCACAGCCATTGAAAAGGAGTGGACAACCTGATCAACTCTATGCGAAGGAGATGCGTTGCACTGCGTGAGGAAAATGGTGGTCACACCAGATACTGACTGTTTTTCGGACCCCCCCAATACACTGAAACTGTACATTTTAGAGTGGCCTTTTATTGTGGCTAGCCTAAGGCACACCTGTGCAATAATCATGCTGTCTAATCAGAATCTTGATATGCTACACCTGTGAGGTGGATGGATTATCTCAGCAAAGGAGAAGTGCTCACTAACACAGATTTAGACAGATTTGTGAACAATATTTGAGCGAAATAGGCCTTTTGTGTACATAGAAAAAGGCTTAGATCTTTGAGTTCAGCTCATGAAAAATGGGGACAAAAACAAAAGTGTTGCATTTATAATTTTGTTCAGTGTATATATGAAGCAGTAATATTGTTTTGTTCCAATCACAGAGAGCAGTTTTTGTGAGAGCCCAGAGCAAAATGGGAAACACAGCATCTACAGCCAATATCTCTACAAACAACTGCAAAATGTGGAGAGAGAGCTGAGACTGCTGGGGCCTTCTTCCTTCTCTAAGCCAGACAGCTACAACCAGGCTGTATTGCAGGTCCAAGGCATGAAGAACCTACTTGAACCTCAAGTCTCCTCCTGTTCTGTCAGTGGTCTACATACCCGTAGCTCCAGCCCCACAGAGGGCAACAGTGGAGACAGCAAAAAATGTTGTCAGAAAGGCTTGCCCTGGTGGTTTGTGTTTGTTGGTTGGTTTCTTGTCATAGCCACCAGTGGTGTTTCAGCATACTTCACTATGATGTATGGGTTGACCTATGGGAAGGAGCGCTCCATCAGCTGGCTCATCTCAATGGTGGTGTCCTTCTTCGAAAGCCTCTTCATTACACAGCCTGTAAAAGTAAGAAATGGAAGAAAAAAGACGATTCATTGGACGCTCCTTTTTTTGTATTTTATATTGTATATTTATCTATATTGTACATTACCACTTCCTGTGCACCTTGTTGACATTGTCTGCTAGATGTTTTGTTGTTACAGAAGCCTGGACGTAATGGGCTTGTATTGGTTTCTTTAGGTACTGGGCTTTGCAGTCTTCTTTGCTTTGGTACTCAAAACTGTTGATCAAGAAGATTATGGAGATGTTCCAATTTATGGGACTCTACCCAACATGGGTAACTGGACCATCAACAACATGAGTGAATTTATCGCATCTTATTTGATAATCACTTTTAAGTGACAAAACATCTGTCCACAGATGATCCAGATGCAATCAGAATTGCCAGGAGAGACAGCACATGTAGCTTCTATCAGCCGCCTCCTCCCACCGATATGAAAAAGATGAGAAACAACATGATCAAGGAGCAGAAAGTTTTTGCACTCATCCGAGAGATTCTCAGTAAGAAGGTCATCATTTCTCTTTCATTAATAGAATGATCAGCTTGTTGACAGCTTTTTACATTGCAGTTTATGTGGGATTCCTGTGGATGCTTCTTTTGGTCGCATATGGTCAGCGAGATCCACATGCATACTACCTCACCCAGCACATGCGGCAGAGTTTCAGCAATGGCATTTCAGACAGTATGAAGCACAATGATATATTAAATTGGGCAAAATCCTCCTTGCTCAGTAATCTGTTTGGGCAATATCCAGGTATTCCTTCAATATGTATTGTTTATGTTGTCTACTTGTTCAAGGTTAAAAACTGCTCATTTATCATACCAATAGACCTATATGTACCTTGTTGTAATGTCACCTTTTCAGGCTTCATAACAGATGGAAACTCAAAACTTGTTGGCAATGCTCGACTCCGCCAGGTTAGGGTAAGAAAAGACTCTTGTAAAATTGCCAAGACCATGCAGTACTCTGTTCCTGACTGTCATGCCCCATACTCCTGGGATGCGGAGGACATGGGTTCCTACAACCCAGGCTGGATCCGGACTAAAAATGTGAATGGCTCTAAGATTTTACTCACACCTTGGCGCTACCAAACTCAGAACAAACTCCGGGCAAACCCTGTTTGGGGTGGGTTGGCCCTTTATAAGGGTGGAGGATTTGTGATGGAACTAGGTCCGGATAAAAAGAATTCAAGCAGGTAGCATAATGTGTTATAACATGTAATGTAGTTTCAAAAGTTAATAATAATTAGTTAAGTTATAATAGTTAATTTGTCCTTTCCTGTCCTACAGTCTGCTTCAATATCTTTATGACAACATCTGGCTGGACGTGTATACACGGGCTGTCTTTGTGGAGTTCACAGTTTATAATGTAAATGTGAACCTCTTCTGCATTGTGACTCTCATATTTGAGACCACGGGTGTGGGTGAGGCATCTCATCTTGATATTCTTAAAATATTCTTATGTTGTCAAAGGTTGGACTAATTTTGTTGTTTTTACAGGTGCATTCCATTATCGCAGTGAGGTGCAGACTGTCCATCTTTATCAGTCCACTGGTGGCTTTCATATATTTGTTATAGCATCAGAGGCCATCTATTTCCTCTTCATTCTCTACTACATGTTTGTGCAGGTCAGTTGTCTCATGGAACATTAAAATGAAATAGTGTAATTTGCATCAGTGGAGCAATAATGCACAGTATCTTGTGGATTTAACAGGGCAAACTAATGAAGCAGCAAAAATGGGCATATTTCAGAAGCAAATGGAATCTATTAGAGTTAGCCATTATCATTCTAAGTTGGAGTGCATTATCTGTGTTTGTCAAGAGGACGATACTGGGTAACCGGGACATTGAGTACTACCAAAATAACAAAGACATGTGAGTGAAGGCTTCAAGTATTCCAGATCAATCAGCATGCTCGGAATATCAGACTTCTACTTACTGCACAATACAGTATACATTTTATATTTAACAATACTTGAGAATTAATACAGCTGCTTCTCTAACAGGTTTGCCAGTTTTTATGAGACTGCCACTGCAGATGCTGTACTGGGCTATCTGATAGCCTTCTTAGTTCTGCTGGCCACCATAAAGCTGTGGCATCTATTGAGACTCAACCCCAAGCTACACATGATCACCTCCACATTGCAGCGGGCATGGACAGATATCTCTGGCTTCATCGTGGTCATGACCATCATGTTTCTGGCTTATTCCATTGCTGTGAGTATGGAAATGTTCTTTAACATAAAATGAAAATAGACCATGATCAGGGCCTACAACAGAGGCAACTCCTAGAGGGCCACAGTCCTGAAGAGTTTAGTTCCAACCCTGCTCCAGCACTCCTACCAGTAAAGGGTAGCATCCAAAAGCTTTGGAAGCTGACTTACTGCCTCACTGCCGTGAGGCAACAACTGTGCAGGTAATATTTGTGCTGTATTTTCCAAAACTGATTTTGGATGGACTTGCGGAGGCAGCATAAAAGTTTAGTGACCTAAAATCAGCAAATAGAGAGTGCTTTGGTGATAAAGTGAATATCTTTCAGCTAGCTCCCATTCTTGTCAGGGGTCACCAAAGCAGAATAATCCACAAAGCCAATTTGGCACATTTTACACCAGATGCTAGTTTCTACAATACGAATTTTCACAAAAATTACATGAAAAGTGGAAGACATCGCAGTATCATTAGACAGCATGTAAGACAATCATTGGATTTGGAGGCCTGGTTGCCTTTTGATGAAATATATGAGATGTATCGTTTATTTAAACTATAAAAGTAAAATATAATGTAAATTATTATGACAGATGTGAAGGAGGAGGGGAATTTATACGTGCATCACGTTTATTCGATAAAACACTTCCACAAAGGATACACCTGTGTATCCTCGCTCATAACTCCTCAGGAAGCCTCCTCAATCCTCGCAGTGCAATTAGAGAATTGAGATGTCCTACAAGATGGCTGAGCTCGATCGGTTTCTGGGTCATAAGACGGAGGACCAAAGAGCGAGGAAATGAGGAGGGATATTGAGAAGCACCCAGTGTCTTCAAGATCACTAGAATGATCTTGAAGACAAAATGTGTTTGATTAGGGTTGGAGCTAAACTCTGCAGGACAGTTGCCCTCCAAGACCGAAGTTGCCCAGCCCTGTACTGGAAGGACAGAGTACTCTAATGCCAAATCCAGTTCCTGGAGATCTACCTACCTGCAGAGTTTAGTTCTAACCCTGCTCCAACACACCTGTCTGTAATTATCAAGTGCTTCTGAATATATAAATTGTCTGGTTCAGGTGTGTTTGATCAGGGTTGGAGCTGAAGTTTGCAGGAGGGTACATCTCCAGGAACAGGACTGGGCACCCCGATTTAGGCATATGGCCCGGTTTCACAGACAAGGCTTAGACTAAGCCAGGATTAAGCCATTGTTCAATTAGGACATTTAAGTAATTTTTTATAAATGGGCCTTAGAAAAAAAACGTTACTGGTGTGCATCTAAAGACGAAACAAAGGCACTGATTAGTTTTAAGATCAGTTAGTTTCTTTCAGTTGAAACCGCTCAGACTTACATTTTAGTCCAGGACTAGGCTTAAGCCTTGTTTGTGAAACCGGGGGTATATATTACAAGTCAATGACGTGATGAACAGACTGAAATGCAAGTTATTTGCTGGGAATCTTGATTGCCACCATAACTCTCATTTGCAGACCTCACACATTCAATCTGAATTCAAATTTGACTGAAAGTTTTATCATTTGTATCCCACTAGTGTAATTTGATATACGGTTGGAGGCTCTACTCATACAGAACTCTGCTCGAGGCTGCACAGACCATTATTTGTCTACAACTGGGTATTTTTAACTATGATGAGGTACAAATAAAGGCATATACTGAATTGGTACTCACTGCTAATGTGTTTAAGAACTTAGATTTGTTAATTGTATAATTTCTCTCTACCTACAGGTTTTGGATGATAATCCAGTTCTGGGAGCTTTCCTGATTGGATCCTGCATTATCTTCATGACATTCGTAGTTCTTAACCTCTTTATATCCGTGATTTTGGTGGCTTTCAACGAAGAGCAACTTCATCCCACTGTAAATCTCTAATAATCAATGAATCCAGTGCTATGCTACAGTTTTCACCTTTATAAATTAGTTTCAATTGAATTCAATGTTTATCTCTTTTCCCTCAGCCCTCTGAAGAAGAGGAGATCGTAGACTTGATGCTGATGAAGATCTGCAGTCTTCTTGGCATCAAATGCAAGAAAATGCAAATCGATGCAGATGCTTCTATGACTACAGCTTCAGTCATATCATAGAAATGATACTCGTCTTTATAACCATGTCACAGTCAGTTCAGGCTTTATTGTAAAATGCCTCTTGGTCTTTGGATGCTTAGTAATAATTCTTGTATATCTTAAAAAGCTTCATCCTGACATTTACCTTGCAGAATGTTTCCATTAGGTCTGTTTGAATATTTGTCAATGCTATTATTACAAATATTAAGCATGAAATATGCAACTCCTCTGTAAGTTTTTGTCCTACTACATCATTGCATTACATCTATCAAGGGATCAGCATTTCTGAATAGATAACAGATGAAAACATTTATTTTTCTTGCAGGGTAATTAAAACACAACCTGCAGTAAAATGACTACTTGGGGAATGTTCAACTAATTCAGCCAACACACTGTGTACCGGTATTGATACATAAAGGGATCTGAATCATATACCCCATTGTTTATGCCCTGCAGCATAAACAGAGTTGCTGCCATGCACTAAATGTCTCCGTGTTCTAGGAAAATTTCAACCATACCAACTGGCTCAACCAGTGACCTCAAGGACTCATATAGAAAATGGTCTGTGATTGTTTTCCAGGCCCTTATATTGCTTAAACAGGACAGTAAGCTCATTCAAAATAACCATGAAAAAGAAGAAACTAAAAGACTTTTGGGTGCCCAGCAATTACAGATGTATAGCATGCATGTACCAGTAAGAAGACCACAATCAGTCATTCTTATAAACTACAAACCTTTGAACTCATCAGTATGCCAGATATTTTGGGAGTCTATATAGCCTTCAAAACTTTCCAAGCACTACTGACCGTTTTCCCTTGCATTTCTGCTCATAACTTTTGAACAGCGTGGCCTGGATATACATTCAGTGCACTAGTTTTCAATTTTCACCCTTGCATTTTCAGCGATTTGAACAAAAATGGCATTTAAACATCCTAAAGCTCTTATCTGAATTTCTTCACATTTGGGTGGGATCATTTTTATACACCAAATAATTTGTGTAACGCTGGGATCCTCATTCCTGATGCTAGAGAGCCACTTCCCTAAAATTCAGTTCTGCTGCTTCATCAGTTTGTCCTGTTAAATCCAGACGACACTGTGCATTATAGGCTTCAGTTATGCAAATTGCTCCTATTTCAGTGTTCCACGAGAGAGCTGACCTGCTCAAACTTGTAGTAGCAAATGAAAAGGAAACAGATGGTCTCTGATGCCAGAACAAATACCTGAAAGCCATCCTTGGTCAGTCTGTACTTATACTACAGATTTTATTCAATTTTCTTCACATTTGGGCCAGGTAATCTTGAGACTACTTCTATAGTTATCAATATTTTATGTAGCACAGATTCTGATTCCTGAACCCAAAGAGCCACTTTCCTACAGCATTTAGTTGTAACTGTGCCACAAACACCTGGCTGTAACTTTCCAGTTAAAGTCCAGTTAAAAGTATTTTTATAGAGCTTTTCACAAAACACATTTCAAACCAGTTTTACAGAAAATTGTGATGTTAATCTCATAATATCTTCATGCTTTATAACCCCATTTATCAGATTAGAGCTGGGCAATAATATACTTAATCATGAAGTGAGGCTGAATTTGATCACTTTGGTGTCCAGGCCTGAGGTCATCTAAGCAGTTACTTGACAGCGCCACCTACAGGACAATTGCAGCTGTAAAATATGGAGACTGTTCAGTCAGTAGCTTTATCCGAAAATAATTTCTCAGAGAAGCTACTCTAACAAATGTGGCATCGGAGGACTACTTCACTGTTTTTGAACCGTCATGTTGTTTTATTTGATTTTTGATTTATCACAGCTTCCCTCTTTCCTCCAGGGTTCCCTTACAGATTTACTCACTCTTCAAACATGGCGCTGATTGTTTACACACAAAAATATATATTTAAAAGAAAGCGATTGGAACATACTGCATGTTAGCTTGCTTATTGTGCCCAAGAGCATGATCAGTGCAAGTCCACATCACGCGAATAAGAAACTACTTCAAACCACAGTTCGGGAGCTGCAATTTGAACCACACAACTTTGCAAATCAATGTTCGTTGGAACTATGGATTCAAAAAACAGAATCGTAGAACTATGTTAGCAATGACAAACTGAAAGCATAGTTGGCTAACAATGCTTTTGGGATAATGGAGAAACTGGAGAATAACAAATTACCGGAAAATGTGAATCAATCAAAAAAATATCAGATTTAAAGCTGTTTTTTTTTTAATGTTGTGTACACTGATGGTTCAATCCATACATCAACCAAATGCTTGAGACCTTCTCAAATCATGCTCCAATGACTTGCAGTGCTTGTAACAATTTCTTTATCCAGATCGAACACCGAGTGCATTTCTTTTGGAGCCTAAAACATTATCATTACAAGCAGCAAATGATTGCCACACACCATTATTGAAGCCCTCTGAACACAAACCATTATAGGAGAAGTCACCGTCCAGGTAACAATGTTCCAATTCTTAAATAGTTTTCAACTGAGTTAAAAAATTTGCAGTCTGATACAGAAGGCTAAGAGACCTGAACAATATGAAAGTGCTAGTCATTAATTTACAGAGATCAGGCATCATCACATAGTGCTATGACAAGTATCCAATATGCTACATTTGAATACACGTTGACACCTTACAAATGCCTCTGGTTGTTTGACCAGGCAACTTAAAAATCAAGTGCCTTGGCTAGTTATGTACAATATGAGATTTGTTTTTTGTTTTGTTTTTTGATGAAGAAAAACGTTGACACACTACTGCCAGAGGTATAATCTTGAAAAGGCCCTTCGGCCCATACAGTGACAATGATTTTGACATTATGTCTCAATTTCAATTCATTAGCCCCTGTAGTATGTGTGTGGGAGCTGCTGTTATGGTATCCCTCTTATTTTTGGATTCCATTAGACAACATTGTTCAGAGCTTTATCCCCCCCCCAACTTGCTTAGCGTTCAAGTTCTTGGTTTGTTTTCCCAGGCATTGGTTGCCTTCCCACATCTTCTGGTGCTGTTCAAATTTGATAGTCAAGATTGAAGAGTGAGAGAGAAGAACCAGTTCTGGAACCACTACTTCAGGAGCAACACAAGTGTTTTCATTTCACTACATTCAGTCACAGTTAGAAAGGGGAAGGGAAAGAGATGACTCAATTCATCCCAGGGGCGCTGCCTCCAAAGTTGAAATTGGATGGCACCACCGGATCTGCAAACTTGTATCCTCCGTGCTTCTCAATCATTTTTGATTCTGAAAAACAATTGGAAACAAAATCAAAAGTGGGATAAAAAAAATCAGCAGGTTGAACAATTGGGTAACATTTTGGCAGCATATATTAAGGCAACAATTGCATAAATCTGAATAAATTTGAAAATGCATCTTTTTTTTCTTAAATGTTGATCGTTTGACCACACCCAAATACATTTTTGTACAGCAAAAACAATTTTCCGAATAAAAAAAAAAACAACTGAAAACCGTTTTTGCATTGTAGAGTAGATGAAAACAGGTACCCAAAAAAAACGACTACGTTAAACTGTCAAGTCATGATACATTTTTTATGAATATTGTACAACGGCACTGTTGCATCTATCCACGTTATTAATGTTGCTAAAGATGTTATTTTGTACAACCTTCATCTTGCACTCCTGCAAAGATGACAACATTTATTTGCAACTGCTGTCTAGGGTTGGGCCAAATTGGCATCGGACGATGTCTACAGTGAAACGTCACGAAGGACAATGATGTCGCCTGGGGGGGTGGGTTCGGGTGTGCCTGAAGCGTGAATCTGTATTCAGAAAGCCACGGAACGCAAATAATGCGGATTTTAAGTGTGACCTTGACGCATGAATAAGTGATGGGATATTTTGCTAATAAATGACTGTGCCAGAAGAACAGCATGAGAACTTTGTCTCTCGGCATTATCTCAGTAAGCGTGCATGATGTTTTACACGTGTGCAGCAAGGTGATGTATCAGTGTGGACTAGTAACTTTTGGAAAAAGCTGTGGACAGAGTTTGAAACAAAAACCCCTTCAAATACAGGTGCATCTCAAAAAATTTGAATATCGTGAAAAAGTACATTTTTCTCTTGTAACATTTCAAAAAGTGAAACTTTCATAAATTCTAGATTCATTACATGTAAAAGTAATTTTGATGATTAGAGCTTACAGCATGAAAGTCAAAAATACAGTATTCTGAAAATATTAGAATATTTCCTAAGATCAATCAAAAAAAGGATTTGCAAAACAGAAAAGTTCAAGTTGTGTTTAAAAGTATGTGCATTTATGCACTCACTACTTGGCAGGGGCTCCTTTAGCACAAACTCCAGCATCAGTGATGTGTGACATGCAAGCGATCAGCCTGTGGCACTGCTGAGCTCGTCTGTATTGTTGGATCGACTGTTTCTCATCTTTCTCTTGAAAATATCCCATAGATTCCATATGGGGTTCAGGTCAGGCATGCTGGCTGGCTAATCAAACACAGTAATATCATGGTCAGCAAACCACTTGGAAGTGGTTTTGGCCCTGTGGGCAGGTGCTAAAGTCCCCATTGGAATAGGAAATCAGCATCTCCATAAAGCTTGTCAGCAGATGGAAGCATAAAGTGCTCCAAAATCTCCTGGTAGACAGCTGCATTGATTCTGGACTTGATAAAACACAAATGGACCAACGCCAACAGACGTCACGGCACCCCAAATCATCACTGACTGTGGAAACTTCACACTGGACTTCAAGCAGCTTGGGTTCTGTGCCTCTCCAGTCTTCCAGACCTTGATTTTCAAATGAAATGCAAAATTTAAATTTATCTGAAAAGAGGACTTTGGACCACTGAGCAACAGTCCAGTTCTTTTTCTCTTTAGCCCAGGTAAGATGCTTCTGACGTAGTTTCTGTTTCAGAAGTGGCTTGGTAGCCCTTTTCCTGAAGATGTCTGAGTGTGGTGACTCTTGATGCACTGACTCCAGCTTTAGTCCACTCTTTGTGAAACTCTCCCAAGTGTTTGAATCAGCTTTGTTTGACAGTATTCTCAAGCTTGCGGTTATCCCTGTTGCTTGTGCACCTTTTCCTACCCAAATTCTTCCTTCCGGTCAACTTTGCATTTAATATGCTATGATACAGCACTCTGTGAATAGCCACTCCTTTCAGCAATGACCTTCTGTGATTTACCTTCTTTGTGGAGGGTGTCAATGATTGTCTTCTGGATCATTGCCAAGTCAGCCGTCTTCCCCATTATTGTGGTTTAAAAGAACAAGAGATAGCCGGAATTTATACTGTAAGAATGGTCATTTAATGAAACTCAAATGTAAATATTCTAATATTTTGAGATGCTGGATTTTTGACTTTCATGAGCTGTAAGTTCTAATCAAAAAAAAAAAAAAAAAAAAACTTTTGAAGTGTTTTACTTGACGTAATGAACTTTTTGAAATAAGTTACAAGAAAAAAAAAAAACACTCAATATTCTAATTTTTTTGAGATGCACCTGTATATATCTAGATTAATGTGTACCTAGCCTAAGTGTTTCTAGCTTTTCACAGACTAGCATAAAGTATGTTTTGGGTCAAATGTCTGCCAGAAATATACAAACTTAAATATTCATAGTATGTCAAGGGGGAAAAGTAAGTGCTGCGCAATCAATTACTCAACCAGCTTTTATGCCTCACCATGTGCTGCTCGTCGCTGATCTGCGAGTGTTGCAATATCCTGAAGTTGTTTTCTTTGTTCCTCATCGAGACACTGTGTGATCGCCTGGTACCATGCTGGGTCACGGGCCTGGACATCTAAAGGAAAGAGAGCAGTCAGTCAGTAAAACACTCAAGTCGCTCATTTAATTCATACTATAGGTGAAATCCATACTCTGCATTATGGCTTTGAAGATCTGGTATTCATCAACAAGGTTGTCCTCGTCATCCACTGAGGTTGTGTAACCCTCAAGAGCGGTCTCCTCTGCGTCATCCTCCTCCCAGTCTTCATCGTCACCATCCTCTCCTGCTTGTTTAGCTAGCATTTCAAGGTATTCCTGGCCTTCATCATCTATGTCGTCTTCATCACTGCCTAACTCGGCTGCATGGATACACAATGAGTCACGTGTCAAAATTACAGTTCATTACTCAACAACAGCAGGAAATATAGCAATTTAATCAAATATACCAATTCACTCGATTAAACATTCCATTTTCAAAGTAATAAATTAACTGGAAGAAATACAAGCTTGACTATTTGATCCAACTCCAAATTGGATTTAATTTCATAATTGATACACTTCAAAATTAACCGATTTTCCAGTCTATTACTATGAAACTGCTTTCAAACAAACTGTATAGTATACAGAGATATTTAAGATCTCACTAATGTTTGATTTGTTTCTTTTTTGTATTTGTTCTACATATAAAAAATGGTACACAGTAACCCTACTAAAAAGGCAATGCATAATTAAATGACTAAATATCTATTGGTGCTTTTCCACCGTCTCATTTCACAGTTCGCAGTGACGATTTTCACCAGCCAATCAGTGATCAGCAGAGTTTACACGTCACGTTTTGGTAACGGTATGGTTCGCTTGGAACCTCAGTCGAGGTGGTACTGAAAAAAGTACCAGGTACTGTACCCAGTGGAAGAAAATCCTCCAAAGTGAACCGTACCATGCAGTGGAAAAGCGCCATAAAACTACTCATTCATTTTATTCAGAAGACTGAAATACTGCCGCTACATAGATAAGACGTTTTGGTTTGGTAAAGCTCATTTACCATTCTCCTCTTCTTCCTCTCCATCCTCTTCATCATCGTCGTCATTTTCATGTTCAGCCCTGCAGGCATAGGCCCTCTTCAGGCCGTTAAACAGGAGAATGGCTGCAGGGAGGATCTGTCCTGCGACCTGATTGACAGCCTGTGGCCTCTGATCAAGATCCATTAGAGCGCACAGTCCCAACACGCACATCTTTCGATCGTGGAGCCTGCAAACACAGATCGCATTTTACAATGACCTGAACTTTCGGTTTTGTCCTGAGAAATGTTTGAGCTCTTTAGATGTCAGAAAATGGTATGAAAATGGTATGAAGTGTGTACCCGAGGAAGCAGTCAATGTCTTTGAGCCACTGGGAGATGAAGTGGTTGGTGATGGGCTCGGTGTTGTTGGGGAAGCGCAGATTCTCCAGTGTGTTGAGGAGCAGAGGAGGGCTGTAATAGAGGCCAGCAATGGCCACCTGCAGACACATGGTCCTCAACTCGCTGGTCTTCACTTCACGTGTCAAACGTTCCAAAGCGGTCGTTACAAACAAGGGCACAACCTGCAGAAACAGGCACCAAGATGAACATTTTCATTATTGCCTATGTTTTCATAAGAGAGTTCAAATCCCAGAAATTTGCATTTCAACACTTCCAGTTCCAGATTTTATGAAGTCAATGTTTTTTTTTTTTTGAATGGGTTTTTGGTTAAATGTCTGAAATAAGGTCTGCGGCGCAAATTGTAACATGGACAATATTCAGGAAACACACCTGGTCAATACCACGACCTTTGCACTGTAGAATGACGACCTCCAACAGCTTGGCCGCATGGCATTCTGGGTCCTCCCCTGGGTCTCCTGACAAAATCTGATTGAGCACAGTCATATCACCACAGTTTCTTCAAGTTAAAGGAAGTTAGAAACTTTACGGTAGCACTTTGTTTTTACAGTCCTGTTCTAAATGTATATACTACATAGAGTAAAAAGGTACTAACCCTGAAGCAAACCTTAAACTTAACCCATATTAAGTAGTGACCTTATATTACTCAGTACTTTCTTTATACACACATTGTTAAAAAAAAAAAAAGTGCCACTGACTTCACTTTTGGTTTGCATTGAAGTTGCTGTACCTTTTTGCACATACTGTAGATTATTTCAAGGTATTTGGTGTCAGACAGGAGTGTGTCTGTGTCAACTGTGATGTAGTTATGGAGAAGTGGCATCATATCTGAAATAAAAAGGGTACGAGAGGAATTATTTTAATATCTATCAGTTAAAGTAAACAATTATCACACTTGCAAATTTGTGCAATCATCGTTTACAATTTAAAAAGTAAGTTAATCAAGTGAACATGCAAAGCAAATGCCAGACACTGCACCTGTGAAATAGTCAAATCCGTCTTGTTGGAAGACCTCGTAGACCAGAGGGAGCAGCTGCCACATCTGAGGGGACACCTGCTGACACGTCAGACTGTGGGCCAGAGACAGGATCTCCTCGTAGAACTCTGGGAAAATTAATCCAAAACAATCAATACACAACCAAAAGGTCACACAAAGCCATTTTTGGTTTTTCCATTACTGTGTGAAACTTACCAAGGACATGCTGCTGGAGGACTGTGCCGATCACCTGCAGACAAATGCCCTCTAACTGCTGGGTAATCTGAAACCAATCAATCAGCAGTGTTAATGCACAGTGGCATCTCTCTCCATACAATGGCAGAATCACAAATATTACCACTAATGTTTGGTGACAGCAAAGTAAGCAAATACTGAAGAGCATGTTTAATGTGCTATCTGAAAGTGTGCTTGCCCCATGTCTCTCCAAACTCCACATGGTTTGATACCTTCTATAAATAAATGACATTCATACATTTTTAAACAAGCATTCAGTTCAAATTCATTGCAAAGGGATTAGCATGAAACTGCATACAGTGCAAAGGAGGAGTGTATAAATATAAATGTATATAGATTTCCACAAGGCTATTTAAAGATGCTCTCTAGTCAGTGAGGCACTTTGTCAGAAGTTGGCGTACATGGTTTTTTTTTCGTGTTTGTGGGCGGTTGGAAGTAATTCAGCAGGGTGCTACAGGCTAGAAAGACAGTAAGAACTTCCACAGTCCATGTTTCTATTTTCTCACTTCTTTATGGTCCTCCACGACACTCAGCAATGTGTCAATGGTGTTAAGGATGCCCATGGCGGTCACTGCTTTATCGTCACCTCCATCCTCATCAGGCCCTGTCTGGATCACCTGGTTGAAGGTCATGGCCTGAGAGAGGAATCAAGCAGGAATGTTTACTTACGAGTTGATTCACCACAGCTCTTTGTGCAAATTATTGCAGCCCTATAAAACCTACAGCATAATATTTTATACATTTCCAAGGATTCTAAATAATATAGAAACATTGCTGGAAAACCTGTTGTATATGGTCTACTACTTGTCTGATTGATAGTTTATACTTTTTTAGCAAATAAACGGTCTTTTGGTATAATTCTAAAAACGTCCACCTTTTCTGTGAAATCTTTACAGATTTTCATAAATTAAACAAGATTCCATTTTATATCATTAGTAATATTTCAAGATGAACACTTATTGAACTGAAGTAACTTTTACTTGATTTCAGAAAAATCATGTTAATGTATCAAATATGACACTTTTTTTTTTTTTTTGAAGAAATGTTCATTTGTCTCTCCCAATCATTGTATTGTATTGCATTACATGTTTTGGCTATGATCATAAAATGAAGTATTTAAATATCATCTTACTAAGACATTATTGGGACATACAGGGTGACAACTGATATTTATATGCAGTTTGATTATTGTATGTAGTTTTTTCCCCTCAAGTATGAGCTCCATATTCTTTACTGTAGAAAACTTACTTTACTTTTCTCTTACCAAATATGATCCCAACTAAATTACACACATGCATACTTTTTTTTTTGTCTAAAGGTTCAATAAACCCTTCCATTTCAAAAATAAAATTTTTAGGACTGTTATTTCATGTGTCAGGCTTTATAGAGTGAAATTAAAATTTAATTGGCTATTACCAAATGCTGGGTCATCTCTACAGCGATTGGTGTGACCTCCTCACTGTACTCGCAGATCATCTTCTGGATGACGTTGGTAAGATCGTCATTCTCTGTCTCACGCACAATGTGGAGGAGGGCCTGCATCACGGGCCGGATGTGGGGGGTGATGTAATCTTTGGCTGATAGGAAAATCAAACATTTTGAAATTCAGCTAATGCAAGAGGAAGGCGTTGAACAGAAAAAGAGAAACAAATGAGTGAAATCTTACCTTTCTCCTGATTGCTGATGAGGACCTGGAGGGCGATGGCAGCCTCCACTTTAACAGGCATCTCGTTGTCGTTGATCAGACACAGGCGCGTGAGCTCGAGGGCTGTCTGCAAGTTCTGGTCAATCTTGAACTTGACCTCACAAAAGTAATGAAGAACCCAGCAGGCCTAGAGGCAGAATTACCATGAACTAAGACAAGTCGTCACTTTACAGCACTCAAGTCGTTGCTTTTATCTAATGGCCGAATTATTTAATAAGACTGACTACAAAGAGCACATCTCTCACCCTGGCTCTCATGTAACCCAGCTCACTGCGGAACAGAGGGAAGACATGATTCTGCAACATGAACTCCATTTGGTCTTTGTAGATCTTCCTCTAATTGAAGAAAAAAAATAAATCATCAATACAACTAATCAGGATGTTAGATCCTAGAATAACCAATGCTGCTTTTTAAGTGTTGCCTAAACATTCAAGCTATTTTAGACCATCTAAGCACAAGAAAATGCAGAACTATTTGCAAACACCAAATACTTGAAATATACATTTGTTATACACAAATTCAAACATTTGTCTTACACAAATTCAAACATTTGTCTTAAGTGAATACACTGGATTGTGAATTTTGTCTTAAAATGACAGCAGCCCAATATATCTGCTGCCACCTGTAATACTGTTAGAACTACCTGAAAAACTATTTTATTTTAAACTATTACTATTTATTTGTACTACTGCTTGTAAATTATTTGTTTTGTTTTTTGGTCATTTTATTACTGACTATTCACATCTCTTCAATATTAGTTGGTCAAGTAGTTTTTGCTGTGGTACTGAAATTTTTAATTTAAATTATAAATGATGTCATAAGCTCATTTATTAGTATACAAGTTAAAACAGCTAAGATTTTCTATGATATTATTTTTTTTATTGTTATTAATTGCATTATTATATCTTTACAAAATCACCTTGAGAAGAATCTCAGCCAGCGAGCCGATCATATGAAGAGCGCCGTCTTTTTTCCTGGGGTCACAAGCCGGGTCTGTGAGTATCTGATAACAGAAGCCCATGGACTTCTGCAGCACCTGTTATACAACAAAGGTGGTTAACGTAAAATTCAAAATACCACAAGACCTCATGATTCATGTCATGTGTAGGTTTTGTAGGAGACTATGGAGGCTGGCCAGTGGTGGATGGTCGTTTAGACGTCACTGGGCCAGTACTATGATCTCCAGTGGATCTGTGGCTGTGAGTGTGGCGTGAGAACCGTCTCGCAGCCTGTAAGACACAGACCGGAGACGGCACTAAACGCAGATGGACACTACGCACACCGTCCACCCACAGCCAAGCGATGGGCACTTTCAAAACTCCCACGGTGCTTACACACCTGAGAAAGATCTAATAGAGCATGTACATGAATACGCAAGATCCAATATAAAGGTGGGACAGTTTTAAAACTAGCTTAGTAACTAGGGTTGTGTCAATAGACGACAGTATTGTGTATCAAAGACAGTGAGAGATATCACCTGTGGCTGATGCCTTTGACGATAACGACGATTATTATTATTATGCTAGTAATACCATCTAATTAATATTAGCGCTTATTTGTTGCATTATATTTCCTTTTACAGTGTTGAACGTTATAACCAATCACACGATTATGGGTAGCTTATGAAAGCAATGGCCAATCAGAGGCGTTCAGATGAGTCATCGCTGAAACAGAAGAGTTTAGTTGTTATGCGCACGCTGACTGAATTATTACGCAAATTATCTCATCATAAACAACAAAGTGCAGATACATATGCGATGTTAAGTATAAGATTTATTTATTCACTGATTATAACAGGAGTGTTAATCAGTGAATTAAGAACAAACTCGCGCTAGATTGAGCTTGTGATGACGCTCTTTGCTCGTTTTCTGTAGCTTTTCGAATAACTAAGGAAATGTAAGCATTATAATTAGGGACTTACAATATTTCTATTAATTTGTTATGTTAAAGACAAATTCAGTCATATTAAAAACATTAGGCTGCTTTTAGCCTTACGCTGGAGTTCACTTTCCGGCAATGAAACCAAATAAATAATTAAATTAGCATGATAATATCGTGTATCTGCAATCTCACAGGCTGACAATAGGATGGTATGAAAATTGAGCATATCGTCCAACACTAGTAATAACCCGAAACTGGTGTGGAATCAAGTAATTCCTACCAATTTGGTTATAACTGCACCCACTAATCGATGAAACCCCACAACGAATCTGACTCGATTAATCGCGTCCGTGAGTGAAAACATCTGTCAGTCACATTACTCTGCAGTAGTGCATTATGGACAAATATAGCCGATGACACACAGTGAATGGCTGCAGAAAAAGAACCAAGTTATTCAAAACATGAGAATGCATCATATGCTTTTCAAAAAAGCTTAAGAATACAATGCAGCATGGCTTGTCAAGAGCTCTGGCAGATTTGTCTGCCATTAAATGCATTTGGAAATCGCATTTTCTCCTGTGCATAACTTACATTTTACTTCTATTCTGTGAATGTTAGAAAACCCAGTCAGTTTTTACATTTTGCATAAATATTTGTCCTGAGAGCAAGCAAGTCTCCGTTACACAGGCTGAATGTGCATTCAGATGGACTACATTAAAGAGGCATTGCATGCGTATACAGAAAGTGAAATACGGCTTTTTAAAAATGTTTGAGTAAATCACCACCTTAATCAAAATAATTGTTAGTTGCAGCCCTAATAAAAACTATAATTCTTATAATAAATAAGAGACACCGCTCTTTGAGATGACAGAGAAGCTCTTTCCACCTGGCGTCAGAAGCACCCAACAGTTCTATGGAAGGAGCCGCAGGGTGCTGATTGGATACATGAAGGTTGGCAGTAAGAGATACACAAAACTCAGCCAAACAGTCACATCATAGGCCTCATCATGCCAGATGGCGCCTCCAAACACCCACCTCCTTCCTTTTGTTGCAAGCAGTGAAGAGAAGCGTCTGAGCTGCAGTGGTGGGGGAGATGAAGTCTTCAAAAACATCTAAGAGGAAGCAGAGAAAGAATGACCAGATATATTTGGCTTTGGTCTTCTGCGCAAAGAAACTTTTGGTAGTTCAGACAAATAAGGTGATGCTCTAACCAAATTTCATGCGGATGTACTCATAAGGGTCTTCCTGCCAGAGCTCTTCATCGCTGTCTGTGTAGCACATGAGGGGGAACACCACGTCCTGAATGATTCCCTGAAACCAGACACATTCAAGTTGTATACCAAGAACTTGGATTATGTGTGTGACAACATGAGGCAGTGCTTTACAGTAACTTTACACTGGTTACAGAGGTTTTCAGTTAAGAATGGACTTGAATCAAAATCAAATGCACAGCCACTTATGGCTCATTACCGGCGAAACACTCAGGTACTTCAGTAGCTCCAACAAAGGTTAAGAGAAATTAAATTAAGAGTGACTGATTTTTACAAATAATGCACCTTTTAATTTGGCTACCTACAACTTGTGACTTTATTGTGATGTCTGATTTAGACATCACTTGATAAAACAGCGTTTTAGAGAAGTCGGATTTATTTCTGTGAATCAATTCTTTTGAAGGGTACTTTTCAATCAATCAAATATACTGATTCTGTGACCAAGACATTTCTATGGAGAATATTTAAGCTTTAAAATATCTTAAAGGATAGTTCACCAAAAAAAAAAAAAGAAAATTCTATCATCAAATGCTCATCCTAAAGCTGTCCCACACCTATACGAGTTTATTTCTTCATTTTGTTAAGCATTTTAAATAATGTGGGTAACCAAACAGTTTGGTTATCAACATTCTTCAAAATATCTTGTGTTCAATAGAAGAAAGAAACTCATACAGGTTTGGAACAACTTAAGGGTTAGTAAATGACAACTACTGCCATTTTTGAGTCAACTATCCCTGACCTTTATTATCTCTAACTATATTTTACTTCATTTGTAATGGTTCATACTGGTTTCCCCAAAATTGGCAATGGAAATTCACAATTTCTATTTTCTAAATGCATGTTATTGATCTTATTGTGAATGATTATTCCATTCTTGATTCTTTTTATTTATTTTTTGAGTTTGTAGGAGCTTGTCATAACTCAGCCTTCCAGTAAAAAGTCAGACTTCTCTAGCGAGATATGCTGGACTTCACCAATATTTCATCCACTTAAACCCCACACCCTTTTTACAATTTACTGCAAAAGCTCTTTTAGACCTTCCTATATCTATTCCCAAATCCCTTTTTAAAATGTGCATATGTCACTACTTGCATTACATTGCAACTTTAGTATTAGGGAAAAAATATATAATAAAGCAATATACTAATATAAACAAACACGTATAACAACATCTACATACTTGGATGTGTGGCTTTAGGTTCTTCCAGGTGACGGCGTGTGCGATTCCCTGGTTGATGTAATTCAGTGTCTGCTGCAAGACTCTGGGAGCCACGTATTGCTTTTCCTTATACTGATACAACACCTTCAACAGTACCTATCAGAACCAAACAGTCAAAAATCATCAGTTATCTCAACACACGTCATGTCAACAACCCACAGAAATATCTACTGAAGTCTACGGTTTACCTGCTGTGCAGCCACGGCATAACCCTTGAGGAAAAGCTCTGCAAACTCCGTGTACTCTTTGGTTGTGTTGCCAGGGCTGCCATACCTTGGGGCAAAAACATGCATGAAAATCCAGCAACCGTTTGAAACACACAAGGCCTTCAGCTGAAAATAACTACTCTACTGTTTCCAACTGCTCAGCGTGGGCCAGGATTCAAATGGACCATGAGTCATCTGTGAAATCTTTAGCGTTCCTGGGAGGAAGTGATATTATGTTAGTACTGCACCTTTCGAAGAGCCGGGCGAGGATGTGAAGCGCCCACTTCTTGCATTTCCACCAGGGCAGCTCGGGCCTCTCGTCTTCATCCACCTGAAGCGTCTCCTGCAAAGCCACACACACAAGCGACAAAACTGAACACTGCTTACTATTAAAAAAAGTTAGCAAAATGTAACAAACTTTCCAAACTGTAGTATGCCACACCTATGTATTTCGTTCACAGTATACATAATGCAGAAACGGTAGCATGTTTTTCCTGAACATAGCCATCAATTCATGATCTTTAAGTGGAGTTTATTGGATCTTGTAGGAGACTATGGAGGCTGGCCAGTGGTGGATGGTCGTTTAGACGTCACTGGGCCAGTACTATGAGCTCCAGTGGATCTGTGGCTGTGAGTGTGGCGTGAGAACCGTCTCACAGCCTATAAGACACAGACCGGAGACAGCACTAAACGCAGATGGACACTACGCACACAGTTCACTCACAGCCTACTGACAGACCCTAAAAGATAATTAAAACCAACCCTGCCACTATACTAAACTCCCATGTGAGCCCAAACACAACATGCATTACAAACAGAGCGCATCCTTACTGGAGGAACATCTCGGTCCACGACAGTCTTCAGAATCTCCATCCACTCAGTCAGATTCTGGCGATTGATCAGTTCCAGAGGCAGGTTGTACTGTAAAAACAGACCAATTAATTCATGAGACCCAAACCACAAAGGCTTCATTGTGTAAAAGCTGTGAGCTTCTGTACATGTATCAGACGTGACTGTAATACCTGGAAAAGAGCGTAAAGAATCTTGAAGATCTGTTTCTGCACAAGAACAGAGTCGTTGGAAGCGTCCGGCAGCAGCTGTATGAATCGTTCCTTCAACATGGGCATAAAGATCTGCATGGCAGCAACCAATGGCTGACGCTCCTCAGGCTTCTTATACCTTAAAATAAAAAAAAAAACACACAGAGACTTATATCCATACCTGCAAACCCACAAGAGGTCAAATAGGTGACAGTTCGGAATATAAACCTTGTTACGGGGGTCTGGGGGCACCGCCACTGTCTGCCACCACCGCTACTGTCTTTATGAATGGGTTACTGAATCATTGACTCACTTGATTCGTTCAAAAACGTGGATTCATTCAGTATCAAAACACCATTGTGTTGCTTGGAGACACAAAACAGTTCGGCTGTGGCTTTGATTGAAACTTCGTCAGCGAAAACAGTCAATATTGTATTACAAATTGCGAACTTTGTGTCTGCTTAACTTTCACGCTGACGACATGAGAATGTGAGTGTTAATGTGCCGTCAAAACAGACTGGCTGCGAGATGAGGCATGTTCGATTTGAGGCAGCACCGTGCAGACCGATCGGACCGCAAGAACGATTCGAAAGCATGTGGAGCCATCTGCTCTCTGTAGCTCTCACGGTGCTTTGATAATGTCATACAGCGATCGGTCTGCACATTGCTGAGAAAGGGACTTTGGTCGAACACACTACTGTCTTCGAGCATGCAATTTTTCTTTCTCTCTATGCCAGAATTTCCCAGTGTTCATTTTCAACTACCACTCAGTCGTTTTAGAACAGTGTTACTTGGCATCATGTTGATGCCTACATCTTTACCATAGCAACCAATGAAAACTGAATACATTGTCTAAACTTATCTGATCTAAGCAACTGCAAAATATCAAATCAGACACTCTGTGCCAAAGCCTGGCTTCTCAAATCCATTCAGAAATCATGCTCAGTTTGAACACCACCTGTGAGTGTTTCACAGCTCTCTTACTCGTAATTCTTGACCAGCTGGTAGAGGCACAGCAGGATGCCCAGCCAGCAGCCACTGTTTTCAGACTGCAGATAAAAGCCGATCTTGTCCACAATAGCCGTCCATCTAGCAGGGTAGTCATGCTTGATCATGTGATGAATGCAAGTCGTGAGTTGCACTCTATGAAAGTGAGAAGAAAATGAAAGGTTATAAAAGAAAGTGACCCCCCTCCCCCCATGTGTACATGTACCGCTGTGTTACCTGAGGCGCTCTGGGGATTGGATGATGGCCTCCACTATGTGTTCTCGAATGAACTGCCTGTCCTCATCTGGGATATTACTGGTAGGCCCTTCAGTGTTTGCATTATCTCCTTCATTCCAGTGCTGTGTGACCATGTTCTTCAGGTAGATCACACCTAAAAATACCACAACAGGAGGTCAGAGACAGCAGTCCTAAAGGCTGTATGGATCACAGTGCAAATTGCCAAGAAAAAAAAAAAAAAGTCATAAAATTGGAATTTTCAGGACAAGTCACAACATTTGGCAATTATTTAATGATTAAATCAAAATGACTAAAATCATTTAAACAAAATGGAATCCAGAAAAATTTAAACAAATATAAAATACTGGAATATTAGCATAATGCTTTCTGCAGAATATATAAATAGCATGAGAAGCATGAATACCTTCTATTCTGAACGCATTTGAAAACCTGTTGGCCTTGAAACCTAGCCCAGTTCATGCAATGAAAGGATGAGGTTAACACACTCTGTTTGAACGCCCATGTGAGGTTAAGAAAGCCTGAGCTATGTCAGGCACTCAATGCAGCTGTGCATCTGTTGAAAGATCCCAGCAGGTGCATTTGAGGACTCTCCAGAGAGCAGCTTTTTCATATTTAAAAACACTCAGCATCTGGAGCCTCAGTTTCTTCCTGTTGTAAAAAAGTCCTCACAGGGAGCCACAGACCACGTATGTAGAACATATTTAGCACACAAAGTTGTCAACGTAAGTGCTGAATATGTAACCAGCATTAGCTGATGGGGAGGATGAGTTAGACCGGAGAGAATCAGACAGCAGACTGAAGGCAGACCGGGTCATAAAGCTGGAAACGAGTAGTCCTGCCTGCTGCTGCTAAATCAGCAACTCTTCTCATGCCCCCCTCTATCCCAAATCTAATGGCGTGATCTGCAATTGGGCATGTGATCACCAAACTGCCAAACAGTGGTGAGGTTATTGTTCATTTTAAGGGCTGATGACAGAGCAAATCCAACCACTTCACAATAGTACATTGAAGCCAGATGATGTCTTGCATGCAGCATAATTCAATAAATAAAAGCCCTGAGTAGAGCATGCAAAGATGATTCTTGCCTTTTGTAGAAGTTTTTATTGTAAAACCATATTTCAGAATTTCCTTACAGCTGTGTTCAAAGTAACACGTTTTCCCTGTGCAGTATTTAAGAGTCCAATGAAATCCACTGTAATTTTTGCAAATTCATGTGCTTTCCATTTTAATTATTCTAGATTCAGTTTCAATGGTTTAATTAAATATTAGTTATTAAAAAGAATGCCTAATCAATTGAACATCACCAATTACTAACTTAATAAATTTAACCATATAACAGGGTGAAATTAAACGTTTTATTTTTTTCCAAATTCCCCCAAATTATTTTATTTTTTATCATCCTAAACCAGGCTATTTAAATTAAAACCTAATTTAATAAACCTAATCAATCTTTAAAATGTAATCAAATTAAAAATGACAATTCCTTTAGAACAAAACATGGCATTGTTTGTCAAATAAATTGCTGCACAACACAGGTTTACTGTATGAATTAAAAAAATTGTGCGATTCCTTCAACTCTGAAGTACCTTTTACTACACAGTAGTAATATATTTTTCGTAAAAGCTTAATTTTGGCAGTTTTCAGTGAAGATCTTTGAGTGTCTGTGTATATTTGACAACAGGTTTCAATCAAATGAAACCGTGAAAGGCTAATTAAGTAATTCTCAGATTGGCTATGGAGATGGAGTTCACGTTAAGTCCTCAAAACAAAACATCAGACGTCAATTTGATTAACTGTACAGCCCTACTCCTTGATTTTCATTCTGCTTTATAGTAAATTGTTTAGTTTAGTTTTAGGGCCCGTTTACACTAGTGAATTTGTTTTAAAATAGCGTTTTACAATGAAAACTATCCTCGTCTACATTGGCGTTTCCGCTACACTACACAACTGAATACGTACGTCACATGACCATTCATTCAGGTACAACCATAGATATGTAAAGGTAGATGCCCTATTATTTAGATGGCGGACGCATCTGCGTGCTTGGAGCGGTGGAATGGGGAATCTACCCATACATATCTATGGGTACAATAACGAGCATGCTGTTATTGTTTACACAGTCATCAAGGATACGCAGAGAGAATGTGAGCAGCCACGCCATCGTTTTCAAAAGTCTCCGTTTTCAACCTCGAAAGCAGTGTAAACGATAGGCGTAACCGTAGCAAAAGTTATTTTATTTTATTTAGTCATTTAGCAGACGCTTTCATCCAAAGTGACTTACAAATGAGGACATAACCAACAAAAGAGCAACAACGTGCAAGTGTTATTACAAGTCTTGGTTAGCCTAACGCAGTACAGATAATTATTATTAATTTTTTTTAAATAAAAAGACATATAGATAAAATAAAATTAGAATAGAGAGTGCTAGAGTTAGAGGGTCAAGTAAAGATGGAACAGATGAGTTTTTAGCCGTTTCTTGAAGATGGGTAAGGATTCGGCCGCTCGGATTGAATTGGGCAGGTCATTCCACCAGATGGGAACAGTTAATGAAAAAGTCTGTGAAAGTGTTTTTGTGTGTCTTTGGGATGACAATGCGTCGTTCACTTGAAGAACGCAAGCTTCTAGATGGCATATAAGTCTGAAGTAATGAATTTAGGTAAAGGGGTGCAGAGCCAGTGGTGGTTCTGTAGGCAAACATTAATGCCTTGAATTTAATGCGAGCAGCTATTGGTAGCCAGTGCAAATTGATGAATAGAGGCATGACGTGCGTTCTTTTCGGCTCATTAAAGATTAATCTTGCAGCGGCATTTTGGATTAATTGTAGAGGTTTAATAGAATTGGCTGGAAGACCTGCCAAGAGAGCATTGCAATAGTCAAGTCTGGACAGAACAAGAGCCTGAACAAGGAGTTGTGTTGCAAGAGAAAGGGCCTGATTTTCTTAATATTGTATAATGCAAATCTGCAGGACCGGGCAGTTTTAGCAATGTGGTCTGAGAAATTCAGCTTATCAACTCCAAGGTTTCTGGTTGTTTTTGAGGGAGTTATGGTAGATGAGCCTAACTGGAAGGTGAGATTGTGATGAAGTGATGGGTTAGCTGAAACTACAAGCAGTTCTGTATGCGTTTTAAAACGAAAACGCACTAGAGCACTGGTCTCAAACACAGCACTGCACAGTTTAGCTCCAACTCTAATCAAACACACCTGATCCAGCTAATCAAGCTCTTCAGGATCACTAGAAACTTCCAAGCAGGTGTGATTTGGAGCTAAACTCTGCAGAGCTGCGGCCCTCCAGGAATTGAGTTTGAGACATCTGCACTAGAGTAAACGGGGTCTTAGACTGGATGATGTTAAAGACTGGATGTCAGGATTCTGTCGGTCTTTTCCACATTATGAAAGTCATAGGGCTAAGCAAAAAAAAAAAAAGAAGAGAAAACCAAGTGATAATTCTTCAAGTGATAATTAAAAAAAAAAAAAAAAAAAACAGCTCTCAGAAATAAACTCTACCCATCAAGATCTTTCAATTGTAAAGGTACAAACTATTTGAAGAATGCACTGCGAGTGCACCTCCCATCTCTGTTATTATTTTTCTTGATAATTGTCATTTATAAAGTCACAAAACACAGTCTGGCTACAGAAAAAAAAGACAGAATGAGATGAAAAATTGTCACGGAGCAACACAGAGGCATTTCAAAAGCAAACATCCACCCACTCTAGGTCGGTACAGATTCAATTATACTTTTGTGCCACAATTACACTTTTGTTCCACAGTGGGTATTTGTATTTTCTACAGCAGGTCATCTAAAGCATAAATATGAATATATATGTAAGAAAATTTTCAAGACCAAATGTAACAACTACACCCTTGGAATTCCCTTGAATCTGTATTCAAACACACGGTGACAGAATGACTCAGCTCTGGGTCAACATTTGACATCTGATACTAAAGACGGAACAGGGACAGTCATAGATTGACAGAGGAGAGGGTTTGAGTGTGCAGTTCAACGCCGGAATGTGTTAAATGGTATGACAGCAGCATTGAGAGCAACGCTGGTCTCTGCTGAGGAAAGGACGAGAATGTAGGTCTTAAAGAGCCATAACCGTACCTGCTTGCCGTACAGGCAAATCCAACTGATCAGTCATGGTCACCTGCAGTAGTGTAGACACAAAGTTCACCTGGGTATGGCCCTGTGGAGCAGAAAACAAATCACAAATGTACGAAATGCACAATGTAGCATTTGACTGAATCAAGATCATTAAAAGGTTGCATGAAAATGAAGTTTGTGATAACTCCCAAATTACCCTGATAAATATTTTTACTGTAAAAAAAAAAAAAAAAAAAAAAAACAGAAATAACTTTCCAAATACAGCTGTTGTTCTTCAGTGTGCGGCATGAAACAGACTTTATATTAACTGAAAGGCTGAGCTGTTTACAAAGAGACCTGTATTGCTCCACTGAATGAACCGAAACAGCATTTCAGGGAAGTCCTTCAAGTTCGCTTCCAAATAAACACCACATCTACTTCTGGCCTCTGATATCAAACACCATAAACATACAAAATGCACTAGTCAGCGAAGATTTCTGTGGAAAGAACCACTGACATCAAGCCAACTTAACTACAATTTACGAAGCGTCACCATTTATGGCCATTTCGGTGTGTTTTCCCTCCTTCGAATATGTTTTTACAAATACAGACTGTACCGTGATGTTTCCATTGTAACAAGCTCTGAATAAATGGACGCAGCTTGAAATGCCATGACAGCATTCTCACCCGACCACCAAAGCGTCAGCACACAGGAATCCAAGCCTGCTGTCCACATGGGCCGCCTGGAGCCCGGCCAGATAGTGACTGTGTCACAGGAGACCGCAGCAGGCGTAAATCCTCGACTTCAGGGGTTCACAACCTTTTGGACCCATAGGCCCCCAAAACGTGTGACAATACAATTTGTGATAATTCCTAAATAACCTTGATAACATTCCTGTAATTAAAACTAGTATTTTGTCAAAAGAACTCACACTAGGCCCTAAGAAAAAGTTTTATCTAGAAAAACTTCTTGTTCCTCAAATAAATAATATTTTATATATATATATATATATATATATATATATATATATATATATATATATACACACACACAATATATATATATATATATATATATAGTTTATTGAAAACAATCCTCTCTCTCTCTCTCATATATGAAAGATAAAGTATAAAATTTCACAAAACTGGGAAAAAACAAAAACAAAAGACTTCCATACAGGCCGATCTCTCGTATATTGTCTTACTCATGATCCTCAGGTAACATCTACAGTATACAGATTACCACTAAATGTGACTCACACTGGTCTCACACTACTAAACAAACTCAAGCACCTAGATACCACACAATATAAGTTGTCTAACAATTTAATTAATATCTATTCCTGTCAAAAGAAGCAAAGCAAGAACAAAATCAGATCCAGTGAAGGAAACTGCCAAGCCAGCTACCAAAAATGTCTGGTCTCAAACTAATACACATCACAGAAATCAAGAGCACTAGCTTGGTTATTGAAACATTACTTTAGACAAGAACACATGACAAGGATGCTAAATTTCAGTTAATAAGATAAATTAAATCTTCATAGTTCACAACCCTGTTCTTGGAAAGTCAGCATTTTTGTAACTACTTTATGATATTTCATGACAAATTTGCTGTAACTAGACAACTTTGTTGTAGAACTACCCTTACATCACACATTTGGCAATAACAAGCTATTGGCTTTTTACACAAGAAGTACCGTGGCGGTATGGTACAGCAATGGCATAATATGAAACATGTACCAACGTACTTTTTAGTTTGGCACTTCAAAAAAAAACCTTGGGAAAAAATACCATGTCACCATATATCACCAAAAAAAAAAAGTATTGCTATGTTAGTACATACTAAAAAAAAAACAACTTCTGGAACAACTATTATGATTGTCAATAACTGTCTACTAAAAATAAACTAACATTTAACTACAATAAAGTTTCGTTTATAAACATTAGTCAACTAAATAAGTTAACATGAGCTTACAATAAACAATACTCACAGTATTTAAATTAATTTCAAAACTTTAAGACAATTTTCAAACCAAAATTTCTAAAGTTTCTGTGAGCTAAAATGTATTAAGATTATTTTTAACAAACATTAATACATTCTTAACGAAATATAGCTTACTGGCCATGTTAGCTACTACAGTAACTCGTGCTAACAAATGAGACACTATCAAATGAGATATTTATCTAATTATCATTATATCATCATCCGCTGCACCACAGTAACGTTACTTTTAAAACACTGACGCAGCTCGCTAATGCAACGGGCCTAAAACTACTCAAATAGCGATTTAACACATTAGTGAGCATCGAAATCGGTCCTCGAGTTGCTTAAATACGATCATCAGATATTCTGAAAGTTAAGTCGGTGAAAGGGTTTACGAAGAGAGTGAAATGACAACAAGCCTCCTGCCTCATGTTGACACGTGAGACTAGCACCTAGCATCTCTCGCGCTAGCACATACCGCGCACTCCAAATAAACCGCTTTAACACACTTAAGACACATCAGAATAAGACCTTAAAACAGAGACGGATACAACCTCGTGTATTCTGATCACCTTTTCAAAGTCACGTTACATTTAAGCGCCGTATCGTTCGTTTAACGCGATCACATTTGCGCGAGCCATTATCGCGGTGGCGTAGTACGCGGACACGGGCTGCTTAAAAATAACGTTAAAAAAGATATGATCTCTGGGCTTTAATAGATTAGCAGCTCATATTATGTGTTACTGAAGGGCTATACGCCAACAAAAATGCTTTCAGAGACACATTTTTTAACGGGATTTATTAGCGGCTACAGCCTTCCTGCTGCGCAAGGCCCGAGGCGCACCACCATCGGATCACTTTACCTCGTTCAGTTGTCTCTCTGCGGCCTCACGCAAATTTGCGTCCATGGTGCCCCGAAGGGCCTCGATCAAAGAGTTGAGATCCATCACAAAGTGGCGGTCTGGCTCGGATTCTTCAGGCTCGGTGATCTATGAACTCCAGGGCGCTAAGCACATGGACGCTCGGTTCGTCGGCTACCGGCGCGAAAGGAAGAGCAGTGGAGATGGGCCGGGGGTAGATCAGCGCCAATTTCTCCAGCGAGTTTCCGGTCCCCGGTGAGACGTGTAGGGAGTTGTAGTTTTTTCCGTCGACGCTGCGTTAGCGTCCCTAGAGGTCCAAAAATACCTCATGCGATACAAAAACAAATGTTACCATGGTGACTGAGGTTGCGTGTACACAATAACAGTTTCTTTTATGCATTGTGTTTCTTATCGCTCTCATAAATGTGCTAATGTACTGGAAAACCCGTATACAAATATCCCACAAAACATATGGCAATGCTTACTTGTGAGGCAAACGCCTTCATCTGAACCTTTGTGACTAAAACTCTGTCATGTGCCTTTCCTCTTCTAAAGTTACTTCCCCTTGTGCTGTTGCCTGTGAGTTTATGTGTCAGAGACCCCTGTAATTTTACACATACATAGAGCTCATTAAAAATGGTAGGTCAATGTGCAAATCTGTAGCATGATTTCCCTGTGTGCCAGGAGCCTGAAATTGGAGCATGTGGCCCTCTCAGAGTGCACCGTTTCATTGAGCTGCAGCAATCCTGGCCTTTATTAGGCCTGAAAAGGCTCTTTGGAGAGAAAAGCTCTATGTTCACTCCTGTAAAATCCCTTCATCTCGTGAAGCACAAGGATCCGGTGGCTTTGGGATGATTGAGGTTTGAGATTGAGATGTAAAAGGTTTCATTGGATTACAAAAACAACACTTTTATTTCCAAGATGACCATGTGTAGTAGGCTGCGGGTACAGCTCTGGAGTTGTAGGTTAGAATCCATGCATAAATGTCATGCCAAAAACATCTCAAACTCCAAAAAGCCCACGCTAGGTAGGTATCCCCACCCCTAAACCTACCATCTCCACCCCCTGATCCCTAAACCCACCCATCTCCACCCCTAAACCTACCATCTCCACCCCCTGATCCCTAAACCCACCCATCTCCACCCCTAAACCTACCATCTCCACCCCCTGATCCCTAAACCCACCCCATCTCCACCCCTAAACCTACCGTCTCCACCCCCTGATCCCTAAACCCACCCATCTCCACCCCTAAACCTACCATCTCCACCCCCTGATCCCTAAACCCACCCATCTCCACCCCTAAGCCTACCATCTCCACCCCCTGATCCCTAAACCCACCCCATCTCCACCCCTAAACCTACCATCTCCACCCCTGATCCCTAAACCCACCCATCCCGAACCCTAAACCCACCCCATCTCCACCCCCTGATCCCTAAACCCACCCCTAAACCTACCATCTCCACCCCCTGATCCCTAAACCCACCCATCCCCACCCCTAAACCTACCATCTCCACCCCCTGATCCCTAAACCCACCCCATCTCCACCCCCTGATCCCTAAACCCACCCCATCTCCACCCCTAAACCTACCATCTCCACCCCCTGATCCCTAAACCCACCCATCCCCACCCCTAAACCTACCATCTCCACCCCCTAGATGTGGATCCAACCCCGCCCCCTGGATCTTTGTTCTGCAGTGAGGGGCTACTGCTTTATGTTGTCCATTTATAGACTATAATACAGGGGTCACCAAGTTCAGTCCCTGCAGAGTTTAGCTCCAACCCTAATCAAACACACCTGAAGCAGCTAATCAAGGTCTTACTAGGTATACTTCAAACTTCCATGCAGGTGTGTTGAGGCCCTCCAGGATCAGGTTAGATGACCCCTGCTCTAATGTCTCGATATCTTCACTAGATGGCAGTAGCGGTCTGACAAACACTGAACTGAGCAGCACCGAGGAAGAAGAAAACACAGTCACAGGTCACCGGTATCCCGAGAAGTAGGAGGAGAAAGCCGGCTGAAGCCTTGCGTTTAGCTTTTACATTCACATATGATCTCGGTTAACATCTGAGATTTTGTTGAAAGCGATCATCATGGCCAAGAAGAGAAGCGGTGTCCGTGAGACCGAGAGCAGTCCGCTGGTAGAGCAGGAGCCGAGGCCCTCCAAACAAACTACAGTCCTCAAAGGTAACAGTATGTCCTGATATCAGTCTCATACAGGTATTATGTAGCTTTCCACGATTACTCGGAGTCGGAATAATAAAAATTTACTGAGAAATTGTTTTTGCGAAGACCAGAAACTCTGACAGATGGAGATTGTCTATCCAGGACTAATGTAATATTGATGAACTCTTCAGCTGAACGATCAAAATATTAGTAAGTTCTGAAGTGTGGCTTACAGTAGAAGAAATCAACACAATCTACAGCAAACCTTCATCTGAAATGACTTTATTTGGCTAGTCAAATGCACTGAAGGATTGGGTAATGCAGTGATGCATCTGTTTCCTTTCAGAGTTCAAACTTTAAACTGATATTTTTATTCAATGACACATGAACAAGATCTATTACATAGTCACATTATTAATATCATTAGATACCAGAGGAAAAACTTACAGAAATATGCATGTTTTTTTTGTATAATTCTGTCGTTTTATTTGTTTGTTTGTTTATTTGGATCCACATTAGCCACAACCAAGGTAGTCTTCCTGGTGTCCAACAAGTAAGAAGAACAAAATTACATTAATCCATAACAATAAAAACCAATACAACAAAACACACAAACCCAAAATTCATTCAAAACATCAAAATCAACAATTTACTGTATACTGTGCCATTAAATAGTTCTTTAACGATTTTTAAACCTCATTTTACTAATGACATGTAATGACCGATAGCAAATCATTCCATATTTTTATTCCTCTAAACATTATGCTTTGCATTCGGTTTTGAAACGGGAAGCAAAAAATATCCTTTTGATGCATGTCTGCTGTTAAAATGATGACCAGCACTACTATACAGAAGACACTGAAATATTTCTTATAAAACAAAGCAGAGAAACAATTGTCCTGCCCTTCACAAGTAGCCAACCTAGAATTTTGTGCATTCTCATAATATTAACTCTTCTATTATAGTTCAGAGTAAGTCGTGCAGCTCTATTCTGGACTAACTGTAATTTTTCCTAGAGTACTCTGTACTCGACCACACCACTGGACAGTGGTGAACCATTGTTTGCACAATTTGAGAGATGCAATACTTAGGTAAAATTTTGCACATCTCTTAATAACCGATAGACCTCTTTCACTAACTATTACCTCTTTTTCTATCTGTTTTGACCACTTCAGCCTACTGTCTAGCATAACTCCAAGAAGTCTGATTTCCTCTACCTGTTCAATAGGCCCACTTTTTACAGACAAATTTAATTGTGGTTTAAGTTTAGAATTCGATCCAAACACAATACTTGTGATTTTTGTCAAATTTAGAACCATCTTATTATTCCATACGCACTTCAACACTAATTGTAACTCATCTAAATAATTTTTCAATTGATGTTGCTGGTAGATACAATGTTGTATCGTCTGCGTTCATAACTGTCCTTGCACGCTTTAAAACCAAAGAAAGATCATTGGTGAAAATAACAGTGGTCCTAAACAACTTCCTTGAGGCACACCACACTGCAACTCTTTCCCTTCTGAATAACTTCCATTATATAAAATGTAAAAAACATTGCTGAAAAATGTAAAAACTACTTGCGTATGTTATTTACTATATATATATATATATATATATATATATATATATATATATATATATATATATATATATATATATATATATATATAATATTGTATTGTATTTATTAAAATAAAAAAGTACAGATTCCAATAATACACCACAGTTTTCTGTTAATATTTTTTAATTAATTGAATTTACTAATTTAATTTATTGTAAAACTAATATTTAACTAAATGCCCTAAATAAAGACCACAATATCAGTGACTTGTGCTTAAGCCTGTAAACCTCTTGGCACAGTAAAGAGTGATTTCCTGAGTTTAAATGTAAATATCTAGTTATTTAGTTTGGTGTCAGTAATGGGACAGAATTTATTACTGCTCCTTTAAGATGATGTCACATTGTTATATGTGATTTTTGGCTTTGTAGTCTCCAGCTCACCACATATAAGAGCTCTCATGGGCCTGAATCCCCTTGAGGATTGTGAACAACTGATGCAAATGTATGCAACACGTTGCACAGGTGATATTAGAGGTTATTCATGATGTGTTTTTGAATTATGCTCTCAGGAGCCCAGTCATCAGGAGGAGCCTCTGCACGCATGTCAATCCTCCTTCTCATCACTATCTTTGCCTGTTCTGCTTGTGTCATGTATCTGGTGTTCAGAAACTTCCCAGAACTGAGCGAGTAAGTCTACCTCCCCCTCTGATTGTTGTTTTGTGTACTGAACATAAAGGGTGTTTTGTTTGATGTTTTTCTTCATGTCTTGCAGAGACGAGAGAGAGAAAATCAAAATTCCTAAAGACATGGATGATGCCAAGGCATTGGGCACAGTTCTGTCCAAATACAAGGACACATATTACACTCAAGTGCTTTTAGCATACTTTACTACCTATATCTTGTATCCTTTGTGCTATGATTAAGCCTGATTTTTTTCAAGGGACTGATTATCAACATTATTGACCGAGTTAGACACCACATTGAATTTAATGCAAATGAAAACAAGTTTTTTGTTTTGTTTTTACAGTTTAGATTAGACCCCCGCTGGCAGAAAAATTGCTTGGAGTATCTGTTATTCATGTTTGTATCAGATGCATAACAAATTTGGACCAGCTTTCTCTTAAGTTTTTTCACTTTTTGAGGTAACGCCTTAACAAAGGTCTTCTCAGCCTTCAGACGTTTGCCATCCCAGGCTCCATATTTCTCAGTATACTGTCTGGTTATCTCTACCCTTTTCCATTAGCTCTCTTCCTGGTCTGTCTGGTAAGTTCCTTGTGTGCAGGCAAATTAATTTCAAATGAGTCTGTCTGCCAAACTTTGTCTTCTAGTGTGACTTTTTGTTGTGTAAATACATTGTGTTTTATGGTTTACAGTGTTCAGGCCTTGGAGCGTCTTTTTGTTATATGCTGTCTTATTTAGTCGGGAGGCCGATGGTCTACAAGTACCTCACAGAGAGAGCTCAGAAATGGTCACAACAGGTGAGATTTTCATACAAATAACTTTCATTTTTTTCTGTAAATTGACCGGCTATAATGTGGAGCTGATGTTATTTAATGTCATTGCAGGTGGACAAGCACAGAGAGCACCTCATTAATTACATCCTTTTTTTGAGAATAACTCCTTTCCTTCCAAACTGGTTCATCAACATCACCTCACCCGTCATTAATGTGCCTCTGGGGGTCTTCTTCCTGGGCACCTTTCTTGGTAAGATTAATATTCAAACAGATCACTTTTACAAAGAACAATGTACAGTAACACAAGTTTGTTGGTGATGCATTAAACATGCATGGAATAGGTTGTCAAAAACAATTTTCTCATTTTTAAATGGCATTTTATGGGACAAATCGGGTCACAGACACTTATTCTTTCTAATTTAATTTAGTTCTAATTTAAAATAATCTTGTTGGTTAAAAATCGGTTAACAAGCGTCGGCTGTCGGTTAGGAAAAATAACCGAAATGAACATCCTTAGTTCCTCCACAATCTGCTCCATTCTTCTGCATTATTCTCCTAAATAAACTTGGAAAGAAATCACTTTATAGAAGTAAAATTGCTTGTGAAAGCCATGTTAGGTTAATTGTCATCCTGCTAATTTCTCGACTTGTAGGAGTTCACTTGCATATAGATGCTCTCATAACTGAAAGTTACTCTAATTTTAATATCAGGTTTTCATCACTTAGAGATCACACCTGTGATCCTCTTCAAAATCAGACCAAAGCCAATAAATGCACGTACTACAGAAATTCATTGTACTAGATTTTGTTGCAATATATTTGAGATCATGCACCACAAAACCAGTCTTGTGTCAATTTTTAGAAATTTATATTTATATATAATCTGAAAGCTGATTAAATAAGCTTTCCATTGATGTATGGTTTGGCAATATTTGGACGATATACAACTATTTGGAAATCTGGGTGCAAAAAAATCTAAATATTGAGAAAATCGCCAAAAGTTGTCCAAATTAAGTCCTTAGAAATGCATATTACTAATCAAAAATTAAGTTTTTATATATTTACGGTAAGAATTTTACAAAATATTTTCAAGGAACACGATCTCTACTTAATATCCTAATGATTTTTGGCATAAAAAAAAAAAAATCAATAATTTCGACCCATACAATGTATTTTTGGCTATTGCTACAAATATACCCCAGCGACTTAAGACTGGTTTTGTGGTCCAGGGTCACATTTATTCTTTAGTATTTTTTATTTTGAGGGGACTTTATCAAATTCACTTCTAAATTATGCTGCAATCATATCTATTTAAAATAATACCAAAAGTAGAAAAAAATATATATATTTTCAATTAACACAGTGTTTAAATAAAAACAATATAGCATAAGCACATGAAATAAAACCCAACATATTTAAGTCAGATTAATGTAAGTCACACTAAGTGCAAATATCTTGCCTTGTTGGCAGAAGCTATTTACACCAACTCCACCCACTAACATGTGATTGGGCTAGTCAACACTACAAACGATGATCATCCAAGAACAACTCCAGTGCTATGCCATGGTAAAGCTTTTGCCATAGTCATTTTCAATGCGACCGAAGAATCCGAATCCACCTTTTGCTAAACTTTTTTTTTTTCCCTTCACAAATCTCATATCACATCGGAAAGGCATTTATTTTCAATAAAAATTAATGAAATAATCGAAAAGTTGAAAATAAAGGATTGTGCAGGGTTAGGGTAGGTGTAGGGAGGGCTTTATTGTCGCAGTAATGTGGCATCCATTTAATAATTTGAATTCAAATGATAATTTACACTTAATACGTTATTATTGTATGCTGTTTTATAATGCACTGCAATACTGAGGTGCAGATAATTGCCACTATTTGCAATAAGTAGTATAATAAATAGCAGAAAATCCTGCTGTTTTAACATAGTGTAAATAGAATCCATTGTTATTTACACTTAGTGCAAAGAGCCGCTGCCTAAAGAAAATCATATGCACAGTAATGCTATGGGATAACCAATAGATGTAGCTGTACCTGTGTAGCCTTATATTTAAGTATATACCGTGATCTTTTCTAAACATGTCACCAAGTTTCATTTTCATTTTTTCGGGCTAAAATGATTAAAGGGATAGTTCACCCAAAAATGAAAATTCTGTCATAATTTACTCACCCTCTAGTTCCAAACCTGTATGAATGTCTTTGTTCTGCTGAACACAAAGGAAGATATTCTGAAGAATGTGGGAAACAGAGCAGTTCTGGGGCACCATTGACTTCCATAGTATTTTCTTTTCCTACTATGGAAGTCAATGGTGCCCCAAAACAACCTGGTAACAAACTTTCTTCAAAATATCTTCCTTTGTGTTCAGCAGAACAAAGACATTCATACAGGTTTGGAACTAGAGAGTGAGTAAATGAAGAATTTTCTTTTTGGGGTGAACTATCCCTTTAAAGGCCGCTTAGAGGGTTAATTGTGATTGTGCACACTTTGTTATTTGATTACTTGACCGCTCATCTAATAGCTGTTATCTGACCTCTACTATAGGAGTGGCCCCTCCATCGTTCGTGGCGATAAACGCAGGGACGACGTTGTACAAGCTGACCACAGCTGGCGAGGCCGTGTCCTGGAACTCTCTTCTCGTGTTGGGGCTTTTAGCCGTTGTCTCCATCCTGCCCGTCTGCTTTCAGAAGAAACTCCAGCAGAAACTTGAGTAGAGATCACCACCCCTGCTTGACTCAACTCAGGAATGATACTGGTCCTCTAAATTTCTCCTTGCTTTCTTCTCTTCTTTCGTGCATGTACGACAAACCCTCATTTCATCATAGATGGGCACCCAGTGGCTGTCAGGACCGGCCTTCCATTGTTTCGACAGTACTTTCATGGGATGAAAAATTCTGTCATCACTGATTCCCTCTAGCGTTAAGCAATATTTTCCACATCAACGTCTTCAGTGGATTTTCAATATTTTCCACCAAACAGCAATGATTAATGTGTGAGACACTGGAAGAGACATATTTTCACTCCCTATGAAGTTGCTGAGCTAAAATGGAAAGTGCCAACTGCAACCTTTTTCGTTTATTACGGCTAATTTAATATTCAAACGCGTTTGAGAATGAGGTATTACATGCACCAGAAACCTTTTGAGGGTGAGCTTTGTGGGTTTTCTGCTTTTCTTTCTTGTTTCTCATGCCGGATGAGACTGCAGTAGGGATCTGAATGGACGATCTCTTAACAGTGCCCTGTGTACTGCTGCTTACTGTAGATGATAGTGCTTAGCTCTTGTTATAGACCTAATTTTTCCCCGAAAAGTGATAAATATGGATGATGCCACATTAGTATTACAGATCAAGACTGTAGATTGCATATAATACAACAGCCTTAATACTACAGGGTACTTGAAGTAAAAGAAATGGAACGGATATTCTAACATCACGTGTACTGAACTATTAACACCAGTTTTAGCATTTCAAACTATTTTTCTTCCTTTACATTTGGATACAACTGATTGAAATAGTCAAAATGCCAAATTATTGATTTTTTTTTTTTTTTAAATGAAGTAGTACATAATTTAAATTGTATAATATTATGTTTTGTTTATAATATTCATTTTAGCCATGTGAGAGAGGGAAGTATTACATTTTGGAAATATAGGAGATTGGTAACTCTTACAGTTGGTTTTCTTGATCTAGCCAAGCCACTGTAAACTATTTTAAATTAAATATGTCTATTTAAAGGAAGAATTCACTCAAAAATTTGCTAAAAATTTACTCACCTTCAGGCTATCCCAAGATGTAGATGAGTTCTTCATCAGATCAGCTTTGGAGAAATTTAGCATCACTTGCTCACCAGTGGATCCTCTGCAGTGAATGGGTGCCGTCAGAATGAGAGTCCAAACAGCTAATCACAATAATCCACAATTGATCCAAACAACTCCAGTCCATCAATGAAAGTATTATGCTGCGTGTTTGTAAGAAACAAGTCCACCATTGGACTGTAATCTTGTGGATTATCGTGATGTTTTTTATCTCATTCTGACGGCACCCATTCACTGCAGAGGATCCACTGGTGAGCAAGTGATGCTAAATTTCTCCAAATCTGTTCCGGTGAAGAAACAAACTCATCTGTATCTTGGATGGCCAGAGGGTAAGTAAGTTTCATTTTTGGACGTTATGCAGAACTTTATGCAGTTAAACTCTCTGCAGTTAAAATTGCCTTTCAGCCAAATAAATCAGTCTTAAAAAAATGTCTTACATTTTGTATAATACCTACGATACTGTTTCCTGTTTTTTTCTGAATACCTGAAAAATAGTCTTTAAACCTTCAATATACTCGTTTCCTGACTGGAAAGGAAACTGAATCAACAATATTTGCAAAGAGGATTAATAAACCATTTGCACTGAAATCTCTCTTAAGTGGAAGGGTGTGATGAGGCACGGTTCTTATTCCAGATATCATTACTCGGTTACCTCATTTGAGTTGTTCTCTCATGTTGCATTAATTTATATCTGCAGTTCTTATTTGAATGTCAAACCTAACGTTTAGTTTTTGTCATCTGTAAATGTCTAAATGTTCCCAGCAGCTCTTGACGTAACATGGATGGCACTAAACAGAGACAGTGGATGTGACTGAGTGATGTGGTTGTTCTGCAACAGTTTCAAGCCTCTGTAAACTGTTTAACTTCTCTCTGAACCATTTATAATTTACTAAGTTGTACTCATTCATTCATTCATCTATCATTAAATTAAGGTTACTGATTACAGTATTGCAAGATTTAATGAACAATGTATTGTCAGGTCCTGTATTTTTAAAATCTATTCATATATGTCTGTCCATCTTCTTGGAACATAATATATTTATTATGACATGATTAAATACATGAGTAACATTTGCCTCTTGCTCATTTTAACTGAATTAGTGTGTGTACATGCTTCTTTTTATAACATTTTCTTGAAATGAAGGCTGCTTTAAAAGAAACTACCAAGAAAAGAAAGAAAGAAAAAAAACAGTCTATCACATTATAAGCCCTTTTGGATGGTTTATTGATTTACAGTATATTCATTATTTTTTAACAGTACATTTATTTTATTAGAGACATTTTTGTTAAATATGGCATTCATAATTTAAAAATAATATGGCGTTCATATTTGTTGATATCTTATCACTTCGGTAGATAATAAATGTGAACTTTTTGGAAAGAGTAAAACGGTTGAAAAGTAAGAGCTCAAATGCGTGTTGGAAGAAATAATTGGCTGAATAAATATTAGATATATCAAAAGCAAAACTACTTAAAAATCACAAATAATTGAAAAAGTGACAAATAATTGCTGTCCCCAATACTGCTGTCATTACCATCGTACCAAACTTTTCATTTTAGAGTTTTGAAAAAGGTAGACAGACAGACAGACAGACAGATGATAGATGAACAGACAGACAGACAGTTTATAGATAGATAGACAGACAGACAGACAGATGATAGATAAACAGACAGACAGTTTATAGATAGATAGACAGACAGACAGACAGATGATAGACAGACAGTTTATAGATAGATAGACAGACAGACAGATGATAGATAAACAGACAGACAGACAGTTTATAGATAGATAGACAGACAGACAGACAGATGATAGATAAACAGACAGTTTATAGATAGATAGACAGACAGATGATAGATAAACAGACAGACAGTTTATAGATAGATAGACAGACAGACAGACAGACAGATGATCGATAAACAGACAGACAGACAGTTTATAGATAGATAGACAGACAGACAGACAGATGATAGATAGACAGACAGACAGACAGTTTATAGATAGATAGACAGACAGACAGACAGATGATCGATAAACAGACAGACAGACAGACAGACAGTTTATAGATAGATAGACAGACAGACAGACAGATGATAGATAGACAGACAGACAGTTTATAGATAGATAGACAGACAGACAGACAGATGATAGATAGACAGACAGACAGTTTATAGATAGATAGACAGACAGACAGATGATCGATAAACAGACAGACAGACAGTTTATAGATAGATAGACAGACAGACAGATGATAGATAGACAGACAGACAGTTAGTTTATAGATAGATAGACGGACAGACAGATAGATGATAGATAAACAGACAGACAGTTTATAGATAGATAGACAGACAGACATACAGATGATAGATAAACAGACAGACATACAGACAGTTTATAGATAGATAGACAGACAGACAGATGATAGATAGACAGTTTATAGATAGATAGACAGACAGATGATAGATAAACAGACAGACAGACAGTTTATAGATAGATAGACAGACAGACAGACAGATGATCGATAAACAGACAGACAGACAGTTTATAGATAGATAGACAGACAGACAGATGATAGATAGACAGACAGACAGATTATAGATAGATAGACAGACAGACAGACAGACAGATAGATAGATAGACGGATAGACAGATTATATATAGACAGACAGACAGATGATAGATAAACAGACAGACAGACAGATAGATAGACAGATAGACAGATTATATATAGACAGACAGACAGATGATAGATAGACAGACAGACAGACAGACAGATTATAGATAGACAGACAGACATACAGACAGATGATAGATAGACAGACAGACAGATTATAGATAGATAGACAGACAGACAGATGATAGATAGACAGACAGACAGACAGATTATAGACAGACAGACAGACAGACAGATTATAGATAGGTAGATAGACAGATAGATTATAGATAGATAAATAGATAGACATACAGACAGACAGTTTATAGATAGATAGATAGACAGACAGACAGATGATAGATAAACAGACAGACAGGCAGACAGATTATAGACAGATAGATAGACAGACAGATGATAGATAAACAGACAGACAGATTATAGATAGATAGATAGATAGATAGATAGATAGATGATAGATAGATATACAGACAGACAGATGATAGATAAACAGACAGACAGATTATAGATAGATAGATAGATAGATAGATAGATAGACTATAGATAGATAATTAGATAGATAGATAGATAGATTGATAGATAATAGATAGACAGACAGATAGATAGATGATACATAAATAGACAGACAGATAGATTATAGATAGATAGATACAGACAGACAGATAGATAGATAGATAGATAGATAGACAGACAGACAGACAGACAGATAGATGATAGATAAATAGACAGACAGATAGATTATAGATAGATAGATAGATAGATAGACAGACAGACAGACAGACAGATAGATAGACAGACAGATAGATTATAGATAGATAGATAGATAGATAGATAATAGATAGACAGACAGACAGACAGATAGATGATAGATAACTAGACAGACAGACAGATAGATGATAGATAGATAGATAGATAGATAGATAGATAGATAGATAGATAGATAGATAGATAGATAGATAGACAGATAGATTATAGATAGATAAATAGATAGACAGATTATAGATAGATAGATAGACAGACAGATAGATGATAGATAAATAGACAGACAGATAGATAGATAGATAGATAGATAGACAGACAGATAGAAGATAGATAAATAGACAGACAGACAGACAGACAGACAGACAGATAGATAGACAGACAGACAGACAGACAGATATAGATAGATAGATAGATAGATAGATAGATAGATAGATAGTTAGACAGACAGATAGATTATAGATAGATAAATAGATAGACAGACAGATTATAGATAGATAGATAGACAGACAGATAGATGATAGATAAATAGACAGATAGATAGATAGATAGACAGACAGACAGATATAGATAGATAGATAGATAGATAGATAGATAGATAGATAGATAGATAGATAGATAGACAGACAGACAGACAGACAGACAGATAGATAGATAGATAGATAGATAGATAGATAGATAGATAGATAGATAGATAGATAGTTTTATGACTAACAACATTTCTCATGATCTGAGAGTATCTTTATTGTTTCACCAAACTAGTCAGTATTTAAGTTTTTTTTAATTCATAATTCATAATCTATTCATATTTAGACCTTTTAAGTTAATTGATTGCTCAAGTCCAAGGCTCATCCAATTTATATCCAAAAGGAAAACATCATAACCATTCAATACAATATGTCATTACACATTGTCAAAATCCAATTCGCGTTTATATTCATTCGATTTCACCACCAGAGGGCAACATCAAACAACATAATATTGTATTGGTTGACGAATTAATATGCGACTCGCCTTTCCTAAAGAAGCGATTATGTTTTCGCAGCGGAAGTGTGTTTGGTTCGGTGTCCGCGCGCTCGATGATGCTCCGGGGTTCAGCGCATAACGTCATCCCGAGCAGAGCGGTGCGCATGCGCAGGAGCGAGCGCCGAGGACCGAGAGCAGCTGTAACGTTACCGGAGGAGGCAACAATGCGACTGGCGCTCGGGGCTCCTGTCTTGGTCCGTATCCGCAATGGCTGGGCAGAGTGATCCGGAGAGCTCGTACTATGCGCTCCTCTAGACCCACAAACAGAAGAGCACAAGCGGAGCCGTCTCAAAATGAGCACCGGATTCAGCTCGAGCTCCTGCCGCTTCGCGGATTATTTCGTGGTCTGCGGTCTGGACACCGACAGCGGCTTAGAACCAGACGAGCTGTCCGGTAAGAACCGAGGCTGTTTAGGACACATTTATCTGCTTTTATTCTATATTGCCTCATACTTTTTAATTATGTGAATTATGAATGTGATTAATCGATCTTGTGTGCTACAATAAATAGCGAGCACTGGCATAATTACACCAAATACGCTAAAATGGCTTTACAGTATGGTGGACGTGCGCAATATTCAACACATGAGTGCTGAGATTTATGTTATTATATTATATATTCATAGACGTTGGACGTGCAAACTAAAATTTGGAGTGTTATATACTTGACCTTACAAGACCCTTTGATTTGTCAACAGATTTTATTTCTTTTATTGAGAAATTCTTATTCTAATGAATTAAACTCAGCAGAAGATAAAGCATCTGCCATTTCATAACAGCTCATTTATATTATTTATACAGGCATAAAACATAACCCAAAGCAGGGACAGGGAGAATGACATTATTTACTTATACAAGACAAAAGATTGAGGATCAGTAGCTGTCAAAGTCATATAATTCATATATATTCTGCAAAATGTAGTTTCATTTATATTTGTGTTGGCGTGTACAGTAGGTTTTATTCCTTCATAAACAGTTCGTTTCCAGCATGCATCAAAACAAGGTTTTATTATAATGCAATCTGCTCAGACTATTTCAACCTGACAATTTATTGTGATTAATTCCTTCATCTCTAGCTTCCAGTCAAGTAAAATAATTGTCTAAATGTATATTTAAACAAATTTACTCCAACTGTACCATGTTTTAGTGTTTACAGTGGATCATTTACACTATCTTCTCATCTAAACGGCTCTTTCAAGCAGCACGTGAAGAGGTATTGGGCGAGAGTGCAGATTTCCTGTGGTTTCGGGCTTCCTCAACTTGCATTTTGCTGCTGTAATCAGAGCAAAAAATTCATTTTTGTGAAGAAGGGTGTTTCGTTTCACAAGGGTTCAGTGGGAGATAGTTGTGCTGCTCCATGAACTGCACCAGTTTTAAATCATATGTAAAAGGTTGAAACACTGTGGATCAGTCACTGAATTTTGTTTGTTGAATTGAAGTTTCAGGAAATTCAATTTATGGATGCAGAGCTCAACAAGGGTAGTTTCTGTTAGCAGAATTGGGCCGGTGGTTTGGATGGATTTGTTCTTGGCCCCTCCACCAAAAAAAAAAAAATCGAAATTAAAATTTTGTTTTATTTATTTATTTAATTTTTTTGCAGCATGTGTCAAAAGAAATATGTTTAAAATAATTAGCATAATTTATAATAATAACATAATTTAATATAATTAGTTACAATGTGTTTGTATGTAAAATGTACATATACAATTTTATAAATATGATAAATTGTTATAAACAGTACAATTACCTGTTCTAACCTGTTTCCCAGACTGTTGCAAATTATTCTTATGGCACATAATTTGTGACATTTAAATCCGCAGAATTCACAAGTGTTAAGTGTACAACAGAAAACCAGAAGTTAAAGTTTGCAAGGCCTAAAACACTTGTACATGAGCAACAAGTAAGGCAATGGTCTCACACTGGCCCCTGGCCACTTTAGGTATCAGTGTTCTTGTGTATTTTGTCAGAGAGTATGATTATACCGTTAGATGTTTGCGGTGCAACTTTGAGTCTCGGAGCAGCTTGCAGTCAGATCTGTTGAGGGTCAAATCCATTGATGAGCAATAAATGATACATTTAGTAGTAAAACTGACCCTGTAGTGAAAGTGACTGGTGTCCAAAATGACGTGCCCTCTGGGGAAGAGCCCGATCAATGGAGCGTGTCCCACACATACCCTAAAGACAAAGAGAGGTCACTGAGATTCTTTGGGGAGAACAAAAAGCCATCAATTCCTAAAGAAGTATCTAGTCACAGTGTTGTAGCAAGATTTTACTGACTTGATGCTGTTTTTAAAAATGTAGTTGTTTTAAAATGCCATTTGAAACATTTTTAATCATTGTTTTAAGCACGTGATTGGGTAACATTCTTTGAGTCTGTGTTGGCCTAGTTAGCTGGGGACTGAAAGTGCGAACATGTTGTTTTTTTAGAGGAAACGAGTCAGTCAGATTTCTTCTTCGTCATGCATTTGTCTTTTTAATGAAGTCACACTCAGTAGTTTTTGATCATTGTTGTCAGTTTGCTGGGGGGGGGGGGGGGGGGGTTAAATATTAAAACCTTTACAAAAAATGTACTGTAGGAGTACCATGTTACATTGATGCTATCAAATAGTAATAAGATTATACTGTTGACATCTATTTTGTGACACAATTTCTATATGTTAGAAATATTTATGGCTATGTTATATTTATGGCTATGTTTTTCTGCAAAACAAAAAAGACTGATACTCTCTTCCTTCTGGCGATGAGAATACTGTGCATTGCTGAAGTGTTAGCATATCTCTTGGCAAAGAGACTGAAAATAAGAGCCATTGTCATTCCTTGCATTTCTCTGTTGGGCCAGACGGTTGGGCTTGATTTAGCTGTAATGAAAAACATCCATTAGACCGTTAAAAGTGGGTCACTATTGCACTCGAGCACATTTAAGAGCACCTCAATTTTCCCGTGATAAGTCACTGAAAAAGTAACTGTTCATATCATCTCATTTCAATGATCTACTGGGACACATCTGATCCTGTTCTGTAAGCAGCCCTTTCTGTGAGGTTTTGTGTCTGTGGCCTTAAGTAACTCTTGATTGTATGTTCCTCCCACTTCCTGTCCCCTTTAGCAGGTTACCATCACCAGATATACACAAACAGCAAGAACGATACGGAGAATACAGTTTGCAAAGATTTGCTTGCTGTGCACAGTGTGAAGTGTGTTTAGAGAAACACATATTTTACATATTTTTGAGATGTCATCATGCCGTTTAGACCAATGAAGTTAGCGGGCGTCTCTCTGTTGGTTAAACATCACCAGTGCTAACTGATACTTGCTGTAGTACTGCTTTCAAGAGACCTCAGACTTTATTCCCTTATTCCCTTGTTCCCAAAGTACACATTAGCATACGTTTAAAAAGAACGCAAATGCATAAATAATATACTTTACATTCAGAAAGCACTTAAGTATGTTCTTTTAAGGTTTTCAGAAACTTAATGGCAATTAAAAGGAAATTAAATTTATATTAAATGCAATTAGTTGAACTTAAGAGTGCTTTTTTGACCCAGTTAAAGGAACAGTGCACCCAAAAAAGATTGATAATATTTTTCAGAATGAACAGTTTTTAACATATATTTTGGACTACAAGTGTATTTTAATTTCTTTTTCACAAGGGTTTGTGGGTCAGTTTTTTTGGAACTGAAAATTTAAACGATTCTGGTTAAATTCGTTTTTTTTTTTTTTTTTTTTTGTGGCGATCTTCTGAAATAGTCAGTGTTTTTTACTTTGTTAGCTGATAGTGTTAAATAGATAGTGTTACAAGAGTCCCTCTTGTATTTGTGTTGGGAACCTTGTAATCAAAGCAACCCTGGGTTTATTAGTGAGTAACAGGGTGGTTTTTATTGTACATCTTTAGTTTTGATTTAATGGATGAACAGCTTTGGTCTGTTCACTGTCACAAAGCAGATAAGATCATTGCATCTCATGTTCCCTTTCATGCTTAATTACTTTTTGTATCTTTACAGCTTAACCTAGTCTCTTAGACATGGATGATAGTCAATGTAGAATGCCTTGTGGGAACTTATGCTGGAGCTGATATGTTTTTCATTCATTATTATTATTTTTGCTCATTAAAGGCAAACCAGGTGCGCTACCGAGCAAGTTTACATCAGAAAAGCCATACATATAGTTGGTTATGTGATGCAAATATGAAAATGTATTAGTTTACATATGCACAATGGTAAAAGTGTTTAAAGATCTTAACATAGTAATATGCAAGGAACCTCACATTATTATTAATCTATAGTCATTTTTAATTTGTGAAAAAATTAATAAAAGTTGTTGGTGTTTTACAGTAACCAGTGTTCATTTCAGCTGGAAATTCATTGGATTTTTTTTTTTTTGTTTAGTTTTTTTACCAATGAGCATATGTTGCTTTATTTTGTAGTATTGCTATTTGTAATTCGCTACTCCTCAACACGGCATCTACGTAGATGTCAGGCCACCACAAAAACATAATCAAGTTTCCTGTAGACACTTTCACCACTTTGAAGTATCAAAGAACTCCCTTTAGCAACTACTCAAACAAGAAAGTTATTAAAACTGACTTTCAGTTTAACCAAGAGGAAACCAAGGGGGCATCAAAACACATATATTCAGTGCTAAAACTGCGTGTGAAGAAGGCATTCAATGTTTGCACATTCTCAGAGTCAGAGTGAAAAAAAGCACATCTTCTGTTTTGTCACTGATCAAATGAATGCTGGTAATTGGAGCTGCAGACTAACATACATTGCTTGTCTTCCAAACATAACCTTAGATTACCTGCGATACTCATATTATTTATTTTATTAATTAGCTTTCTCATCCTCTGTCCTGTTGCTTTTGCATAAAACAGCAGTAGTTCCAGAATGCTGCAAAGTTGGTGACAAAACCCTCTTTTATTCCCAATGACAGGGCACAGGGTGAGGGCTTCATTAGCATAAGCATGGGAGGCCCTGCTGGAATTGTGTTGTGATTGGCTGGCTCACAGCCTGGGTGCACCGTCAGGCCTTCAGTACACTGAGGACAGGCAGCTGGGCGACACACACTCGCACACATACAGAGTTAAACACTGTCCCCCAGGAGTTCCCATGCACCCCCGTCTCTTGAGCTCTTTCTCAATGACATCACTATGAAAGAGCACTCCTTTGAGCTCCTTGGACTCTGATTAGTCATTAATCTAGTGTGCATGATAAAGATGTTTTTAAGAGTGGCTTTACTGGATAATGTTTAAGCTTCCCTCTTCATTGAGAACACAATAACAAAACATCCATGTAAAGTCCAATTCCTCATTGAAAATCCACTTTCTGTAATATTTTGTAAATGGGCTTAACTGTATCTAGCATGCACAATTTAAAGATTTGTGACTGCATAATTAAAGCCATTTTAGAGCAGTCCAGCTAAAGCCATTTCTTAGAAACCATGTAATTACAGAGATTAGCTACAATTGTCTTTAAACATGTATCTAGTCTGTTTGTTTTTTTGTAGTCTGTTTTGCACTCCAGTTAAGGGAGCGCTGTTCACCATTGATTCTCCACTGTACCAATGGTCTTGATTTATTCTCCAACAATACAATACCCCTACTACACCTGTACACCGCATCCTAGGGTGCTTTTAGGAACAGTTAAAGGCATATTTTACCCAAAAATGAAAATTCTGTCATCATTTAATTATCTTGTTCCAAATAGTGCCTTGCACACCTAAATCATTCATATATGTACTTATATATATGTACTTATATAACATCTGTAAAGTTGCAAAGACTAAAGTCTCAAACCCAAAGAGATATTCTTTATAAAAGTTAAGATTTGTCCAAGCCCTCCTAAACCACCTCGTTTAAACATGCCCCCACATGTCTACGTCACTGTGTGGGAAGATTTGCATAACACCACCCAAATGGTTACGCAAAGAATGAAGGCGGAACTATTATTCTCGCTGTAGTATTGTTGCTGCCGCCTGGCACCATGTCCTGGAGATGCTGTGTTTCGTTGTGAAACCCTTTGTTTGGGCTTCCAAAAGAAGACACAACTAGGAATCAGTGGTTAAGTTGTATTTACAACACTGTTCCAGAACAGTTCAACTCAAATATTCTAGTGTTTGCAGCGCATTTTACAGAGGACTGTTTCTTGAACCTGGGAAAGTAGCCTACAATGCCATCTTGTGCACAAAGGCAGTTTCTATAAAGTGGGGCAATTCCAACTTTGAAAGGACAGACTGGCGCTTCTGACTCACAGCCTGTAAGTATGTTTTCATATTAAAAGAATTTGCCACTGACGATACAAACATGAGTTTTGAGCAGTGTAGAGTAGTGCTTGTTGTTTGTCGTTTCTCCGATCACAAATGCAGACATGGTAATCGATGCAATGCGTAAAAAGACAGTATGCTTGGTTTCACAGACAGGGCTTAGACTAAACCAGGATTAGGCCATAGTTCAGTTAGGACATTTAAGTAATTTTTAGAAATGTACATTTGAAAAAAACATTACTGGTGTGCATCTTGAGACAAAACAAAGGCACTGATATATTTTAAGATCAGTCAGTGCATGTTTCTTTCAGTTGAAACAGCTCAGATTTACATTTTAGTCTGGGACTAGGGTTAAGCCTAGTCTGTGAAACCAGGGGTATAAGTCATTATAATCATTGATATTTTTCCCACTGGATGCAACAAATGCCTTGTTTATGATGGGTTTTGTTGTTTTTGTCTTGTCACGCTGAGACACGGCATCACAACATGGTAAGGGGCGTATCATTTCCTCTCATGCTTGAGGTATTCAGCCAATCACAATGCACTGGATAGCTGGCCAATCAACGAACAACTCGCTTTTCAGACCGATGAGCTTTGTAAAAATCGACACATTTCAGAAAGCCGGGGCATAGAGGAATAACAATAATGTACTGTATGTGGAAAATAAGATTTTTTAACCTTAACGCATAAACACATTGCATTACACCAAATACACAAAATAATGTTATTTTTAGTAACGTCATATATGACCCTTTTAAACAGTCGTGAATCCCAAATAAAACTAAAGTTTTTTTAAAAAGAAATGCTTAAGCAACAATAGCATGCTGTTCAATGTAAATCTCTGTAATCTTGTCCAAATGGTACATCATGATATGTCTAATTTTGTTTCACAATAACAATATACATAAAATACAGTTATTTTTTCTGGAAATAAGGTTGTTACCAAAACTAATACTTGATGTGCTGTTTATTTTTAGTCAATTAGACTTAAGATTTCAGACAGACAGACAGACCTGGGGCTTTTTTTGATTTGTGCTAGTAAGCAACCACTCAGAATGCCTTTGCAACCACCATTGTAGAAACTAACCAGAACACTTAAGCAAAAACTTAGCAATATGGTATAAACCAGGGCTGTCCAAACTCGGTCCTGGAGGGCCGGTGTCTTGCAGAGTTTAGCTCCAACCCTAATCAAACACACCTGAAGCAGCTAATCAAGGTCTTACTAGGCATACTAGAAGCTTCCATGCAGGTGTGTTTAGGCAAGATGGAGCTAAACTCTGCAGGACACCGGCCCTCCAAGACCGAGTTTGGACAGCCCTGGTATAAACCAACTAGAGCACCTTAGCAACTGTGACACAAAGGTTGCATGGTTCAAGTGACCCAAATACATTTTTTCCTCTCATGTGGCACAGATCAGATATGACCCATGAACACATAAACAGGAAAAAGCACATGTATATACATGCATGTAGCACATGTATCACATGCATTTGCTTATGGTGTGTAAACGGACAGGTTGGATATTCCCCTGTCAATGCGAGTCGTATGTAATTGAAAAAGTGATAGTGCCGAATGGTGGATGCTTTTCCGTGTTGCCAAGGTTGCAGTTTTCACGCAAAATTTGGCTACTTTTACACTGTTGCTGCAGGTTTTTTAGGTCGCGGAATGGGATTTTGATGGGATGGACCCCTGACAGAGGGGAAAACCATGGGAAAGATGTGATTGGGCTAGTTTTGATTAGCCCAGTGCTTCCCAAACCTGTCCTGGAGGACCTGAGTCAACTCATCAGCTCGTTAGTAGAGACTGCAAGACATGAATCAGGTGTGTTAGATAAGGGAGACATACAAAATGTGGAGGGCTAGGGGTCCTCCAGGACAGGTTTGGGAAGCACTGGATTAACCTTTGGACTGTTTCATTGACCTGGCAACCCTGTTTTTTGGTCAGTCTACCTTGGGTTGTTTTACCAAGTGTACAGTGTAAATGCATATATCAAACATGGGCCACTTTTAAATGAAGATGAAATCTGATCATCAAAATAATAAGATATAGTCAACATCGGAATTGGGCATCAGTGCGGCCAAAGTGACACTGTAATTATTCTATATATTCTAATATAAGATGATGCAACTTTAAGTAACTGAATGCTTCCATTTGTTGAATTAAAAAATAAGCCAATATTTCAGTGAGTAAAATAGGAGAATTGGTTTAGAAAAAACATCTGCAAGTTACCCTAAACTTACAAACAGTAATGATAACAAATGAGTAGATTTTGAGCACAGTGAGCAGAAAGCAATGAAACATCAAGGGAAATAGACAAGAGGCAGCTTGGGATTGGTTTGGACTTAGTGAACTTTTAAAATATGCGTGGGTTAATTTTCACAGGAAAACGTCATCTGCCATCTGTTACTCCTCTTCTCTGAAATTCATTTGCTCTCTTTGTGCCCCTGTCTTTGCTCACACATAGATGTAGGCTACCCACTATCTCTCTCTGTCTGGGTGCCACATTCATTTGACAGCATCGTGCTGCCAGGATCAACATTGTGTCATCACATCAACTCCAGTCCAATTGTTCAATAGCAGAGGCGTTCATGCCTCACTTCACAAGTGATCATCTAAAGCATAACCAATCTGTCATTTCTCATTCATAAATAGCCAGGTTTGGGTATTTCTTTTCAATATTTTCCTGCAGCTGTGTAGATTAATAGTCAAAGCTAAAGTCATGTGATTGGGAGCTGTTGGTACTTCAGGGCTCGTCACAGCTGGTTTAGAAATATGAATTCTGTAAACCCTGACATATGAAATAATAGTCTGAAAAATATTGTTTTATTTATTAATGGAGCAGTTTATTGATCCTTTACACAATTTTTTTAAAGTTATAACAGACAATCTTTGAAATATGTTATTTAAGTTTTATGATCAAAGCTCTGTAGTTTTTATTGTGGGGCAAAACATATAATGCAATGATAATTGATAGATGAATATTCCTCAAAAGTCTGATGATACGTACATTTTAACATGATTTTTCTAAAAATGATGTACAGATAATCAAGTAAACCTAAGCGGATTCAGTCCACTAAGTATTCATCTTGAAATATCCCTAACAAAATCAAATTTATTCTTACATTTACTACATAAAAATCATTAGAGATTTTACAGTATAAAAAACGTGTTCCAAAATATTACTAAAAGGCCTTTTTTTCTAAAAAAAAGCATAAAGTATCAATCAGACAACAGAAGCCATATTAAATTGTGCACAACAGGTTTTTCAGCAAAGTTTTGATCCAGCTGATAAGTGAGAGGCCTTAGAAATTTGCCTATCAAATGTGGTATGGTATAGGCTATATAGGGTTAATTTTGTTCTTTCCTGTCTGAGTGGGCAACACTAAAGAGCTCTCCTCCTCACAGAGCTCATGCATTCACGTCAGGCCTGTAGCCTCTGGCTGTTCTCTGGCCAACAGACGCAAAGCTTTCACCCACCATACACAAGTACTTTATAAGATAAGCTTTATCTCTTCCCTCATAGCCTCGAGACATGAAAACAGTTTGAGGAAGAAAAAGACAGTGCAACTTTTTCCTATATTATTTTTTCAGATAAAGTCACCATACATGAATATCACTATGCATAAATGATCAAGTCCTGATGGAAAAAAATGTTTTTTTTTTCATTCAAGAAAACGTTTCACGTTTCAAAAAGACAACTTTCATTTCATGCACTTTAACATATATTTCTTAAATATCAGTAATGTAGGTAAATTACTGTGCATGGGGCAGAAAGAAAACAAAAAATCGAATAAATGTAGTTTGTGTATTGTGGGTGTATCCATTGTATGGTTTGTTGAACCACTTATTTGAATGTGGTTGATTTGTTATCTATGTGCTCTTTCCCAAATGCAGTCAGAATAAAGGTCTGGTTTGTTTTCTAAAGCACTGACCTTTCCTTGTCACCTTATACAGTGTGTTTTCCCCCTCTGCATCATTTCATGGTTTCTTATACGGCTCTGATGCTCTTTGTGAAAGTACCAAAGCATTTTACAGGGGGGACATTTTACATGAGGAATCAACTTTTGAAAAAAAATCCAAACAGAATAATCTCTCACATGTTTGTAAATCAATTTTTAGAGCTGTTTTATAATTAATAAAACAAATAAAATCACGGCATATGGGCTCCAATCAGCAGCAAATACAAATAATAATAATAAGTAGAACTAAACTTATAGAAAGGTAGAACCCCTAAGAACCATTGAGGATATATTTGGGGCCTGTTGTTTGAATCTGGCACCCTTTGCCTCCTGTAGTTGAGTACTTTAGCTGTTTGGTTTGTTTGTCAACTGCGGTGCTTGACACCTTGGCCTTATTGATCTGTTTGCAGTTCATAATATCTAATGATTGTTTGCTGTCGACAAAATGATGAGCGTTTAGTTTTTCATTGGCTTCTTTGCCGTTGGCTCCTCCTCACTTGAACTCGGGTTTTGTGCTGATAGTCCCATGACTGAAACAAATCATGTGTGAGGCGCTGGCAGAGAATTAACAAGGCAGATGAACCATGACGAAGTCTTTTCATTCATCAGAGCTGATTGCTTTTCTACCCTCTGCCCGCCTCTGCGTGTGGCACTGCCTTTGCATTCATGCTTAGTATATTAGAGAGAACACGGAAGGCCTTCCCATGAATCCTTATATGAGATGATCACGCATATTGTAAGTTTCATGTGGAGATGGATACTGGTGACCACAATTTGCTTGCAGTACCTTTTATATAAGGATTTGTCTTAGTGAAATAATACTGAGCTTAATATGGTTAACATTCTGAGTTAGAGATGCTTCTATAATGCATATAAACTAAATATTTTATGGTGGACATTGGGTGTCTTTGATAAATGATAATACATTGTTCAATAATGGTACTGTACAGTAATATGTTTTTTTTTTACTAAATTGGTTTCGGTTAATGCCAAAGTTTTTCAATGTGGAATTTTAAGTGATCCAGAATTTCCATAATTCCAAAATTTTCAATATGTTTTTACTCTGAAAATTTAGCAAAATGGAAATTCTGCAAAAAAAATATATATATATATTTCCGCCCCATATTACTGGAACCATTTTACTTCCTGAAATTAGGCTCAAATTTTTGTATATAAAAAAATTATACTACAAATTTTAAGTTCATACATTGTTTAGGAGTGGTTCCATAAAATGGAGGTTTTTCAGCTTTTTTGTTTTTCATTTACATATAGTGTGTCACTATTCATTTTATTCCCCCATTGGTAAATTAAGAGCATTGTTGCATAACTTTTATTTATTGATGCGTTTGGGATTAAATTACGGTTGGGATTGTAACTAATTGCACCACAAATAGGGATGAAAACCTACCATATTTCTTAATGGCTGCAAAACCACTTCAAATATGCATTACATTTTAGTGATCTGTCATCAGTCTCACCATATTATAATAATGTATTATCCTAGTATTATTGTATTAAAGATAAATAAATGTATAAAAAATGTCACACATCTCAACTCTCAGTATCATTAAGCATAAAAACATCTAGTTTGGGTCTTAATTAAACATCTTTTGGACTTAATTATATTGAAGGTAGAGCAGAAGCTTAAAAGTATCCTCATAATATTATGTGGCATTAGTTGAGATTGACTGGAACAACACATGCCAGTCAATCTCAACTAATGCCAGTGTTTTTCTTAAAGGTCATGATGAATAAAAAGTGTAAGAATATTTAAACCAGGAAAAAGTAAGAACCTATATGCGAACAAGATTGTCATGGAAAATGACAGATCAGAAACATTAATAAAGAACAAGAAAATCAATAATTTAGCAACATACATATTGTAGCATGCTGTCATATTATGATTGTGATGTTGTCTCTGGTTCCTTGTACAGTAGCTTGACACTAACAGTGTTTAAACCAGCCCAGCAGCCATTAGTGTTTGGGTTAATTCCACACATTCCTGGCCTTATCCCTGTAGTGATCCCAGACTGGTGAAACCATCGGGTCAGATTTGTTGCTTGTCCTTTAAATGCCACACATAAAGAAACCATTAACTCTTCAAACACACGGCGTCCCTAAAGATTGGTGACAAATAAACACGTTCTCACCCTCCGCTTAAATCTGAACACATTCCTCAGGGAAATATCCCTCAGAGACAAGTCTGTTCTTGTTGCATCAAGGCTGTATTGTTCATTGTCTGAGGCAGATCTGTTAAATATCTTACACTTTCTCTGATATGGAAGCTGAAAAGCTTTAAATTAGTCAGTTTTTGCTGTGTGGGCAGCAGAGGAGAGGAAAACACCAGTGAAATTCATGTGTGCGCAAACCGTCTTCAGTCTCAGTTGTTTCAACATGCCGTGTCTAATGTGTGTGACAGTGAGCAGAACTTCTCAAAACCAAAATTACACACAGTCAATCTGTAGAATCTGTGACCAGGAGGGATTTAACATGTCTGCAACAGAATTCAACAGAGGGGGTTTCAAGACACTTTTAAAGGAATTGTCCCCCAAAATGAAACTTTGGTGAAAATGTATTCAATCTCAGGCCATCCAAGATGTAGATGAATTTATTTCTTCATTTGAACTGATTTGGAGAAATGTAGCATTGCCGTCAGAACGAGAATCAAAACAGCTGATTAAAAACATGAAAATAATTCACAAGTAATCCACAACACTCCAGTCCATCAATTAAGTGTTGCTTCTGGCTGATTTACGAGTCAATAATATTGCTTTCATCGGTGATCAAGTTGACTCGTCTGAATCAGGAGAGAAATATGCACAGCTCAAGCACCGTTTATAAGCAAAAACAGTCCAAAACTATTCTAATCAAATATGTTGGTGGATTTTGATGTGAGAGGACAACAGGGATTGACTTTTTTGCTGGAGGAAGCATCATTGTGGAATATGTATGTATTATAGACTCATATTTTGGCCTAGATACAACAGTTTAAAGTTAAAACGTCTATGATGGAGATGTTTTTTTACAAACATGCGGCTTTCAAGATATTAGTTGATGGATTGGAGTCAAATGTATTACTTATGGATTACTGTGATGTTTTTATCAGCTGTTTGGACTCTCATTCTGACGGCACCCATTCACTGCAGAGGATCCATTGGTGAGAAAGTAATGAAATGCTAAATTTCTCCAAATATCTTACGATGAAGAAACAAACTCATCTACATCTTGGGTGGCCTGAGGGTGAATACTTTTCAGCAAATTAAAATTTTTGGATGGACTGTTTCTTCGGGTCGACATGGTGTTGGAAAACATTTAAAAAGCAACTTGCAAATGGCTAAAGAAATCAATGTCAATTATTATTATTCTTTTTAAGATACTGATTTATTGTTTGTACATTTTACCAAAGATTTAAACATGAAATCAAATACTTGTATATTTATTTATTATTTTAAAATTGATTTATTGATTTATTATTATTGTTTTGTGACAGTTAACTACAATATAAATATTACTTTATTTTGCAATTAATAAATGTATAATTTATTCCTTAATTTTATTTGTAAGCAACACTCCTTGTCCTCCATAATGGACTTCAAAAAGTGCCCTTAATGGTGTTGTCTATGAGTAATAAGTGAAGATTACTCACCCTCCTTTTGTGATTAATTGCACTGTTTTATCTTTTGTGTAGCTTTATGCCAGTATATACAGGCTACTAAATACAGAGATGTTGGCAGAGGAAATTTGGCGAGTGCAGACGCAGGTAACCCCCCCATCCCCCACTATGCTCTCCACTCCTGCAGTCAATGCTCCTGTTTGTATCACAATCAACCACAGCTCGGCCTGTGCCCGCTAACCTTTAACCTTTCCCCGCACCTATTTCACAGCACCGCTGTTTGCTCATGTGTGAGATGGCTGCGTGGTCTGGTAGCGTGGGATCACCTGTCTTCCCACCCTTTCCCCCCTCAACTCCTTTTCCTCTTCCTCTCAGCAGCAGCAACTTATTAGCGCTCCAAACTGTTTGTCAGTCACTGCTTGGTGATCTTTCACCAAGGTTTGCTTGGTGGGCTGTATCTCCTTCACTTGGAATGATTTTCAAGGCACGTCTTTTCCACGCGTTGCAACACTTTTCTGCTTCAACTGTTCTAGCACTTTTGGCTTTGACTGGGTTTGATTTCTGTTTTCTTATGTTTTTCGCAAATTTCTAAACAAATGTCAAGTTGTTGTATGTATTTAATATTAAGAATAATTTTTTGGTGATGTGATTTTCTTGAATTGCCATGAAGGTTTGAGGATGATTGCCAGATAAGAGCTTTCTGAGCCTTTTCTTTTCTCTTTCTGTCCAAATCTCAGGTGAGAATTTTGAGCAGAGTCCACTGCGGAGAACTTTTAAATCTAAAGTTCTAGCGCACTATCCCGGCAATGTGGAGTGGAACCCTTTTGACCAGGATGCTGTGGGCATGGTGAGTGACGCACATAGAGGGCTACCAATATAGGCTTTTCAAAAGCTAATTAAAATTTTTAGAAAGCAGGGTGGCCACCAGCAAATAAAATGAAAAGTTGCGATAGTTTTGCAATATAATAACAGCTTTGATGAAAAACACCTTTTCAACTACCTTATTGTACATGTCTGGGACTATATGGGACTGAAAATATGGGACTCATTTTCTGAATAAAATTGAACAACTGTCAACCAATCTTTGGATTGAATGTTTCAAAGACTCGCTCATAATATTGATTATGAGCAATTTGCGTATATGACTTTCTACTTTCAGATGAATACAATCGTAGTTACATTTAAAAATGTGCTGGCTCTTCCAATCTTTATGATGGCAGTGAATGGGTGTTGAGATTTTGAAGTCCAATAAAGTGCATCCATCATCATAAAAAGTTCTCCACACGGCTCCAGGGGCTTAAATCTGAAATGAATCGATGCTTTTGTGTAAGAAAAATATCCACAATAACCCCCCAGAGCCGTGTGCTGTAACAAAATAACCCCCGGAGCCATGTAGACTACTTTTTATGATGGATGGATACACTTTATTGGACTTCAAAATCTCAGCACCCATTCACTGCCATTATAAAGCTTGGAAGAGCCAGGACATTTTTAAATGCAATTCTGAGTGCATTCATCTGAAAGAAGAAAGTCATATACGCCTTGGATGGCTTGAGGGGGAGTAAATCATGGGGTAATTTTCATTTTTAGGTGAACTGTCCCTTTAAGGCCCAGGCATGTTTCATATTCTGTGTTCCACTTCGTCTCACTCACAGTTAAAGCATGCAAGCATTTAAAAATATAAATTTTTGACCATGAGCATGGATAGATGTGGCTAGTGGCTCGTATTTTTTCAAGCACTCATATCAGAAGCTCTGTTTTTTTCATGCAAGAACAACAGCAGACTGTGCTACTGTTGAAAATGACATCACACAGACATCCGCAAGCCGGCTCTTAGAGTAGACTGAGAATTCCTGATTCCTCAAAATTGCAAAAATGTGATTATTTTTGGGATCCACACCAGTCCCTCCAGTATCTTTACCCTGTCATAAAGCAGGAAGGCACTTGAGGTGGTGTTGTGGGTCATGCTTAACAACGCCCTTTTGCCAGTCTATATTTAGAATATAGCACAGCCTCCTGCAATGTATCGCTTAAATATATCATATATGATATATTTAACTGTTTAATTATTTCCCTGTCAGCATTTCTAAAAAAAAGTTACCAGCCACCACCTGCATTTTTGATAATTTTCACAAAATTTTCACGGTCCCTAGAATATTTTTTTGTTTGAATATCTGATGTCAAAAGAACAGAATTTTCTAGCTTCATGCATTTTTATCAATACTTGAATGTAAGAAAGTTTCATGAAAAGAGCAGCATGTTGAGCAAAAAGCTAAGAAAATGGCTTTGTTGTAAAACACTTCATCTGGATTGGATTCAGAATGATGATTTACTAAATGAAAAAATAAATAAATGATCAAAACAGATGGAGAAGATCACTTCCATCAACACCCCCAACAAGTCTGCACGGTCCGATACCACTTCCTGACTGTTTTGGGCAGTTTTGATTTATATGCTGTTTAATGTTTGATGATCATGTCATTTTGTATATGTCTACTTACATATGTGATCCCTCTTTTTGCTGCTTCTTCACTGTGTTTTGATCCGGCTATTCAGTACTATTTCAGAAGATGTGTAATAGCGCCACCTACCATATAACTGAAAAGTCGGAAAATTCTGTCAATTCAGGAAATAAATAAAGAGTTATATGAAAGCATTTGAAATGTAATAAATATACTAAAATAGACTGCTTTCAATGTTTGAAAACAGAAAATATTGCACTCTCCAGATGTCTGTTAATTGTCCTAACACAGGGGTGTCAAACTCAATTCCCGGAGGGCCACAGCCCTGCAGAGCTTAGCTCCAACCCTAATTAAACACACCTGATCCAGCTAATCAAGTCCTTCAGGCTCAATTGAAAACTACATGGTATGTGAGTTGGAGCATGGTTGGAGCTAAACTCTGCAGGGTTGCGGCCCTCCAGGAGCTGAGTTAAAGGCCTCCCAGTTTTGCGTGTTTCCTTTGTCTGACACACTCATGTCAGGTCTCGGAGTCTCTACTAAATGCGCAGTCTTGGGGAGCCTCCAGGAGCATAGTTGGGAACCACTTCTATGTTGGTCTATTAAATGAGATACGGAGTGGCTCAAATTAAGGGAACTTATTGAAGATCTTTTTAATATATTTGTAGAGCCTCAGATGTTTTTTGTTGTTGTTTCCCCCACAGCTCTGTATGCCAAAGGGCTTGTCCTTCCGCACCCAGACAGACATCCGCGAGCCCCAGTTCCACTCTTTCATTATCACGAGAGAGGACGGCTCCCGAACCTACGGCTTTGCCCTCACCTTCTTCGAGGAAGTGAGCAGCAAACAGATCTGCAGTGCCATGCAGACGCTCTATCACATGCACAATGCGGAACAGTACGACATCTTGCACACTCCCCCCACACCTCGCAGTCCAGAAGACACCCGTCCCACCCCTCAACAACTGCACGCTGCTCCCTCCTTGTCTCGGCTGCAGCGTTTCAACTCCTACGACATCAGCCGAGACACACTGTATGTGTCCAAGTGCATCTGCCTGATCACACCCATGGCCTTCGCCCAGGCCTGCAGAAGGGTTCTGGAACAGTTGCACCAGGCCGTCACCTCGCCTCAGCCTCCGCCGCTGCCGCTGGAGAGCTACGTCTACAACGTCCTCTATGAGGTCCCGCTACCGCCGGCCGGGCGTTCCTTGAAGTTCTCGGGCGTATACGGGCCTGTGGTGTGTCAGAGACCCAGCACGGCTGAGCTGCCCCTCTTTGACTTCCCCCTTCAGGAGGTGTTTGAGCTGCTAGGTGTGGAGAATGTGCTACAGCTCTTCACCTGTGCACTATTGGAGATCCAGATCCTTCTGTACTCTCAACGTGAGTAACTACACTATCACTCATGCTTTTTTGGATCTAGTGCCTGCTTATTATTATTCTCAGTGTCAGACAAATTCCACACAAAAATGGCAAGGGGCGTTATCAATACAGCAAGCTCTAATCTGATTGTCTGGTTTTATGCAATTTCTAGGAGGGAAAGTGTCTGCAGGAAATCTGTGTTGCCAGACTCTTCCTATGAGTTCTTGTAAGGCGAAATTGGATTTGACAAAGTTAAAAGATTTGTGGCGCCTTTTGAAAATGCCCAATAGTGTTTTGGGTTTAGACCCTTAGTAGCTCACATGTAAATGCCAGATATCAAATGTTGGAGGTCTTATATGTAGGGTTGCAAATGGGTGAAACATTTCCAGTAAATTTCAGAAACTTTCTAAAAATTCCCGGAAGATTAAAAAATTGTTTTCACCTTTTTGCAACCCTACTTATATGTCAGTCATATGTTCCCTTACTGTTTAAACGGGTTGTTCTCGGCCAGAAGGAAAGTATACCAGACTATTGATGAAATTCAAAAGTCTCACTACATGAGATTAGCTTATTAATTAAAACTTTAGTTTTGTCAGTGGCGCTGACATAGAGTGGCGTTAGTAATACACGCCACAAAAAAACTTCTGTTTTGACTTGATTGTTGTGGCTATTTGTTTACAAAACCTAGTAGGCTGCCTATATAGACAGCATTTTAAGGCATGCTGATTTTTTTATATTTTTTTATTTTTTTATTTGTCACATACACAATTATACAGAGTATAACCAGCACTGAAATGTGTGCTCTGCATTTAACCCATCCAAGTGTACACTCAGTAGTGAACATACACCCAGAGCAGTGGGCAGCCAACGCTGCGGCGCCCGGGGAGCAGTTGGGGGTTCGGTGGTATTGATCGTCGTGGTATTGAGGGTGGAGAGAGTGTTGGTTATTCACTCCCCCACCTACAATCCCTGCTGGACCTGAGACTCGAACCCACGACCTTCAGGTTACAAGTCCAACCCTCTATCCATTAGGCCACGACTGCCCCTGCTGATGTGTCTGTTCTAAACAGTTAAATTAGTCCTAAAAAATAGATGTTTTTAACAGTGTTTTATGTATTTTTATGTTAATTGGAGTATCACGTTAGCTTAGTGTTAATGTGCTAATGTAAACATGCTGGCATCAAATGTCGATGGAATACTTATACGTAGGTTGTAGAGGAGCGGAAAAGCTTTGATAAATTTAGAAAAACTTTCAAGATTTTTTGGAAAGTTTCAGAAAATTACCTTCCCTTTGCAACCCTACATAGAATACTTGACTAGTTTTGAATGATTGTCATTGGAGAAAAAATCAGTTTGTAATGGTGTAGTTACAGTATCTACCAGCAGTGGCTGACTGTTGATGCTAACTAGCCAAACCTTGACCCTCTACATACCACCGACTAACAATTCTGGTCTATGGCTGTAATGCAAGTTAAAGGCTATGGCTGTTTTATTTAATATTCCCTATATCATCTTGCTGTTTAAATAGGACATGTGCCTAGTAGGAAAACTAGAAAATCTCATCAAGGTTCTATAAATTGTTAACGACTTGGCTGTAATTTGCTCAAAGTCATAAATCATTGTTCTTAATCGTCCAAAGGGAGTAAACGCAGAGACTTTAATTTCGTAAACGCTCTTTGACATGAATTAGTATTGCTCTTTGCTGCCAACGCACACCAGTTTTTTCACATTAAAGCTGATTTAAATCTGATGGCCTTAACCTAACCTAACAGAGTTCTGAATGAATGCCATGCAAACATTGATTTTAGCTCATCTTCTTGATTTTTGGCTTGTTCTGTTTAGCACAGGCTGGTTTTAGACAAGAGAATAAACAGGCGGTTATATTGCAGTGTACTGCGACATGCTCTTTCTCTCTTTTCACACTCTCTCTCCTTCTCAGTGTCCGTGTGAGCTCATCGTAGCGCTTTGTTCTCTCTCGTTCTTGTCAAACTCACAGCCCACCCTTTTCTCAGAAACACCTGGTAGTTTGCAAATTAAAATCAAAGCTTTCTGTGGAGTATTTAAGCGAATAAGTTTTGAAGTTGAAAGTTAAAATTGTATCAGTTGAGTCTTTTGTGTTTGTCATTGCCATATGCTTGAAATGTGTTTTCACAGTATGTCTCAGAATATGTCAAAATATCATTATATTTATGAAAATGTCACTTACATGTACATACATTGCTAAACGCAATATAATTGGTAGTGTTTCCTGCTGGAAATCCTCAGCAGGCCATTTTAGATTGAATTTAAAGCAGCATGGGAAGATTGTTTTGCGATTCAGTGGCAGATGTGCTGATTGGATCAATTACACCAACAAGGAAGAGCAAATTACAGGAGGCAACTACAAAGCGACAGGGGGCTGGGTGGATGCATTGCTGTGGTGTTGCTTAGCAACCGTCCTCCGGATAAGGAGGATGGTGGTGATGCAGCATAAATATGATTGGCTGGAAATGACATCATCCCTTTCTGTATCCAGAAGGCTCGTGCTGTAATGTTTGTGGACAGTGAGAGTCCAGGATGAAAAGGGCTTGATGTCATTAGATTGAGCATCCGCACACACACACACACACACACAGCAGGGTGTTAGTGCTAAAAACCAAGATAGCCTACGTTGCTCTATAAATAACATGTGCAATTGTAGCATATATAAATACCCTGGCTCTTTCCCAGGTACGTGAATCCTTGAGACGGGCATCTGCTGCTAGATCAATGGATGTTTGCCAGTTACTGCTCATTTCCCTATATAGACTTCGCCCTCAGTTGCAGGACAGTCAGTTAGCTTTACGTCATCTGACTCATACTTGAATTAATATATTATTTTACCATAATATTAATTCATATTAAATAATATTCAAATGTTTAAAATATTTACATTTATGAAAACACATTTTCTTGAGGTAAAATAAAGTAAGCATTAAGTTAAATTGAATTATTAATATATAAATGAATAATGCAGGGTTTTTTTGGGGTACCGCTGACTCATGCTGATTTTCATTATGATGAATCTGTGACTATGAAACTGGAGTAGGATTTACTTGAAAAAAAGCTAAACTGTTTTCATTTTGAAATTGCTGAATAATGTCACAAATAATTACAAAGAAATGGTAGCACATTGAATTAAACATGACATTTTGAAAGACTTTTGTATGACGTACTCCAGTAATCTTTTTATTTACAAATTCGACAAATCATTGTTTAGAACACTTTCTACTTCAAAATTTCATATGTAATTCTAAATATTTCTTGATGATTCTGTGAAATTATTTATGAGTGAAAGAGTGAAAAATTGTTTCCTTGAAGCTTTTTTCCTAGTAAATTCTGAGGACGTGAGGACTGTGTGTGTGTGTGTGTGTGTGTGTGTGTGTGAATAGGCCTGTTGTTGTTACTCGGGGTGCTTAGAGGCTGGTTTAGTATTCTTGTCTCTCTGTCAGTCGTGACACCCTATGGGACTGCAGGGTGGAGACCATAAAAAATTGCCCATTTTGTCTGGGTTTTGTGTGTATGAGAATAACATGTAATATATTCTCTATATTGTGATATTTTTAGTTTTAAATGCCCACTTGAGAATGCATTGTGTGCCAGTCACTTAAGAAGCACACAATTTAAGCATTTCTACAATACCCAAATGACTGAATGCTAAGAACATTATCACACACACACACACACGTTTACTTAGCTATCTAAATGGGGACATCCCATAAGCGTAATGGTTTTTATACTGTACAAACTATATGTGCTATTGCCCTACACCTAAACTTAGCCCTCAAAGGAGACTTTCTGGATTTTTACAATTGAAAAAAAACCTTTGTTTAATTTATTTTTAAACCCATTTTACAAATGAGGACGTCCGCAAAGGGAGGGTTTTGGAGATTTTGTCAGGTTTACCTCACTTTTGGGTACAAATTTGTCCCCAAAATATGGTTAAGTAGGTACACACACACACACACACAAATTACAGTACTGAAAATTGAAAAATGGAGTAAAGAAAACCTTTAGTGTGTGATTATTCTGTCCTTACAGATGGATAATCTACATGACTCTGTAAATGAGCTCTGTGCAGTGTAACGCTGCTCAGAGAGTGACGTGTCTTAATGTGTCTCTGTCCAGATTACCAGCGGCTGATGACGGTAGCGGAGAGCATCACAGCCTTAATGTTCCCCTTCCAATGGCAGCATGTGTACGTGCCTATCCTGCCCGCTTCACTGCTCCACTTCCTGGACGCTCCTGTGCCGTACCTCATGGGTCTGCACTCCAACGGCCAGGATGACCGCACCAAGCTGGAACTTCCCCAAGAGGTGTGTGACACACACTCGCTCCCAGAGAACCGACTCATCCTGCAGTTCAGTTCAGGATGAATTCATGTTCAGGGAGGATGTCATGTGGTTTTATTAAAGAATTAGTGCTGCAGCCTTATAGGTAGTGATCATCATAATCTGTTTGGCCTCACACTCATCTCAGTTAAAGAAAAAACTCATGCTTAAATCTCATTAGGTCATGCGTCAACAGCACCCGGCCGTTAGATGTTGTGGTAATTAGGCTGAAATCCTAACTCTACCCAATTAAAAGAGATATACATGAATGTATTTTTAAAATGTTTTTGATAGTCTCTTATGCTCACCTGCATTTATTTGGTGAAAAATACAGTAATATTGTGAAATATTATTACGATCCTAAATAACTGTTTTCTGTTTACTATATTTTAAAATGACATTTATTTATGTGATGACAGCTGAATTTTCAGCAACTTTTACACTAGTTTTTAGAGACGTGATGCTTCAGAAAACATTCTAATATACTGATTTGGTGAATTATTCAAATTAATAATGAGAATGGTGTAATATTTGTTTTTTGTGTGTTTTCAGGATTTTTTGACCAAGAAAGCTCAATCATCAATTGTCAGTTGAATAATATATAGCTATAATACCACAGAAATATGAATGTAACTGTAAACCACGTGCATTTTGAATAATAATATCTCCCTTTAAAAACCTTTCTGGTCATCTTTATCTCCCTCCTTATATGTGACATAAACAATATTGGTAAAACCTTTTGTAGGAAAACAATCTCTATGACCTTGCTCACTGATGAGATATCCACTCTTTCCTTGATCTTACCTGAAAAGCAGAAGTAAAAAGTCTGCTTTTCATGTGGAGTTCCTTTTGAAATAAATCTTCAATCAAACATTTCTCAGCTACACTGCCACTTTACTTCTTTTAGTGTTTATGAAAGAAATTGGTGGCACCAATCTGCAGGGAAAGCAAGCTCTACAAAGTATCACTGGCAGCATACTGTGGCAGCATCATGGCACAATGATGAGAACCATATAAAAACTATAGTATGCCAATATGATAATCATTCTGTATTGTTATATATCAAAGGTACGTCAAAGAATAACATGGTAGTGCAATAGTACTATTCGGTACTTTTTTGTTAGTCTGCATTCCTATTTTTACTATAAAAGTGTAAAATTGTCAAACCTTGTTTTTTTATATGATTATACGAGTATATAATTCTCAACTGAGCATCATTGGTTTGTTCGTTTGTCCTCTAGTGAGAAAATGAAAGTCAGTGTTACAACATTGTTCATAATCTCTTACAGAAATTTCTGTTACGTAATCTCATAGATCAATATTTGTAATGAAATAACTCTTGTACCCTTCAGGCCAACCTTTGTTTTGTCGATATTGACAACCACTTTATCGAGCTACCTGAGGACCTGCCTCAGTTCCCCAACAAGCTGGAGTTCATCCAGGAGATCTCGGAGGTTCTGTTGGCGTTTGGCATATCTTCAGAGGCAAACCCACAGTGCAGCGAGGGCCAGGGCAAGCTCAGGGGCTTCCGTTCAGGGGACACGGCCTCTGACAAGCGCAACGGCAACCTGGCCGGCTCACCACTCAACTCGTACTTGCTGAGAGAAAACCAAACCATAGCTCGTCTGCAGGCGCTGGTCAAGAGGACTGGAGTCAGTCTGGAGAAGGTGAGCATGGGAATGAAGACACAAAGTACGTGTCTGTTTTAAGTAGTAAAACATGGTTCTTTAAAAGATTGTTATGGTTTTTAAAAGGAATTCTGTGTTTATAGCTAGCAGGCAAGCGAATAAACATTTGCAGTGTTTTATTATCACACTGATTGGTAGCCACATTAGGATATCATATCAGGGACTTGGACGCCACATAAAAATTTGTAAAACAGTGTTTATTGCACTGTTGCTTGTGGGGGAATAGCATGATTAAAGCATAACCAGAATTTTATCCACCTCGAAAAAATTAAAAAAGATCTCATCTCATTATCATTTCACTTCAGACCTCAAGCACTAAGTGCTTTAACAAAAAGCTCTCTGAGAATAAAAAAAAACATCCTTAGAAATCCACTAAATTCTGGTTGTATGTTGATCTCAATTCACATACTTATTCTATGCAATTTTCTTGTGATAGGAAATATGTAATAAGACCAGTATACCAGCATCAAATTAAGTATTATTATTGTATTACACTAATGCATTCGTGCAATTTATGCCAACAACTCCCTTGTCACCTACTGGTAGTGTCTGCATCTGAATTCATTAATTCATTATTACCCAACTAATGCAAGGGGTTGTGGACAATAGAAGTTCAAAAGGTAAGCGTTTTATTTTATTGTATTTTTACTATTTTAATATTATTTGGGTCCATACATTTTCTTAACTTGAATAATAATTATGACAGATAGTATCCAAATAAGTGAATGTGTTTCTTTAAATGCATTTTAAAGAATTTCTTTCTTCCTTTCTTTCTTTTAACAAACTAAGCAAAACGTAAAAAAATAAAATGTTTACTGAATCAACTTTATATATTACATATAAAAAACAGTTAAGAACTATAGTTTTAATAGTAAATGTGTATATTATGCTGTAAATTCTCTTAGACAAAGACATTTAGAGAAATTAAAGGGATTTGCTGTGAATTAAATAATCTGGACAATGACTTGAGCAGTGATGACAGCTGCTTTGTTTAAAACAGATCTTTTCAGTGTGGGCAATAATTATAATTATTGTGTGGGCAATGAAAAAATGTCTGTTAAGACTGAGCGCGCTCTGTTTTTATTCTCAGAAAGCTTGAGGTCTCTCTCGATGACATTAAGCAGCTTAAGGACACACTGTCTAAAGACCAGGGATTGACCCCTTACTCTTAATATAGCTCCTAGAGAGAGTTTGTCACAGCCTTAAAGCTGTACTAGTTAAATTCCATCATACTGACTTGATGTTCAATGATTCCCTTATATAGAATGAGCTGTCAGGCACTTGTTTGCTTTCCTTGCTCTCTGTGTATTGCCGCTTGATCTGTATGGTTATATTCTCTTGGGAACGAGCCTCATTTGCTTCATAAATCAAGGCAGATTTGTAGACTTCCGTTCCCAGCACTCTCTGCTCTCCATTCAGGGTGTTACCATGGAGAATAGATAACTCAGATCAGCTCCGAAAGCTGTGCGCTGATATTTGCTGCCACATTTTCCCACTCTCTTGTTCCTCCTCTCTATTAACTCCTACCTTTACTTTTAAAGTTGTCGTGAAATGGAAAATCACCCTATTTTCTAAATTGCTTGCTGTTGATCTTATTGTGAACAATTCATTCATGCATGATTCATTCTATTAGAAGAAACAAAAACAACAAAAAGCTATTTTTTATCTAAAAATGTCATAACTCTGAAAGACTCCACTCTGGCTATGTATACTGGGCTTCTCCAAGCATTTAGTCTGCTTAAATCCCGCCCCTTTCTTACAGTTAAGTTTGTATTCAGATCTGCCTCCATCCAATCAGCAACTGATGGACAATTCCAATTACTGCCCTATTATTGATATTTTATAATCTGTTTCACACAAAGAAAATATCTGTCGCTACTTCAGTTACATTGCAGCTTCAACATTTTTCCTGGAAAATGTCAAGAGTGTAATTTAACATTTGGAAAATGTAGAGTGGTGATTGTGATGTTTTGTTAATTTTTTATTTTTTTTTATGCTGAGATTATATTAAGATGACATTCCAAAACTAAGTTTCAAGGTTGAAGGACGTCATCTACCAGCACTGAAATCTAATTGTGGCATGAATGAACAATATAAAAGTTTGGACCGATACTTGCCATGTGACAGAGACAGTGTTATTAACGTTAACTACACTCTAAAAAAATATATGTAAAATTTACGGTAAAAAAACGGCAGCTTTGGTTGCCGAAATTCTACCGTAAAAAATACGGCAACAACATTTTAGGTTTTACGGTTTTAACTTAAATTTACAGTTAAATACCGTAATTTCATTAACTGATATAATGTTAATATACCAACCTATTGAAGTACTGAAATCTGTTTTGTTCCTTTGAAATACACTGATAACCACCAAATGCAGGTGATGATGAGAAAGTCACATGATGAACCAAAGCCCATCACAAGCAGCTTTTAAATGATAACATATATAGAAGGTGCACAGTGTCATTCACACAAGCACTAAGCACCATCATGGTGAGACTCATTAAACTGAAATATGCAATAAACATTAATTTAACAACACTAGATGTAACATACAACCCTAATAAAAATAACTGATAAGAAAACTAAGAAGAAACAGTTATTTCAAATAAAAAAAAAACATCAAATACAAACAAAATTTGAAATGCAATGCAGGGAATTCTGGGAATGTCAGTTTACGATTTTTCCCTGTAAATTTTACAGGAATTTACCGTTAACCATTTAACAGGTTTTTACTGTAGCATTTTCAGTTTTTTACCATTAAAATCACGGTAATTTTTTACAGTGAAATCTAAAACCATAAAGAAAATATGTTAGTTGATTTAAAAAAAAAAAAGTCAAATGAAATAAAATATAAAAAAAACCTTTAACTTCATTTCATTCATGTTGCCAAAGAAACATTTCTCAATTTTGTTTAAAGTTGAAGTACTAAAATAACTGAAACTAAATAACATAAAAGTAATAAATAAAATAAATGATAAATAATGTATAGACATATTTAAAAATAAAAACTAATAAAATGACAAAAACACAGGATAAGTACTAAAACATTCAAATTTAATTGAAAATATGACAAATAAAATCTAATTCAAAATCTTAACAAAAATGCTATGCAAACACTGGACTAACTAAAATAATTTAGAAAAAATGTTGAAAAGTCAGATTAACATGGCGGATATAAAGTAAAGTCGTAAAGTCGTGACGTATTGTCAAGTATGGTGACCCATACTCGAAATTGGTGCTCTGCGTTTAACCCATCCAAGTGCACACACACAGCAGTGAGTAGTGAACAAATCCACACACACACACACACACACACACCGTGAACACACACCCGGAGCAGTGGGCAGCCATGCTGCAGCGCCCGGGGAGCAATTGGGGGTTCGGTGCCTTGCTCAAGGGCACCTCAGTCGTAGTATTGAGGGTGGAGAGAGCGCTGGACATTCCCTCCCCCCACCTACAATTCCTGCCGGCCGGGGGCTCGAACTCGCAACCTTTCGATTACGAGTCCGACTCTCTAACCATTAGGCCACGACTTCCCCCCAAATTCATTGTTTGCCACTTTATTTTATTGTGTTCTGCTTTAACAGAATTACAGAGAGGTGTCGTTTGCTGTGGGGATGTAGTCCCACTAATTATTTAGTATTTTTAATCAGAATAAATTTGTTACATTTCAGTTTTGCCTGAAATGGATAAATACTCTACTACAGACTTGATTTCTGGTTTGATACATCACATAGACGGTTTATCAAAACAGTTAAATATCGCTTTAAAATATGTGAGTTTAACCTGATTAATATTCATGAGCTACACGTTTGCCTTGTCATGCCATCACAACAAGCAGTCTCTCTGCTTCTTGTGCCACTGACCCCACCATCACTTTTTAATACAAGATGACACTCTTTTGTCCTTCACCTCTGTGTCTGTTTATAAGTGCATTCTTCTTTTGGTGTGTTTGACAGTTGGATGTGAAGGAGGATACGAGCACTAATAAAGATTCAAAAGTGCAGTGTGATGAAGAGGAGATGAAAATGCATCAGTTGAACATTCGGGTACGAGAGGTCTTCGCCAACCGCTTCACGCAGATGTTCTCGGACTATGAGGTGTTTGTCATTCAGCCCAGCCAAGACAAAGAGTCCTGGTTTAGCAACCGAGACCAGATGCAGAACTTTGACAAGGTGATGCTTCGCTATCCATTTATAAAGTCATGTTGGTTTATTCCCAGTTCAAATTGGTCAACAAGTGCTGACCAGCTTGAAGACCTACTATGTTACAACCAGCTCTGACCAAGAAGTTTTAAGAATTAAATTGATTAGCCATTCTTTTCAATGATTAGAATTTACCCAGAAAAATTACAACTCAAAAAACAAACAAAAAAAGTGTTTAGAGTAACTAAGTAAGACGTTTTGGGATGCTGGTACACTTTGGAGCCTACAGCAGCTTCATAGTGGTTGCCATTTCTGAATTCTGCCCACTGCAGGCCTCCTTCCTGTCGGATCAGCCAGAACCTTACCTGCCGTTCCTCTCGCACTTCCTGGAGACGCAGATGTTTGCCTCTTTCATCGACAGTAAGATCCTGTGCCACGATGACGAGGACAAAGAGCACACGCTGAGAGTGTTTGATTCCCGTGTTGACAAGATCCGCATGCTAAATGTCAGGACACCCACCCTGCGGACCTCCATGTACCAGAAATGCACCAATATTGATGAAGCAGGTGAGACGGCATAAACCTGGTGACTAATCTGTTTTAGAAATCAAATACTTACTGTGAAACCGAACAGTGAAAAGAATGAAATGAGTTAATTTCACTCAAATAATATGTAAACTCAAAGTGTCATTGTAGTAAGGTGAACTTAAAATTATTGTGTTTTCTAGTTCCCAGCATGCTTTGCAAGACAACAAGGAAAATAAATGTAGGAATTAAGTGTTATTTTGTGAGTTTTTGCACAAGATTAAGATAGAGAGACATAAGTTAGTACTTAAATGTTGTGTTATGTTAGGTTTTACATAGGTTTCTGTTATGTTGGTTTTGTAGTGTTACTGTTGTGGTGAAGAGTAGAACCTGTGGTTAGGTTGAGGATGGACAGCAAAACTCAAAGACTATATATACTGCATGTTGTTTGACTTTTAACATGCAAGTGTTGTGAGTCTTTTAGATAACTACATTAGCATGTGCCAGTGTGCTGTTTCTAAGTAGCACTTAACTATAAAGATCTGAAAGAATGTGTTGTTAATGGAAGCAAGTTGTATATAATTATCATTGTGATGAGTGGGGTGAGATCATGGAAACGAGGCTTGGCTTGGCTCCTATTGCTCTTAGCCCTGCCCCACTTGTCATAAAAAAATTAAGCTCTACTAACTTAAAATTAGATTTTGTTTACTCAGATGTTTTGAGTATTCTTAACTTTTTACAGTGCATGTATGGCATAAAAATACCTTTTTTGCCATACTCGTATAGAGTAAATTGAAATTTACTAACCATCAATATATTTTACTAGTCATTGATCATTTACTCACCCTCAAGTTGTTCCAAACCAATATGAGTTTCTGTCTTCTTTTGAATACAAAATAAGAAGATATTTTGAAGAATGTAGGTAACCAAACCAGTTGCCGGTAGCCATTGACTTCCATAGTAGGGGAAAAAAAAATACTATGGAAGTCCATGGCTACCAGCAAATGTTTGGTTACCTACATTCTTCAAAATAGCTCTAAATTGTCAGCTTTAAATAAAATAATACACAAATTAATAACCAATCTTTTTACCATTGCATATTTAGAGCAGCCAATTTTTGTTTACCAAGCCAATTTTTAATAGCATTTTGCACTTGGCTGCTGATAAATACAGACACTTTGTGCATTTATTTGTCTCTTTGTGTAATTTTCAAATGTCATAGTTCAGATGTTTCATGTACATCAAACGTGATATGCACAAATGTGAATGCAAGAACTTTATTTTTATTCTTATGTGACCTTTATTTTCAGACATCTTGCTTTTGAAGTGTTACTGGAAATTTGATCTGTTTTCCTCATGGCGCCTCGTTAATAAGAAAATCTATACGATTTAGCTTAGTAATACATAGACAGCTCACTCCATGCAACGTTCATGCTGAATTCCTCTTCCTGCAATGCATTATGGATAGGATTCTTGAATCGCATGCGTTACATTCAGATGTCTTCCATTAGCTCTTGCGACAGTTCAAGCATAGAGAGCCAAATGGAAATGTTATTTATTATTAACGTGAATAATGATTGATTAAAAGATGTCTGTGCTGGGAAACCCTTTTAAAGGCTCTCATTTATCATCATAGAACTCATTAGAAACTTAGTTTTTTGCATTATTTATTTTGAATAATTATTTTTTCATAGGTGGTGTTTGCTAAGATGTAAGCCCCTGAATCTAAGGACCAGTTTTCCTAAACAGGGCAAATTAGCGTGAGAGCGCAATTCCAAAACAGTGCATCATCTCATTTACATATCGACCAACGCACTATACCATCCGCAGCGCAAATTAGCGTAGTCACAAATAAAGAAATAAAAAAATAAAGAAGCCACAGTATGTTGAACCGGAGGCCAAAAAATGAAGGTTTGCTAGAAGTTTTGATAGAGCTGGTATTGTTGAGGGTTCCAAGTCATCTTTTATTTCCTGAAGCAAATTAAAAATAACATGTCTTCTGGCATTCCAAATAAATGAATACATGTGGAAAAAATCCTCTCCCTTCTACCACGCACTCTCTCATCTCTGAGGTGCCTCTCCTAGCAACAATAATTACAGGCATTTCAAGCGCAAAATAGTTTGACATGCTTTTTTGTGCGTTAAATAATGGTGCAAATGCCAGTAATCTGACGAGCGCAAACGTTAGTAAACGTTAGTAAAATGCGTTGCGTGATTCATTTGAATACTCTCCTCCCATGAAATAAATGCATATTCAATAAGGTCAGGTGCAAAAATAACTGTGTCCATGCCTTTTCAGCGCTAATTCGTCACTGCGCGTTTTTAGTAAAACCTGACAGTACAATTTTAACGCCAAAAGACTGTTTGCGCTGATGCTAACTGTTAGTAAAACTGGCCTTAAGTATGATATTTTGGTGCAAAACTTGCTGAAATATTGTTAGCCATAAATCTGTAGTTTGCTTTAGTTACTGAAATGTAATTAAAATTTTATTTATTAAATTTAATTTGATATTTAATTTAATTTAAAATGGTTATTTTTTATTTTAATTTTGTTTTAATGTTGTAACAATAATGTAAATATTGTTAAATGTTGAATAATTTTTTTTTTTTATGCCAAAACACTATTCACAGCTCTCGCTGTAGCATCTCTAATGGCTGATAGATTTTGTTTTGTGTATGAGATATTTTGAGCGTGGTGTGTGGGTTCACATCAGTGGCTTAACTATCTCTTTCATTGTACCACATCACTAACTCACACTGCTCCCACTATGTGGGTTTTGTGTCTCTGTGACGAAGACATTATTTCTTTTGATGACTCTATACGGGGTTTTTGTGATTCATCAGTAATATGTGCATGACGTGTTCCTCTCTTGCTACTTTAGTAAAGGCCATTGAGATGAGGCTGTGTAAGATCGACCACACAGCTCTGCATCCCCACCTGCTGGACATGAAGATTGGTCAGGGCCGCTATGAGCAGGGCTTTTTCCCCCGCTTACAGTCCGATGTTCTCTCCTCTGGACCCACCAGCAACAAGTGAGAATAAATCGCTTGGCTTTTCCTAGATGTGTTGAGACATAAATTAAGTATCTGGTGCACAAAGGCTCTCAGGGCTGTTGATGCTGGCATGACGTGATTAAATTGGACATGTTCCTGGATCAGCATCATTTGTTGGTCCTGTAAGGGCTTTTTTTGATCGTAAGTCTGGATTGATTCAATCCTGTGAATCTGTGCTTCTAGATTTTAGAACAAGATTTTAATTATTGCTTAAATATTTTGAATCCGCAGCAGTGACTGATTTGTTGAAATGATGGTAGCAACGCAAAATGGTTCATCAACAGCTATTTATATATTATGATATGATATATATCTTCAGAAGGCTTAAAAGTATTGGTTTAGCTATATTACCCCAGCTGGATGCTGCAAGGATGCTGATCCAAGAAGTTGTCTTGCTTGGGTAAATCAAACATTGAGACCGGTTCTCATAATCCAAATGCAAACTCTGGCGGTCAGTTGTTTGTGATTTTTGTTTTAATCGAACGGTGTTGTTGTGGTGTGTTAGATGGGCGAAGCGCAGTGCACCAGCACAATGGCGGAGGAAGGACAGACAGAAACAACACGCTGAACATCTCTATCTGGACAATGACCAGAGAGAGGTACGGACAGAATGCAAAATGAAATATAAATTTAATTTAAAATTAATTTTATTTATAGAATTTATTTATGGTTTATATTTACATTATTTATATTTTTCCCCCATTTTTAAAAGAAGTCTCTTATGCTCACCAAGCCTGAATTTACTTGAAGAAAAGCAAAAAGACCCAGAGTAATATTGCACAATATTATTACAATTTAAAATTATTTTCTATTTAAATATATTCTAAATACAATTCTTTTCAGTGATGGCAAAGCTGAATTTTCAGCAGCCATTACTCCAGTTTTTACTGTCAGAAATCTTTCTAATATGCTGATTTGATGCTCAAGAAACATTTCAGTATCACTTTACAATAAGATCCCAACAATGAGCTAGATATTTGTTACTGTATTTATTAATCTTTGCTAACGTTAGCTGTTGATTGTTAGTAATGTTAGTTCAGGTCCGTTAAATAATATTAACAGATACAACTTTTGATTTTAATAATGCTTTAGTAAATGGTGAATATATATATATATATATATATATATATATATATATATATATATATATATATATATATGTGTAAGTTCTTCAGTACTATATTTATGGTGTACAATATTATACAGTACAATATTTTGGTCACAACAGTTCCATATGGGTTATTTCACAGTGTTATATTATTACTATTACCTATACTCTTACTATTATCTATATTTTATAATAATAATAGTAAAGAATGACTATCTATTTCCCAATTTTTTGACTGGTAGTGTACATGTTTGTTAGTTTTGTGCATGTTTTGCTAGTTTCTAAATGTTTTTTTCCTGTTCTTTAGTTTTCTTTATACACTCTGTTGTTTTATTGTCCATTGTCATTATTTTATAGCTTCTTTCATAGCATGATTAATGTGTTTCTTTTGTTTTTGTTCGTTAACTTTCTCTTCCTGGATCTCTTTTCTTCACCCCTCTTTTTTCATACTTGTCCGTCTCTCCTCTGTCTTCCTCTCTCTCTCTCTCTCTCACAAACAAACACACACTCTCAGCATGTGGAGTGTCTGTATTCTGAGCTTCAGCTTCTGCTGGCTCTGGACTACTACTGGTTCTCGCAGTCCTTCAGGCCCTGTCTAAAGTCCGTTAAGGTGGATGTGGTATGTGCTAGATGAGAGATCAGGCCGTAGCTCAGGCTGTGAATCTCAATCTGCCAACTTTGACGTTCCTCACTGCCTTTCCTGTCTTAAAAGCTTGAGCCCTCATCCCCATCAGTGTCTGTAGCTTCCTGCTTTTGACACATTTGTCAAATTCAAAATGAAATCTGTTCCCTTATGATTTATTTGGCAGGTGAATACAATTCAGGCAAGATTTGAGTCATTTATTTACTGCAGAAAAACTCATGTTGCTCCAAAATTAAACAAAAGAAATTAGAAATAATAATTTACACAGAAAATGAAAACCTTTATTAAGTCCATTAATATTTTTGTATTGCCGTATTATTTTTTACTAGAATTAAACTCATTTAAACCCCTCTCCTTCATTTGTCAGTTTGCTTTTATCTTGTCATAAATGTCTGCTTGAGATGTAGTGCTTGAGTCTCGTGTACCATTTTTATATTATTTTAAGATCCTTTTATTGTGCTTTTGTGGGATTTTAGACAGTGCCGGCCCTTTTTTATTGTAATTTTATGGTAAAACATCAGAACATTCTTCAGAATGTCTATTTTTGTGCCCCATGGAAGAAAGGTCACATGCCTTAAAATGATGCATTTCATAAAATCTTTTTATATGTATATATATGACTTTTCTTCATAAGATGAGCCTTTATTTTGTGGTAAATTTAACACAATACCAAGATTTAAATGCCTAGGTGTGTAGGTATTATAGGTGTTCTATATATTGTAAACCGCCTGTGCTTGCCATGGTGTTTAAGCAAATGAACTTGGGAGTGTTTAGCCACCAGAACTATAAATTTCTAAATTTTGTTGGGCGACATGTAACTTTTTAATATTGTTAATGCAGAAGTACATCCAGGAGGCCAGGAACCTGGGCACCACTCTACGCCAGCCCAAACTCTCCAACCTGTCACCTTCAGTCATCGCACAGACCAACTGGAAGTTTGTAGAGGGACTGTTAAAGGAATGCAGAAATAAGGTGTGTGTTTTGATCCTCCTATAGATTTTAACTAAAAAAAGTGGTATTAATATCCGTGAGGTTGATCTAGATAGACCAGGTTTTCAAGGGCACTTACTATGCCCCTTTTTACAAGATGTAATATTGGCCTTGGGTGTCCCCAGAATGTGTCTGAGAAGTTTCAGCCCAAAATACCCCACAGATCATTTATTATAACAGTTGGAAAATGCCATTTTTGGGGTGTGTCTAAAAAAGAGCTGATTTGGAGTGTATGGCTTTAAATGCAAATGAGCTGTATAGTCCCAGCCCGTGTCCAGAAGAGGGTGTCGCGTAAACGTCTCTCTGCATTGCATATCTACAGCAATGCATAGCCGGTATAAGCAACATAACCAAGAGCGAGAGAACCGGTGTTCAGCCGTACATATGGGAAGCCAGATGCACTGAAAGTGGGATGAAACAGCGCAGTGTTGCAGAGCTCGGCCCGCTCTGACCTGTCAACGGCGCGGATCAATGGACCGAGCCACTTGACCGCACTACTGAACAAATCTCGTGCGCGACGCTGATCAGTTAAAAATACATAATGTACGCACACAAATACGGTTAAAACACTAAGCACTATAACAACATGACATTCACAAAGGAGTCTGGAGTGATACACGTATTTAGGTAGATTTTGAGGCGCATTACCTTGAAAAATTAAAGTAATCCACAGCAAAAATGAAGACTCTTATGTTCAGTCTCACATCCAAACACAGAGCACCGGGATTGCTTACGAGACGTTGTTGACATTATAGCTGCTCGAGTGCGGAGAGAAAGGAGGACAGTGTACAACCGCTGAGGGCAATGCAGGGCTGTCAATCAACCCCTGTGACCCCGGCCCTACGCAATGTGACGTCACACTGCGGTGAGAGCCAAAACGGCAGGCCTAGTGAGACCGACCTGGTTTAAAGGGGATTAAAAAATGAAGAGTGGGTGGATTTTTATTATTGTAGGGTGGTTGTGTTTACACACTGCCAACACACATTTATGTCCAAACACCATGTAAAAGTGGGTTTTGCATAATAGGTGCCCTTTAAGCTATAAATAACCTTACGTGATCTGTGACTTAGACCAAACGTATGCTGGTGGAGAAGATGGGACGGGAAGCGGTGGAGCTGGGCCACGGGGAGGTTAGCATCACTGGCGTGGAGGAGAACACGCTCATCGCCAGCTTGTGTGATCTGCTGGAAAGAATCTGGAGTCACGGTCTGCAGGTCAAACAGGTACATAGACAACATAGACTGGGCATACAGTCATCGCGACGCTTATGAATGTGGTAATGTGTTAAGTAGTGTGCTTGTTTGACTGGGTTCTTCTCTTTGTGTTTACCAGGGAAAATCCGCCTTGTGGTCGCACCTCTTACATTATCAAGAGAGTAAAGAGAAGAGAGACGCTACTCCAGCAGGCCTCGGCCCCCCAGGTAAAATACTAAGATGATACAGTAATGTTTGCACATTGTAATTCCATGCATCTAGCTGCCTACATAGGATTCTTCTTCTAAAGCAGCATGTTAACCAAAATATATCCTCATAAGTGACTGATTTGAAACACTCTACATAGGCAACTCCTCACGTTAACCATACAAAAGACTCAACTAACATGAGTAATTCCAACTTTTAATATTATATTTGCATGTGCTGCTATGCTAACAACTTGAAATTTTGCCAGTGTTGTTATTTTTACTAAAGGTTTGTTCACACCAAGGACAAATCTATTACTATAAAGTTTTAACAATAGTTCTAATTCTATGAGAATATGGAAGTCCAATCCACAACTATAACAATAACAACACAGAAGAACATTAGTGTTGGAATCACTTTCAAAGCTTTTTTTTCCCAGCTGACGAATCATAAAAACATTGACAGTCAATCTTGACTTTAAAGAACTTCAGATGACAAACTGACTATAAAAAATCTTAGTGTGAAGGGCCTTAAAACTGAAACTTACAACTATTTTCATTAATTGAAATAAAGCTCACATAAAATAAATTGTAAGTATTAAAATTAAAACTTAAAAAGCTTAAAATCAGAAATGTTGCTCTGGCAACTAACTGAAATACAATAAGTTTAAGTACTAAAATTACTAAAACAGAAATAGATATAGGTTAAAAGTCAATTAAAATATTCAATAAAACAATCATGAAAAAATAACAAGTTAAGTAAAAAACTACAACTTAATTTGAATGAAAACGGAAAATAAAAAAAGCTTTTTAAAAATATGAAATACAATAATAATATTAATAAAACTAAAATAATTCTGTATTCTATAATGCACAAATTGCACACATATAGGTTAAAATGTATTTTGTTTGAAGATTTTTTTACATTTTCATTTACATTTTAAACATTGACAACAATATAAGTGTTTTTATTTTGCATTCATTGCATTTGTTACAGTGCATTCTGGGATGTATGCAATGCTTTAGAATTTTGTAAAGATTAGCTGTCTGTTTGGAACAGCCTCCACATCAGATGCCAAAAATCTTTTCTAGGTAGGCAGAGCCTGTATAGTGCTTGTGAAGCTGGCTTTCATTGAAAGCATGCTGAATAGGTTTGATTTCTCAGCTTATTTTCCCTGTTTTGTGTCTCAGGTATCATTCATAACACAGAGAGACGGAAGTCAGATGCTGGCTGTGCAATGCCCCCTCTCAAAGTCTCTTTGATCCAGGACATGAGGTGAGAATTAAACTACTATAGTGTAGAGCAAAACAATCACTACACAGAGAAGTGCCGATGCCTTCATTTGTACTCTCAATTTTTGGTTCTGGCTGTATGGTGGTTTTAGTCTTACATAGTATGTTTGATTATCATATTACCTTTTTTTTCCACAAAAATGGTGCTGGTTCTTGTGGTGGTGCCAGGTTCTAAAGTGGGGGATCTGATCTCTCTCTCTGGGTAAATGATTTTGCTAAGCTGATGATGCAAAGGCAAACAAACAAAACAAAAAACACATATGGACATCCAGTATTGACATCAAAGTTACCATAGATATAATACTGTCAATACAGGCTCAGAAGTTACATTTCCGACACATGCTTTAAGCAGTTGACCAATCACAACAGACTGGGCCAGCTGACCAATCAAAGCAGAGTGAGCTTTTCGGAAAGGAGACAGGAACTAAAACATTTCAGGCAGAGGATGAAAAGACGTGCTGCTATATGTACAGTATAAGAAAATAGAGTGCAGTGAGTGTACGGGAAGGGGGGGTCGATTCCTCACATTGCGTGAAGAAAGCATCGAGACGTTTCATGCCGCCACATTATTTCCAGCCTAATTAGCACCAGACTCCTGCTGAGCTGTGCCGTGACTTAGCAGTGCAGGAAAGCCTTAGCATGACATCCTTCTCTTTAGACACGTCAGCAGCTCCTCCTAAAAATGCTAATCGATAAACATAGTATTTCAGTAATAATATTTGCGGAAGAAGCTTTTTTCCTGATGTCAGCATAATATAACAAGACAATGGCATTGTTTAGTACATTAATATTATGGTCTACAAATTCAAATGTGGCTTCAGCAGTCTGTAAATCTGAGGTTTGTAGAGTCTGGAGGGCAGCACTAAACGCTATAATACATTTATGTAATGGAAGGTCAGACCGTGTTGACTACCAGAGGTGGAGTGGAAGATAATGCGTCTGGACGTGGCATGCATGATAGTGGCTGTTAGCGATGACAGCAGGCTGGCTGATGCTCCAGGGAGTCTGTGAACCATTTCTCCTGCCCCCATTTTCTCTTCTGAACGGCTCCTGAGAGCCCTGGCAAATTCCCACTGCACTGAAAGCACGCAGTGGGTTCAGTGAACCTGTGCACAGCAGGTTACGGCCGTATCTCTGCAAGAGCTCTTTTGATGCTTATAGAGTCATTGCTTAAGGTGCAATCACATTAGGCAAATTTTCTTGGAAGAAATACAGTATTTGGAAAACATGCAATAGGGAATTCTGTGAGAAAGCAAAATATTTCCTCACGCAGCTTTCGTAACTGGTTTAAGTTGGTCATGCATATTTGCCACACTGACCAACAGAAAGCTGCTTGGTTTGAAAGTGACTTCTGTGCGAGTTGTGCTTCACCGATTTACTTTTGACAGTAGACAACTTTTTTGTTTTTGTAAAAATTCTCTCAAATTTTGATAATGTGAACGCACCTCAATGCTGATTCTGATTAGAGTTAGGGTTTGAGTTTATATCATATATAACAATATACTATATGTGACCCTGGACCACAAAACCAGTCTTAAGGCGCTGGGGTATACAGGTCCTTCTCAAAAAATTAGCATATTGTGATAAAGTTCATTATTTTCTGTAATGTACTGATAAACATTAGACTTTCATATATTTTAGATTCATTACAACACAACTGAAGTAGTTCAAGCCTTTTATTGTTTTAATATGATTTTGGCATACAGCTCATGAAAACCCAAAATTCCTATCTCAAAACATTAGCATATTTCATCCGACCAATAAAAGAATGGCCATTATGCTTTATACATAATTTATACACTCAATACTTGGTCGGGAATCCTTTTGCAGAAATGACTGCTTCAATGCGGCGTGGCATGGAGGCAATCAGCCTGTGGCACTGCTGAGGTGTTATGGAGGCCCAGGATGCTTCGATAGCGGCCTTAAGCTCATCCAGAGTGTTGGGTCTTTCGTCTCTCAACTTTCTCTTCACAATATCCCACAGATTCTCTATGGGGTTCAGGTCAGGAGAGTTGGCAGGCCAATTGAGCACAGTAATACCATGGTCAGTAAACCATTTACCAGTGGTTTTGGCACTGTGAGCAGGTGCCAGGTAGTGCTGAAAAATGAAATCTTCATCTCCATAAAGCTTTTCAGCAGATGGAAGCATGAAGTGCTCCAAAATCTCCTGATAGCTAGCTGCATTGACCCTGCCCTTGATAAAACACAGTGGACCAACACCAGCATCACTGACTGTGGGTACTTGACACTGGACTTCAGGCATTTTGGCATTTCCCTCTCCCCAGTCTTCCTCCAGACTCTGGCACCTTGATTTCCGAATGACATGCAAAATTTGCTTTCATCCGAAAAAAGTACTTTGGACCACTGAGCAACAGTCCAGTGCTGCTTCTCTGTAGCCCAGGTCAGGCGCTTCTGCCGCTGTTTCTGGTTCAAAAGTGGCTTGACCTGGGGAATGCGGCACCTGTAGCCCATTTCCCGCACACGCCTGTACACGGTGGCTCTGGATGTTTCTACTCCAGACTCAGTCCACTGCTTCCGCAGGTCCCCCAAGGTCTGGAATCGGTCCTTCTCCACAATCTTCCTCAGGGTCCGGTCACCTCTTCTCGTTGTGCTGCGTTTTCTGCCACACTTTTTCCTTCCCACAGACTTCCCACTGAGGTGCACTCTGGGAACAGCCTATTCGTTCAGAAATTTCTTTCTGTGTCTTACCCTCTTGCTTGAGGGTGTCAATGATGGCCTTCTGGACAGCAGTCAGGTCGGCAGTCTTACCCATGATTGCGGTTTTAAGTAATGAACCAGGCTGGGAGTTTTTAAAAGCCTCAGGAATCTTTTGCAGGTGTTTAGAGTTAATTAGTTGATTCAGATGATTAGGTTAATAGCTCGTTTAGAGAACCTTTTCATGATATGCTCATTTTTTGAGATAGGAATTTTGGGTTTTCATGAGCTGTATGCCAAAATCATCAATATTAAAACAATAAAAGGCTTGAACTACTTCAGTTGTGTTGTAATGAATCTAAAATATATGAAAGTCTAATGTTTATCAGTACATTACAGAAAATAATGAACTTTATCACAATATGCAAATTTTTTGAGAAGGACCTGTATTTGTAGCAATAGCCAAAAATACATTGTATGGGCCAAATATTGTCCTATCCTAACAAACCATACATCAATAGAAAGCTTATTTTTTTCAGTTTTCATCTCAATTTTGAAAAATTGACACTTATGACTGGTTTTGTGGTCCAGGGTCACATATATACTAAAAAAATGGACTTTATTCAGTAAATTTCATAACATGAATCTTAAATCATGCGACTTCTTGAAAAGATGTTGCTTAGATATGGCTGAAGATCTGCTTTGCAAAAAAATCCCTTACATAGAATAGAGTGCTACAGAGATGATATTTTTGTAGGCCAACTAGGAAGTTAGCATCACCCTGGTTCCTTTGTTTACCTGTTCAGTTTAATGACGTTTTATGTCCCTGTCAAATTCAGCAGTCCCATTTAGACACTTGTTAGCAACTGTCTTTTTTAAAGACAAGTGAAAGCTTTAAAAATAATCACAGGTGAGTATTACTGATGTATTTAATGTTGTAGAAGAAAAGTTTAAATATCATGAGCTTGTGTTCACCACAGACCTTATTTCAAGCATTTAACCAAAATAAAATACGTCGACACTCTCCCGCAACATTCTAATATGTTTTACAGGCAAGCAGCACTCATATTTTCTTCTATTCAAACCATCCTTTTGAGGTTTATATTTTTATGATGTAATTATTATATTGTGTGATATTTCATTTTGATGTATTATTCTAGGGATCTTAGAATCTCTAGAGCAAGAAACTCTTCTCTGGCAGTGTTATTAAAAAATTACATGACTGACAACCAGACACGATGCGACTAGATACCATTGACAAGCAATATGTCTGTCGACACCAGACGCGACAACTAAAATACTCAGCAAAATCAATCACAATTCAATCAGCCGTTCAGAAGAGCGTGTGGGCGCGCTTTCTCTGCAAGTGCGCTTCTGTCTCGCATTGAAATTCAAATTCAATCATATGAACATTGTTCAAATTGCATACCCAGTGACTGATACTGTGCTTGTCATTCAAATACGGCTGTTTGTTCACTTTAGAGTTCACAATTTGAACTGTCTTGTTTCCTTTATTATGGTATTTTCAAGATCTTAGTTAAATGATTTTACTGTTGCTTTGACAATGAATATTACAGTCATGCAAAATTGATATTTGAACTCTGTTCCCCTGATGCTAGTAGCATATCGGCATTGCAGCTATTAAGGACAATAACTTGGAAAAGATTCTTGTGATAAAGGAAAATATTTAATGTGTCGCAGAGCAGTGTCATGCCTGGTTAGGACACGCTGACTTAAAGGGATAGTTTACCTAAAAAAGAAAATTCTGCCATTAATTACTCACTCTCATGTCGTTCCAAACCTGTAAGACCTTTGTTCATCTTCGGAACACAAATTAAGACATTTTTGATGACCCTCCCATAGACAGCAAGGATCCTAACACGATCAAGGCTCAGAAACGTAGCAAAGAGATCGCTAAAATAATCCACGTGGCATCAGTGGTTCAACCGTTATGTTATAAAGCTACGAGAATACTTTTTGTGCGCAAAGAAAACAAAAATAACGACTTTATTCAACAATTTGTCTCCGCATCACCCTGTAACGCAAATTTGGAGAGTATCACAAACGTAAACAACGTATGTACGTGGATACTTTGTCTATGGAGGGTCAGAGAGCTCTCGGAATGCATCAAAATTCCAAAATTTTTGTTCCCGAAGATGAACGAAGGTCTTATGGGTTTAGAACGACATGTAAAGTAATTACATAATTTTCATTTTTGGGTGAACTATCCCTTTAATTCTAGTAGAAATTGGAACTTGAAGTCCTGTTATCAATATCCTGTGACTGTAATTCGCTGTATGTCATTCTTCAGGCACATCCAGAACATCAGTGAGATCAAGACAGACGTTGGGAAGGCTAGGGCATGGGTGCGTCTTTCTATGGAGAAGAAACTGCTGTCCAGGCACCTGAAGCAACTTCTGTCTGACCATGAGCTCACCAAGTAAGACCTATTGACTAGTTCTTTAGTGAGGGCAGTGTTATAAATCAGAAGTACTGTAGAGGATCATTTGGATATCAGACAGTTAAAATGCAAGAGATGTAGCAGAGCAAAGAATAAGGCACCATTAAAAATGAAGATTTTTTTTTTAATTATTAATGGGCCTTGAACCATAAAGTGGCTCATCCTCAGTAAAGAATGCTTTGTGGTGTCCTCTTCTGACCTGAAATGCATTTGAACTCATTTTTTCAGGCTCTTTGCTCATGCACTTATCTTTCAATTGTTTCCTTTAAAGCTTTTGTGTTTAGATTTGTACTGTATGGTTTAATGTGTTTGTATTTGTTTGAAGGAAACTCTATAAGCGCTACGCTTTCCTGCGCTGTGATGATGAGAAGGAGCAGTTCCTCTACCATCTCCTCTCTTTCAACGCTGTGGACTACTTCTGCTTTACCAACGTCTTCACCACAATTAGTAAGAGTCACCAAAATCTCTCTGTATACCATTAAAGATATAGTCCACCTAAAAAAGAAAAATTTACATTTTTACTTACTACTGATGATGTTGCCAAGAAGATATTTTAAAGAATGTTTGTAACCAAGCAGTTTCGGTTCCTGTTGTAATCCATTATATGTTTTAACCATAAAGTGGAAGTCAATGGGAACTGAAACGGTTTGGTTACCAACAAAATATCTTTTCATTTCACAGAAAAATTATCTAGGCTATATTCTGTATTTGGCATCCTTGGTTATATTCAATATCTTGAAACTGAAATGTTTTTCTTTCAAAATTTAGGCGAAACAGATTGTTTAAAAACAAAAACAGTTGCCAGTTAGAAATAGTCATGGAAAAATGACATTTGTTTTTTAACAAAATAACTGCAAGACAAAGATATTTAATAATGTCCTATATGTACAAATGATATGGAATAAAAAATTGCATTTAAGAAAAAAAAAGAAATTGCATGACCTCTGTGAGAATTTTGGAGGCATGCTCAGCGTCTGATGGCCAAAATAGTGTGAATGTAATCTAGTTTAAGGAAATTTAATGGCCTAATAAAATGTTCATTAAATAATAATTTTCATGAGGTTGCTTATTAATATAACATTAGCATAATCGTTGTGACTGTATATTAAATAATATATAAGTGATAGATAAAAAAAAATTGTCATCATTTACTCACCCTGAACAACCAACATGTTGTTGTTCACAGTGATACCATACCATGTGGTCATCATTCCCAGCAAGAAACTTGGTGGCTCCATGTTTACGGCCAACCCCTGGGTGTGTGTCTCAGGTGAACTAGCTGAGACTGGGGTTCTGCAGGTCCCCAAAAACACCCTGGAGATTACATTTGAGGTGAGCAAATATATATCAACACATACAGTGCCTTGCGAAAGTATTCATACCCCTTAATTTTTTTCACGTTTTATGTTGCTGTCTTATGTTAAACTGCTTTAAATTAATTGTTTCCACATCAATCTACACTCCATACACTATAATGGTAAAAAGAAAAACAGTTTTTAACATCTTTGCAAATTTATTAAAAATAAAAAGCTTAAATGATTCCATTGCATAAGTACTAATACTCTTATCTGGGACAGTTGAAATTTAGCTCAGGAGCATTCATATTGCTTGTAGGTGTTACTAGACTTTGAGTGAAGGTAGCCTGTGGCAAATTCAATTGAATGGGTATGATTTGGAAAGGACACGCGTCTTAATAAAAGGTCCAACAGCTTATAATGCATACCAAGCCCTGGGGTCAAAAGAACTGTCTGTAGAGCTCAGAAACAGGTTTGTGTCAAGCCACACATCTGGGGAAGAGTTCAGAAAAAAAATTCTGCTTCATTGAAGGGTTACAGAAGCATGTAGTCTCTGTTACCCTTAATGGAAGAAGTTTGAAACAACCAGGATTCTTCTTAGAGCTGGCCAAACTGAGCAATTGATGGAGAAGGGTTTGGTTGGAGTGGTGACGAAGAACCTGATGGTCACTCTAGATTGGAGAAATAGAGAAATCTACAGAAGGATAAACATCACTGCAACACTCCACCGATCTGGGCTTTATGGTGTGGCCAAACTTAATCCTCTCCTCAGTGAAGACACATGAATACACACTTGGAATTTATAAAAAAGCACCTAAAGGATCTTCAGACTCTGAGAAACAAGATTGTCTGGTCTGATGAACCTCAATTCTAAGCATCATGTTTGAAGGGAACCAGCTCTGCTCATCACCTGCAGAGTACTATCCCAAAAGTTAAGTGTGCTGTAGCAGCCTTATGCTGTGGGGCTGTTTTTCAGCGGCAGGGACTGAGGGACTCATGAGAATTGAAGAAAAGCTCAGTGCACCAAAATATTGAGATAGCTTAATGAAAACCCAGTCCAGAGCATTCAGAACCTCAGACTGGGCAGAAGGTTTACCTTCCAACAGGACAGTGATCCTAAGCACACAGCAAGAGTGGCTTATACTGTACACAACGCTGTGAATGACATTGAGTGGCCTAGCCACAGCCTGGACTTGAACCCAATCAAATATTTCTGGAGAAACCTGAAAATGTGCATCTACCCCCATCCAACCTGAAAGAGCTTGAGAGGTGAAGAGGTGAGGAGGAGAATGGCAGATAATTGGCAAATGTTGATGAACAAAGCTTGTTGCATCAAACAAAAAAGACTTAAATATTTAGTTAAGGGTATGAATACTTATGCAATGTACTTATTTGAGTTTTTTATTTTTTAATAAACTTTCGAAGTTGTGACAATTCTGTTTTTGCTTTGTTAATATGGTGTATGGAGTGTAGACTGATGTGGGGGGAAAAAGTCATTTAAAGCAGTTTAACAAGGCAGCGACATAACAAAATGTGAAAAAATTAAGGGGTATGAATACATTCGCAAGGAACTGTACATAATTTTGTCTATTACTCTGGTTTCACTATATATTACAGCTGGGTTGAAAATATAGATTTCTCAGTTTTAATCGATTCTCATCTTGATTAACCGATGTTTATTCTTAAATACAAAGAATATATGCTGTTTTCATTTGATGCATGAACAAAACTTACTGAATCTTTATTTGTAGCGCACCTCCCATCCAATAAATCTCAATAAGCTTTGTGCTTTGTTACTTTTGGTATGAAACAAAGTCTCAGCTTTCATATTCTGTCAATTTTATTACGAAATTCAAACAATAAATCCTGTTTGGCACTCTGTAATTTAGTGTGACATCGTTGTAGCACCTCAGTTCAAGCGGCAGAACAGAGCGCAAGTAAACTAACATCTCTTCCTCTTTACTACTAGTTACTGCACCAAATGAACATCAGGAAGTATGTTGAATGAAACTGTATAACTTACCGAAATGTATCATTATCATGTCTCATGTAATCTCTCAATCAGTGATAGTTACTTGATAGTTAGCTAGAAAAGTGAACTATAGAAATTAGCATTTTACTAAATATACACTATATTGCCAAAAGTATTGGGTCACCCCCTTCTAATGAACATTTTGACTACTTTAGTAATTTCTATGATTGATTGATGTAGTCAGTGTGGAAGAACTTGACTGGTCTGCAGAAAGCCAAGTCCTGATCCCAGCTGAACTCCTCTGGTGTGACTTTATATGCAAACCTTGAGCCAAAAACTCATCAACAAACACCAATGACTTGTATAGACACTATAAGGACAAAAGTGTTGGACGTGTATAAATGACAGTACCCTTATGTACAAGTCACTGGTGTTTGGAGATGAGTTTTTGGCTCAAGGTCTGCATGTAAAGTCACACCAGAGGTGTTCAGCTGGGATCAGGACTTGGCTTTCTGCAGACCCTTTTTTTCACACAGGGCCATGTGGGTTTTGATTTTGTTTTCCCTTCATAAAAAATTACTTTATTTAAAAACTGCATGTTGTGTTTACTTGTGTTATCTTTTATTAATATTTAAATTTGTTTGATGATCTGAAACATTAAAGTGTGACAAACATGCAATAAAATAAAAAATCAGGAAGGGGGCCAACACTTTTTCACACCACTGTATGTATACGTGTGTGTGTGTATATATATATATATATATATATATATATATATATATATATATATATATGAGAGAGAGATAGATATTTATTTTTGACCACCATGCTAGATATTGACTCTAAAGTGAGTTCCTGTTGTGTTAATCTGTTTGGATGAGGTTTGTTGTATAATTCTGTCTGTACTTTGCACAGTGCCAGAACCTGGGTAAGCTGACCACAGTACAGATGGGCCATGATAACTCAGGACTGTATGCTAAGTGGCTAGTGGAGTATGTAATGGTCCGCAACGGGATCACAGGGCACACCTACAAGTGAGTACTAAGGTTTTAGTAGCACCATAATCACATTATTCATTATTATAACCCTTAACTGACTGCCGGATTGTTGTTGCGTAGGTTTCCATGCGGCCGTTGGCTCGGGAAAGGAATAGATGATGGCAGCTTGGAGAGGATACTGGTGGGCGAATTGGTGACTAACATGGAGAATGAGGACAGAATGTGCCGGACTCCTCCAATGCAGCAATCCCCTGGGATGATGCGAAGATTTGTCACCATTTCACCAAACAGCAAACCAAGTACGTACTTGGAAATCTCATAAAAGTCAAAAGTCATATCTCATAGATTGTATAAATGCACTTATTGCTGGAGGATATTGCTGTTGTCTCAAGCACGTTTACCGTTGTGCGCCCACTAGAGTTAAACACGGGCCAGATCCAGGAAGGGGTGGGAGAGGCGATTAACGGAATCGTCAAACACTTCCATAAGCCAGAAAAAGAGGTAAAGTCATTTTATTCTGAGAAAACTTGCAGTGGAAAGGACAAATGTGAATAAAAGCGGCACATATGGATAATCTTTCTTGATTCTTCTGTTGTAGAGAGGAAGCCTCACATTGCTTCTGTGTGGAGAGTATGGTTTAGTATGGGCTCTAGAGCAGGTGTTCCAGCATGGCTTCAAGTCACCACGCCTTTTCAAGAACGTCTTCATTTGGGACTTTCTAGGTAACAAATACTGTTACATTTCATTAAATATTTTTATTAGAAGAAGTGTTTGTTAATTGATCATACTTCTGATTTTGTGCATACAGTAGCATATTTCGGTCAAGAACCGCCCACTTAGACAGAAAGAGCAGCTTGACTGGCATGCATTAGAATGATTTCTGAAGGATCATGTGACTCCGGAGACTGGAGTTATGGCTGCTGAAAATTCAGCTTTGCCATCACAAGAATAAATGTTATTTTAAAATAAATTTTTATTTCAAATTGTAATAATATTTCACAATAGTACTGTTTTTTGTTTATGGAAGGTTGTTTCTGCCACAGGACAACTTTTTCCTGCAGTTCACACAATTCTTACCTTTTTCACAGTTCTGACTTTATATCATAATTTAAATCATTAGCATAATTACAACATAAACTCATAATTAAAAGATGTTAACTCAGAATTGCAAGATATAAACTCGCAGTTCTGAGAAGAACACTCCAAATTGTGACATATGAACTTGCAATTGTGTGAACAAATAAGAAAATCAGAATTGTGAGATAAAAATTCGCAGTTAACTTTTTAATTTTTTATTTCATGGTGGAAACACAAAATAGAATTGTGAGATAAAAAGTTGCATTACTTTATACATTTTTTTCTTAAATTCCATGATGGAAACAAATAAATCCAGCCTTTTGAACAGTAGTGTATATACCACACTAGCATAGCTAATTTAAAAAATATATATATATTTTTTTCTAAGTGTATTATGAAGTCACTTTTCAGCTTTCATCCTCAAAAGCGCTCTGTGAAACATGATGTGTTTCCAGACTGATAAAAAACATCTGTGCCCTTACTCTCTGAGGTTTTGTAAACATAACCAATCAGATTTAATCTTAGTATACTGAGAAAATGCATCAGACGGTAAGAGCAAGAACTATGGGTGGTTCATAGTTTGAAGCAGAGACTAGGAGTTTGTTCAAACCTAAATCTTTCTAGTTACCTAAATTATACCTCAAAATGTTGCAAAGTTTCCTAGATCCTCCCATTTCTATTTCACAGAAAAAGCGCAGGTCTACTTTGAGAGTGTGGAACAGAGTCAGATGACCCAGGATGAGAACTGGCTGATGAGAGTGCGTCATTTCTGCCATTTCATGCGTGCCATCAACAGCACATCCAGAAACATTGGCAAAGACGGGAAGTTTCAGATGCTCGTGTGTCTCGGAGCCAGGTTGGTCATGATTTACTTAGAATTGTTGACTATTTGAATTGAGCTTTTCGTTGGATGGGAAGTTCTAGGCAGCTCGCAACCTGATTCTGACTCTAGAAATTACAATCTGATTCAAAAATTATTCTTAATCTACATTGTTCTCATGAATTAGTGAGATTACTGACTTTAAGTATTACATTTATTTGTTCATTTTTATTAAATTACTTATACTTTTAGAATAAAAATAAATCAAAACTGTATGTTAAGGATTATTAACTAACTAAATGCAGCTTCAAAACATACAAGCAAATATAATATAATGAAGGAGATTAAAAAACACATTACAAGCAATAAAAGGTTTTTCAATATCTGAGAATGCTTTAAGTGAATCCAAAGGTTTTCTAAGCAAGGGCAGTGAGGCATTTCTTTTTCTTTCTAATGACACCCTTACGAAAAAGAAGTTTATTCTTTTTATACTTCTTTTAAACTAAAAATAGGAAAGTATACTTTGTCTACTTTTCATGTACTTCTCGTAAATGGGCTTTATGTACTTCTCAGAAATATACTTAAAATGGCATTTAAGTATACTTGACGTATATTTAGGAAAAGTCTAAATATATTTGAGCTATACTTCTGCTCCTGTGTTTTCATTGTTATACGATAGGGGGCGCTAGTACACATCTTCTGTACAGAATTTCCAAAAAACACAAGCGAAGACGAAACCTAAACAACAGATGCTTCCACATGTAATCTAACACGATCATCTGGCATAAAACAGCATCAAAACTGTAACGTTATGGAATAAAATGTCGACCAATGAAGAGGTAATAATGACTTTCAAGCTTTGGGGTGTTGATCGGCTCCATCTACATTTTGATTATCATTCTGAATCCAATTCATATTCTTTTTTCAGCTTTTTGTTCAAAATGTTGTTCATTTCTTTATTTTTTAATTATGAAACTTACCCACTTTCAAGTGTTTAAAAAAAGAATACATGAAGCTAGAATAAAATGTTTTTGTTTACAAGCAGATACCCTGTTCTTTCTTTGGATGTTTTGCATGTTCAGATATTCATATAACAAAATATATACAAATTAATACCTAAATAGGGACATAGTAGTATACTTAAAGTATGATGTAAAGTTCACTTAAAAAAAAAAAACTTACGAGCATACTTTCAGTATAAAACTACTAAACTAGTAGTTTACTGAGACTATACTTCAAGGTGTACTAAAAATGCTACTACAAGTATTTAATTAGTAAACTGTCAGTATATAAGTTCACGTTTAGTATAGTTGCAGTCCAAGCTAAAACCTTTAATGTAAACTAGTTGCGTACTCAAAGTTTACTACTGTTATAAAGTATACTTTTATATACTAGAAAGTGGGCCAATTTAGTCCCAAGGAGTATTGAAATAGTACACTTACAAGTATAATACTAGTACACTGATATTTGTATACTTACTACACAAAGTATACTTAAAAATATACTTGAACTTAAGTATACTTAATAAAACAAACTTGAAGTATACTACTTTTTGGTAAGGGCATAGGCAGCAACAGGTCTAATAAGCTACATTCACACTAATGCACGGATCTGTTTTACCATAACAGATGTTTTGTCCTGTCCTTAAGACATAACTGTCTGTGTTTTAAATTAAACATTAAATAAAAGCATGATTCAAGTGCATTTAGTACTTACATGGAGTCACGCATAGCACCATGCCCCAAGCGCCCTTCAGAAAAAACACACACAGCAAATGTGAGCATTTTAAACAAATTTGGCATAAATGATGCATTGGTAGTGCATTTTGAAGACTCTGAAATACCGATGGGTGAAACTGCAATTGTCAATCAAATTCCGTTTCTCACAGCGCATATCCTGCGCAATGGAGCCCACGATTGCCCTTGTATTTAGCTTCAACATGAAACCTTATATGAACAAAACTAACTGATTCTGAATTTTTCAAACTCATTGAAAAGAGAATATCTATCAGTCTTTTGTCATATCTATCAGTCACATATATTGACGCCCGTCTTGTCTTTCTACTTGCAGAGATCACCTGCTGCACCACTGGATTGCTCTTCTTGCCGAGTGTCCAATCACAGCACAGATGTACGAGGACACGGCGCTCTTAAAGGACCATTCTCTGGTGAACTCTCTGATTCGAGTGCTACAGACTCTGCAGGAATTCAATATCACTCTGGAGGCCTCTCTCGTCAAAGGGATCGGGATATAACGCCGTCTGAATTTAGAAATAACACACAGATCAGCGGGACCATGGACTAACTTTTTTTTTTACATGGAGAGACTTGAACAAAAGGACTAAACCTGGCTTACGTTAAAGCTACTGTCATGTTTGCCATATATTAAGTGCAATGAGCCTTTTCAGACGTGTCCTAATTTTTATCAACAACGTTACTGACATTCAAATATGTCTTCTATTTTGATCCATACTTTTCACGAAAGGTGTAAACCCCCACCTGTGCTATACCGTTTTATTGAAAGCTCAATATTTTTCGTTGTTGTTGTGGACTGCTGATAATGGCTATATTTAAAAGGAAAACGTAAGAAAAACTGTTATTATATTTTCAAAGAAGAACAGTGTTATTTTAATATGTGTCAGGTTGCTTGCTCTGTGCTCTAATCTAATCCATACTGTCACAATGCAGAGTTCGAAGCAAATGATGTAGAAGTATGCTTTATAAGTACAACTTGTGGGGAATTCATATTTTTACTTAAAGAAAGGAAACATGAGAAAAATGGAAAAAGGCTCTCTTTTGTAACAATGCCAGGGACTTGTGTCATTTCCCTCTAAATGCACATCAGTTTAAAGGGACAGTTCACCCCAAAATTACACTCTCAGTCAACATTTTTTTTTAAAAGAAGTCTCTTTTGCTCATCGAGGCTATTTGAATACATTTCAAAAATGTAATTTATTCCTGTGATGGCAAAGCTGATATTTCAGCAGTCATTACTTTAGTTTTTAGTGTCACATAATCCTTCAGAAATTCTAATATGCTCATTTTTTGCTCATTTATCAACTACTGGTTCTTAATTATTAATAATGGTTCTTATTGTTATCAATGTTAAAAATGTTTTTTTGCTGCTTAGCAATTTTGTGGAAACTGAGATACACCACCATTTAAGGGTTTTATATATATATATATATATATATATATATATATATATATATATATATATATATATATATATATACTTTTATTCAGCAAGGATGCAAATTAAATTGATTAAAAGTGACTGTTAATAAAAATTTTTTACATATACATATAATATTTTATTTCGATTAAATGCTGTTCTTATAAACTTTCTATTCATCAAATAATCCTATAAAAAAAAAAGGTTTCCACAAAAATATTAAGCAGCAAAAAATGTTTCCAACATTGATAATAAGAACCATTTTTAATAACTGAGAACCAAAAATAATGGAGCACAAAATCAGCATATTAGAATGATTTCTGAAGGGTCACGTGACACTGAAGACTGGAGTAATGACTATTGAAAATTCAGCTTTGGCATCACAAGAATAAATTGCTTTTTTAAAAAATATTACTAAGAAAACTGTTTTTATATTGTAATAATATTTTACAACATTACTGTATTTTTGGATCAAATAAATGGTGAGCGTAAGAGATTTATTTCAAAAACATAAAGTATTTAATTATTCCAAACTTTTCATTGGTAGTGTACTAGTTGGTCATCATTTACTCATCATCATGTCATTCCAAACCCACTTTTTTCTTTCTTTCTTTCTTTCTTTCTCCCGAGTCCCGATTCAATGAAAGTGAATGGCAGCCACAAATGTCTGGGAATAGAGCAGCTTGGACTTTCATTTAAATATCTCCTTTTGCTTTCCACATAAGAAAAAGGGTGAACGGTCTTCTTTGTGATCCCCTAAAATCAAAGATATGTCTCATGAAAGCGATGCTCAAGCATATTTTACGAGATGGACTGTAAAAACTAAAAACAATTAATGCAGAAAGGATAACATTAACGTTTCTTCAATCCTTTCAAAGTACCGTAACATTCCCCATCTCTTCAGCCCTCAGGTCTCGACTGTGGCCAACTACAATGCCATATCTGGAGTAGAATTAATTTGCGGCACATGCTGTGTTTGTGTCCCTGTCCTTAGTTAACCCCAGCATCCCCTCTGTTTCTGCTATGCAATATTTACAGCTCCAAAAGTTTGTTATTGACTATTGATGAAATATCATTCACCTGTTGTAGAGTGTAGCATAATTTGTAGGACATAACTGGGAGAAGCACATTAAAGGCTGATATTCGTGTTCTGTTCAAACACAGCTGGCATGAGCATTCTGGGAGTTGTTTTTTCTTTTCTTTTTTGTGTTTTATCTCTTGATACATTTATAGACAAAGCAGTGTAATGTAGTGTTAAATATTGAACAACTGTGTACAGTGTATAAAATGTATTAAAGGTGGCAATTCAATATGACTATGCTTTAGTCTTGACTTTCAAGAGCAATGAAAATTGATTATTTACAGTACAATCAGTTACATTTATTTGAGTTTTTAAGTTAAATATTTAAATGAAATACTTGCATGTCTAATGACTAGTTTCAACAGTATTTTCCTCCCTATGTATCAAGCCTTATTCTAATAACCATACTGATTAAGAGACTATATGGGTTTTATTTAAGGGCTATACATGTATACATAATCAAGGGTTATATATGAAGAGTTTATTTGCAAAAACAGATAATTCAAAAATATGATTTTTGAAAAAAAAAAAAAAACAGTTATGTTATCATGTTTTTTTTGTGTTAGCTGTTTTTTTAAAGTTATTTTTTAACCTAGTCAAAATAACCCAACTGCAGTTTGATTGAGATTAAGTGGAATGCACAAAAGAAAAAACATGATTTCTGAAAACTGTTAAAACAGAGTTATCTGTTTTTGCAAATTAACTCTTCATATATATACACAAAATATAGGCTTATAACCTATATATTTCAATTAAATTCTGCTCTTATGAAATTTATTCATCCTATAAAAAGGTTTCCGTAAAAATATTAAGCAGCAAAAAAAATTTCAAACATTGATAAGAAACATTTTTAATAATTGAAAAATCTAAAATAATTTAGCACAAAATCTGCATATTAGCCTACAAGGATTTCTAAAGGAGCATGCAAGACTGGAGTAATGACTACTGAAAATATTTTATATTATACAGTAATAATATCATTTAAAATGAACCAGTGAAGGCAGAAAGATTATTAAAAAAATAAGGGAAACTTATTTTAAAAATATGTCTGAAAACCTCTAAATGATTCATATACATTTCCAATCTTAAACGTATTACTTTAAGTGTAAAAACTTGAATTTAAGCAATATGGGATTTTATTTTATTTTTTTTAATTCATGGACATCTTATGTGTCAAGTACCCATTTTAAGGCTAATATCGCTTACAAAAAGTATATTACATTTAACTAAATATACAGAGTATATTCATATCGCTTACAAAACAAAAGAACGTGCAGGAACATTATAGCACATTTTGGAAATGTAATGTCATGCAGCATAATGCTAATATAATGCAAAAGGGAGAGTATCTCAAGCATTCGAGCGACAATATTTTGGCGAAAAAAGGGGTGCATTCCCTCACATTCAAGTCAGAACAACACGAACAATACGTGACTGTTCTGTACATTCCCCGGATGCAACGTTCTTAAATGGAAACGAGCGGAGTGCCGTGATTGGATGACATAATGTTCAAACTTGGCGTCTACTCTCCTTATATGGTCTTCTCCGACAAACCCCTTTACTCAATGTTTGTACGCAGGCCCCGCCCCCACCATTCATCTGTGTGGCTGTAGTAAGGCATGCGCAGTACAGACGAGTAAAACGGACGGAATTCAAAGTTTCTGACGGTAAGTCCTTTGTTATTGTCACGAACTAGCAGTACGAGTGTATTTGGTTTTAATTGTACGTACTGTCAGTCCTGGAGTGGTAGTATGCGTGATGTTAGTGGTTTTACAGCTCGGTTTTTTACACAACAAAGGGGGTTTGCGCGCTTGGATGTGGAGCGTGGCATGGTCGCGTGCTAACGGGCTAGCTTAGCTGTTATTGTTAATGGGACGCGCGTTTTGGCGCTCGCGCACTGTGTGGAAGTTTAGACGAACGAGACGGTAGCGTTCAACCCGTATTTTAACCGGAATACCCTTCATGTGTTGTTTAGAAACAACTTCGCCAACGTTTGATTTAAGAACGCGTGTAAATGTTAATTTAGGACAGCTCTCCCTCCGCCTAACGTTACCCTTTTCCTTTTGGTTTCCATTGATGCAAACATGGTGCGAATGAACTCATACAGAATAAACCAGAACACACAGTGGGTCATATAAGGCGTAATTTCTCTGAAAAAAAACATTTTGTAATGTATGGAGTCTTTGTGAATGAGTGGTTTGTGTCATGTTTGATGTGGTTATTCACGCGTTTGCATTGATGCATCAAGCGCGCAGCGTGCATTGTTATTTGAGGCGTTTTTGGAAGTATTGTTACCTTAATATTTGTATTCCAAATATGCATTTTTGTTTTTTCCGTGTCTTTAAACTCAGACGAGTCGCCCATTTAATTGTACTTTCGATTTTACAACTGCTTCTGCTGACACCAGCATCACCCCTCGTCACGATTCCTAAAGGAATTATCATAATTCGAAACGAATGTACGTTAACGTTAAATCGAATCCAATAAAGATTCGAAAAAGAAAAAAAAAAAAGAATTTTGGTGTATCCACCAGAGTAGATGAAATTCCTGTTCAATATTAGCCCCCAATTATTGTACAAATTAACGTTACATTATTATAATTTTCTAGGATTTCCAAATGAACTATTTTAGTGCGCACACGCTGCTGTTGTGTATTTTTATTTATTTATTTTTTTCCCAAGTCCATGATCATGTGTTAAAGGTGGCTGTAGGGAAAGGCTTTTGTCAAACATCAAAAGTAGGTCATTGCAGCTGACGCGACTGATTCAAAGCAAACGCGCACACGTTTCCAGGCGCACGCTTGTGATTCGGTATTTATGCGTAACTTCTACAACATTAATGAACAGTGAAATGGTCAAGTGCAAGAAATGAATTCCTGTGACCGCCCCTTCGATCCCCCGCGCAAAACGTGCAGGAGATCTTTGTTTTAATGACGCTCTCCATTCATGTCTAGAGCCCGTCAAGATGTTCGGCTTCCATAAATCCAAGATTTACCGCAGCAACGAAGGCTGTTGTATCTGCAAAACCAAGTCTTCCAGTTCTCGGTTCACGGACAGCAGCAGATATGAGGAGAACTTCAGACTCTGCTTCGGGTGAGTGTTTTTCCCAGACACCGCTTGTATTCCAAAAAATCCAAAAGGAATGCTAGAGGAATTTCTACCAAAATTTGGAGCCAGTCCTAATGAGATCAACCGAGAATCCTTTTGGAATCGAATAATATCATGCTGGATAATACCATTGAGATTGAGGTTCCAAAAAATTAGAAATTAATTTTTTTTTGTAATGGGTAATATAATTTCAGTAGATTATTTGTTTATATTTTTATTTCTTAATCTGAGTAATTAATTTTCAGTTTTTCATATTGTGATATGTTTGGTAGTCTGTCAGAGGATCGGGTTGGAGACATCTGCAATGCTTGTGTGCTGCTGGTGAAACGCTGGAAGAAATTACCACATGGATCAAAGAAAAACTGGAACCATGTAAGACACTGTTATGTTGTTTTCAGTGGATTCATCCATTTCCTTCCAGCCAATGTGAGAATGATATTTGATTTGTTTTTCCCCCAAGGTGGTGGATGCAAGGGCAGGTCCTGGCTTCAAGCTGACCAAACCCAAGAAAGTCAAAAATATTGATGGAAAGAAGAAAAGTAAACTGAAAAAGCTTCATAAATTCAAAAGACAAAGTGAGGGTTTTTTTTTTGTTTTTTTAACACTGTGCGCGCACTTTAATTGTAAACATTTTGTAGTTTTTTTTTTGTTGTTTTTTTTAGATTTATTTCAGTACTTTCTATTAAAGTTAACGAAAATTACATGTAACTGAAATATAAAAAATAATAAACTTATACAAATAAAACGTATGTATACACACACGTTTTGTAATATAAACCTATAAAAATACAAAACATGTATGTGTATACTGTTTTTTTAAACGTTATATTTCAGTTGCATTTTCAATTACTTTACTATAAAGTACTACAAATAAAAACTTTAGACATTTATTTTTATATGTATGTATGTATGTATGTATGTATATACACATACATACATACATATATATTACACTGGTATATGTAATATGAGTTTTTTTTTTTTTTTTTTTTTTTTTAAATGGAAGAACTTTAATTGGTAAAATACTAACAATGCTATGGTTCACGATAAGTTCCCTTACTATACTGAAAAACTGAAATCTAATGAGACATTTCATGTTATTTTATAGTAAAATAGTTTTTGGAAGTGGAAAAATTAATCATCATGCTTTTGTAGATTGCATATTAATGTTTGCTGTCATGTCTTTACAGATTCAGATGCCTACAGCACCACATCCAGTGTGTCTCCCTCTCAGTCTCCCAGCCACAGTAATCAGTCTGATGACGGGTCAGACATTGAGACCAAGCAGAGGCGTCCAAACCCATCAGGGTTCTCCTTTCTTGACCTGTCCTACTGGAAGAGGTATTGCTTTCCTTCTTTTCACCAATGCGTGTTAAGAGATGTGCTAGCTGTCGAGCTGAAAAATAACACTTCTATTCAATGTTTCAGGCAAAAGGTGTGCTGTGGGATCGTCTACAAGGGGCGTTTCGGTGAGGTGATCATCGATCCTCGTCTCTTCAAGCCCTGCTGTAACAAGAAGCGTCCAGTTCTGGCATCCTCCTCAGAATCTCAGATCTCTCAAACACATCCTTCCCCTCTCCCAGAGGACATAAAGGAGGCATGGTGATCCAACTAAAACAACCTCCAAACTGTCTCGTTGAGGCCCTCATAGCTTTGTCTCCAGTGGTAGACTCTGATATCTTCCTTTGTTAGATTACTGTGTATGAGTTCATTTTTCCCCTTGCTTTTGTATTTTTTTTATGACTAAAAAATGTCATTTTTGTACCTTTTTTTATATAACAGAAAAGGAGAAAAAATTGGGCATTAGGACATATTTATAGGTCTGAGTTAGAAAATTTTATGTAATCCATTTTTTTTTTATTACTGTAATTTTTTTTGGAGTTACCAGTGTTTTGTAAATATAATCTTATTTTCCATACCAGTGCACCAAAAGGCTTCTATTTGGCATTTAGTTTGACGGGTTACAGATGAATAATGTAAAGTGCTGTATCTAATATTATAGCCAAGGCATTAATGAGATGGGTGTACTTTTAAGCAAATACAATATTTTACTCAGCCTTGCAGTCTTCTGCTCTGATTCAAGTTCAACTGTAGTCTGTTAAATCACACACATGCATTTACTGACTAGGATTCTTGGGCACAATATTCACAATGTGAATTCACCTCAGCTTTTGGTCTGTAATGTGGACACGTGCTTGTAAAATCTCTTTTTCCTTCTGGTTTGGCATAAAGATGTTGCTCAATATTTAAAAATGGTTACGGGTTTATAAGTCTTTTTAAAACCAAGATACAAAAAATACATGATCTCAGAGTATTTAAACGGTTATCATTTACACAATGGCATATGAAAGCATGCATAATGTATTTGTAGGCATGATCTGTTTTTATGACTGTTGGTGGTGTTTGTATTTTATTTTATTGTTGTATGAGAGTGTTCTAATACAGAGAGTAAGAGATATTACTGATTGATGAATTTCCGACCAGGCTTTACACTGTGTTTTTACCACGTTTTTCCATGTTTCAATATTGTACACTAAAGGTAATCGAATATGAAATTGTACAGTCTTTCAGCCTTGATGTATTGACTGCAGCCTTTTCTTTTTTTTTTTATCCTCGTTTGGATTAATTGCCTTTTTGGAAAAAAAAAAATCTGTTTAGGCTCTGAAGTTCACCAATATTATTGGTTCAAGATTTTGGTTGTATTTCAGTGTTTATTTGAATGAATGCTTGTTTTTATTCACCAGCAATACTTTGAGTCAGCATTACTGTTGGCTTCAAGCTCTTGTTCTTAAAATGCATGAGAGCAAATACAAGATGTCGATAAATTTCAGGGAAAAATGTTTTTAACTATTAATGTGGCACATTCTCAATCAATGTGCCTTACCAGAGATTTAGCTGATCATTTCATTACGTTAATTTGTCATTTTTTAACTTATGCTATTTATTCAAAGTTGTCTGTACAATTAATGCTGTAAAGAAGTTTTTGTGCACTTTTTATACTTTTTGTAATATTACAGTTTGTATCTCAATTTTCCTCACATTGGTATTTTCATAAAATGTTTAAAGTAAATGTTTGTCAGTGTTTTTGGTGCAGTCTTCAATATATATATATATATTTTAAATTGTGGGTAAAAAAAGGAAAAATGGGTAATAAGGACGTTTCCTATTATAAATTGTGCTTTCTGAACACTAGGTGGTGCTAAACTTGCATCTGAATGCACATTGAATCATATAGAGAGCGCTCTCATTAAAGTTATACTTTAATTGGACAGATGCTTTCATTTAACAGCAAACACCCACAAATATGACATCCTTTCAAAAATAGAAAGCAATATATTTTATTGCATAAAGCTCAATTTACCGTATGTGATAAAAAAGCACGTAATAAATTGTTTCCTAAACAAGTTTACTTTTATCATTGCACTAAATATTATTTAGATTAGAACATATTTACTATTAAATTATGTTTTTACCCACCCAATGTTAGAACAATTTTGGAATTATTTTATAGCATTTTTCTTAACATGCTTTACACAGAGCAGTGTCTTAACTGCCAGGAAGTTGATAGAGGCAATGAAAAGATGTAAAACACAACAAACTATTCCGGAATGTAATTACAACGGACATGTCAACACATTTAGAAATAAATATTCCTCTATTACTCTATGCCGATTCCCTTTAGCGCCCCCTTGCAGTCTCTGTAGACCCCAGTTTGAAAATCACAAAGCTCCAAATGAGCAAAATAACTATAAAAAGGAACTAGAGTGAAGATTTGGTGTAGAATGGAGGGTCCACCTTCAAACTCCACTGTGATGTTATCTTATATTCACAATGTCATTACTGTTGAAGCTGGCCTGAATGGTGCCTTTTGATGAAATGTGTTCCTCTTTCCGTGCTTGACATGTGAGAGTCAAAAACCACAAGAAAATAAAGAGACCTAGAGGGTGAAATGGACAGTATTAATGCCAGATAAGATATATTTTAATCACGAGCTTCTGCATCACATGGCAAATTTAGGCCCAAAATCCTGACTCAAATCAAACAAATAAACTGGCACTTAAATATGCATTAAAATTATGTCAACATTTTTTACTTTTTGAACAAATGTCAGTCAAAGGACTTGCTTAATTATCAAAAAACGGGATTGAATGGTTGAGTTTGACACAGTTAGTTTTACATATGGCTGTAAAGAAACAACATGCAGGCCTAGTAATCTGCATCCAAGCGGTCAAGACTGGTTAGGACCAGTTAGCCCTACTGGGAGATTCTGTAACTACACCATTTACTACAGCACAGTAAATGTGTTTGCAATTGCACAATGACATAACGCATTTAGCAACTTTTAGCAACAAATCAACCTGCCTTTAGCAACTTCCCCTGAAAATGACTTGGCAACACTGGTTTTGAAGCCGTGAGTAATTTTGTGAATGGGGTCTGCCTCAATACTTGTGGTTTTGGACATTTGAGAACATGTAGACGTGACAGAAGTAAGTGGCAGGTCTGAAAAATGTTAAAACTCAGAGCCTTTACCTGACATCATCCCTAATACTGCATCGGAGCTGAATTTGAGGCAAAGCGTATCCAATCATTCATTATTAGAGATGGGCAAATCAATACTCAATACTAATTTGGGTTTCTACTTTCAAATGATTGAAGTACTTTTTATGGATGTGTATTTTTGTAAAAGCTCAGAGCCCTTAACTAGCACTAAATCTACATTATATCTAATACTGGGTTTCTGCACCACTTTCAAATGATTTAGTTCAAGTTCAAGTTCAAGTACTTATGTACTTTTTATTTATGTACTTTTTATGAATATGTGTATTTTTGTAAAAGGTTTGCAACTACTTTTTATCACTTAAATAGAAGCACCACTAAATTATGTCATATAGGGACTGCTAAACAGAAATTTAGAAGTTTATTTAAATTTTTTTTTTGAATGTGTAAATAAAGCTCTGTAAAAACTTTTTCAAAAACACTACATTATAATGCTATACTAAATTTTGTATCCCATATCTAATAGTTTTCACACCAAAGTCCTTTTTTTTCTTGCTTTCAAAAAGCGATGAGAGAAGTATTAATGGAAGTGACAGTTAATATGATTGTACCTAATTAACACATGCTTTTGTTTCAAATAACACTAACGAATTCTTACCCTGTAAACTGTTGAGAATGGTGAAAACATAGAGCGCAGGGAGACTCAAGGGGCCATAGGTGGAGAAAGCCAGTACCCAGGGCACTCCCAGAACACAGCTGAGCCCGAGTAGAGACACCCATTCTTTCCATACTCTCCTCCGCTGGTCTTTAATCTGAAGAGTTTGTGATCTTAATTTGCGCATCTTAACCAGCAACACCCCCAGCATAACCATGTTAAAGAGCATCACCAGCCCGAGATAACCGTTGACAGTAATGTAGCTCACTATCTGTGTGTTTATCCAGCATCTAAACGAGAAGAAGCCAATAAAAACACTCCTGTTATAGGCTTGAGAGATGATGGAGAAGTAAAATTGCAGTGCAATATGAATAGAGTGACCTTACAGAGGCGTGATTGTTGAGTTTTCTTCAGACGTGTAAAAGGTATATTTGCCATACACTTTAGCCACACTGCATATTATCACTGTAATGGTGGGTACACCTATGGAAAATATTAATAAAATTAAACAAGCTTATAATACATGCTTAATTTAAATGTAATTGTTATTTAAAGGTCAGTTCACCCAAAATGCCATTATTTAATTGAGTTTCGTTTTTTAACATTTAAACAATAATTAAACATACATATTCAATCTCTGAATGTGGGCGGGAATTAAACACTCCTTCCCACTAATTGGTCAACCAAACATTAAACTGTTCTGTCCTCAGTTTTTCCCCAGTTCCACGCAACAGAATAATAGTAATGATAGTTGCTTTTACATGTATTTAAAGTTTAAGGCTGCCCAAAGGGCAGTAAAAGCATTTACACAGTAATTAAATTGCATAATGTAATTTTGACAGCAAATTTTTATTTAGTTTTAGTCAGTATTTTGATAATGCCATTTAGTCATTTTTTAGTCATCTAAATTGTTTTCGTTTTAGTTTTATTTGACTAAATATCATAAGATTTTAGTCGACTAAATCTACAGTAGGCTTAATTGACTAAAATCTAATGGGTTTCGTTATTGTGTCCTAGCTCATTATATATTAAATATAAATTAAATATATTTAAACATGCAATATAGAGACAGATTTAACTGCTGTGACACATGTCTTATTGCTTAAAATTAAATAAAACCACTTTTCACAAAAAAACAAAAAAAACAAAACAAGAACATGGTCTTCTTTCCGGTGAAATACCAATGGTTTTATAACATGCATTCTTTTTAACAACTTGCTTACAACATTTTTCATTCTTTCAAGCAGACATTTATTTATACAAATTAAATTAGATTAATCCTTACTAACGTGATTCAGTCAAGAAGAGCAGTGACTGATTTTCTCTCTTTCTTGTGCTGTTTGATTAATATTAATGAGACAGACAACAGCACTAAATTAGGCTGCTCTGCCTTTAAAACTGTCTGCACGAATGCAATATACAGATCCGATGTTCTACCAACTTTTTATGTTCACTAAATACGTAACCGAGTGTGTTTAGGCGAATACTCACCAAAATTGACAATTTGACATCATTTGACATCCGCCACCTATCTCTCAAATGGACCATTGACATTCTATCTACAATCTTAATTAGGAGTGTCAATGGTCCATTTGAGAGATAGCTGGTGGTAATGCACTTATAAGTCTGCGATCCGCCATAAAGCAAGAAGAAGATGCGTCACGCGCCGGCTGTTGTGTGAATGAGCTCAGGACAGTTGGACCGGGCGGCAGATCAGAGGTAAAAAAACTATTCAAATACTGTTCAGTTTCTTGCACAGATCGTGTCTTTAGACCTCAATGTATCATCACGAGCTGCAGGGTTTAATATGGTTTTGTCTGTGTATGTTTTTTTTCTCTCAAAGCCGTGAGTCCCATTGACTGCCATTATATGACTGACAGACTGCAGCGGTTTGAGTTAAAAATCTTTGTTTGCGTTCTACTGAAGAAACAAAGTCACCTACATCTTGGATGCCCTTGGGGTAAGCAGATAAACATCAAATTTTCATTTTTGGGTAAACTATGCCTTGAATTCAGTACTCGTGCACTGTCTGAGAGGCGCTTTTCTGTATCTGTGATTCAGGTGTATGTGGTCAGAAAACCAAACCGAACTGAGTTCTCTTTCGCATTGTCACATTTTTCTAATTTATCAAATGTCTTCTTTACTCTTACTCCCAGATGCTGACATTTTTTTATGTTTTATGTGACGTCATGGTGTTAATGAATGAGTCATCCATTCAACCTATTTGCTCAAAACTGAATTAATTATTTGAGTGATTCAATGACCCAATAGTATAGAGAGGCACTTGATTATATTCCTGAATGAATCAAAGACTCATTCAGAAACAAAACACCACTATGTGAGCTATGCTGAGAGTCAGTCGCGCAGCAGTTCTGTGACACTGCTTTGGAAGTTTAGCTGGCAAAGAAAATTAAAAAAATTACTTTTGTTTGATATCAATTAATACTCAATATTAGATGTAGGGTAGAGGGTAGTTAGTGCAGATGCACAGTAAACTCATATTTATGACATAAAATAATATATTATTGCGTATGTTGCTGAATTTATTCTTACACAGAATTAAGCCTTGTTAGGTATTTCCCCGGGATGGTTTGTGTTAAGCCATTCATTTGCCTGGTTGTTTGAAGAGAAAGAATCATAGTTAAATAAATGCGTACAACTGTAGCAGTGGAGTATTATTATCCTGTTGCACAGAACTGGGGAACAACTGATGACGGCACGGTTTAATGTCTGGTAATTTGATTAAATGTACAGCCCAATTTTTTATTTATTCATGCAAATTTTGCCAAATTTTGAGACATTTCCTCTTATACAGTAAATAAAAAAAATTTATGACTAGATTTCACAATTCCAACCATGTTTTCTACAATCATTGGGCCCTAGATGAGTAATGCAGAAATAGTATATCTACTGTTGATACAAAAATGTGAATTTGAACTCACCCCATCCCACAAGACTGAGTTTAAGCAGGTATCTCTTGATGTAGATATTGAAGACCCGCACCAGCAGCAGGTACAGGTGGAAGCCCTCGATGGCTGTCCAAGTGAAGGTGGCTAAAAGGCACCAGTGTAGGAGAAGTCCTAGAGCTTGACACACTGAATCAATGTCTCTGTGGCCTGAAAACCAGACGCTGCACAAGAACGAGATGTGCAACAAGAAAAGGGAGCCTGAGAGCTGCACATGAATGATGACTGCGTGCTCACATTGCTTCTTCCTGAGGGGAGAATGGTGACAGAGATTATCTGTTTATATCTATACCACAGAACATCTCATTCTGAAACTGTATGAGAAATCTTATTTAAAAATGAACTTACTTCTGGCACAGAAATATAACAATCATTAGCACTGTAAATGCTATTGAAAGGGCAGAGCCAATGTATGAAATGTAGCTAAGAGGGACAATATGGGAGACTTCAGGAATTTCAGGATTCTTTCAGAAACATTGAGGACAAAAGAGGACATTCAAATGAGTACTGCTAAACAGCCAAATTTCATTTAAAACAAAAAATGGTGACTGAAGAGTATAACATGACAAATGCACTTACAATGAGCACTGCAAAAAAGCTCAGATGATTACAACTACACACAAAGTCTCCGTTGTCAATGGTAGTCTTACAGCCATCAGTCCTCCAGTTACCTGATAAACAGACACATACACTAAAACAAAAAGTCAAAGCAAAAACATTGATTCAAATGAGAACCGTAATATTTGACCAGTTTTGGGTAAATAAAAAAAAAAAGTAATCCACTACAAATTACTAATTACTTCTTTAAAACTGATTGCATTACTGATTACTGCATTTAAAAAGTAATTAGATTAATTACTTTATTTTCAAGTTATTTTCAAGTTTACTTTACTTTTCAAGTTATGAAACCTAAAAAATACAAGTTAAACTCATAGTTCTTTCTTTTTTTTTTTTAAAGTAAAGAAAACAAATAGGGTGCGCTTTTTCCATTCTCAGTCTCCGTGAATATATTACTGAAACGAGTCACTAAAATGAACGAAAATGACATGAGAAATATATCTAAAGAAAGCTTGAAGTGTCTATTTTTAAAATAAGCAAGTCATATCGAAAAAAACGAATTCTCTGATAAAATAATCCGTATGAAACCAACGCGAAGTAAAGTCTCTCCCATCTGAGCTAATATGATCACGCCCATGCACATAGCGCACTATACGATAATCATCCACGCAAAACCAAGCGCGAATATGTGAATAACCACATCACCTCTGTAAACAAAGAAAAGTTCATCTAGGCTACATTTTGTTTTTGGAAGAAGATGCGCTGTGAGGAATAAGCCTTGAATTTACCTCAGAAGAAGAATGCGATGCGACACGACTTAATCCAGTGGAGGATCTCATTCTCATAAGTTATTTATTTTTTACTTATATTACTTATATAGTTACAGTGACATAAACTTGTGCACATTCGCTTGTTGAACTTTTCCCAAAAATCAATGCCAGACTAAAATATGTGAAATTCAGTGCAACATTTTGAAACATGATAAGCAACCTTTCATTGCACCTAAATGTTGTAGGACTCGTCTGCATTTTAGCTCACAATCTTCTGTGATTTATTAAAGGGCATACTGACATGCATTTTTACTTCATATTTTTTAACACTGCATTTGTAACTTAAGTAACGTAATTTTATTGACGTTAGTAACTGTAATCAAATTACATAAATTGAAAATGTAACACATTACATTACTGTGTAACGCGTAACACTCAACTATGTATATGGCATTGGTTTTCACACTTATTATAACAGTTCAAAAATATGTGGGTTGGTTTTTCACACAGTTTTCGCCTCAACTTCAGGCCAGCACAAGTGAAACCCCCCAACTTTGGGCCTTAGGTGGGAAAACTTTCTTGAAAGTATCAGTATCGGTGTCGAAATGAACACAAACGCACACAAATGGCACCGTCTGGGAATGACCTAGATTCTAGAGGATAGTACTTCTTTTTTTGTATTCTAATAATTAAGTATTTTAAGTTTACAACAGCCATATTTTTGGTTCTGAAAAGGGCAGGACAATCATACTGACCTGTGCCATTTTTATCGAGATGCCAGTAGACACAGATTCCATTTTCACTCTGCAATAATAAAAGCACACTTTAACAGAAATGAGAATCGGTGACTGACAAACAAAATCCAGAAGGTCATCACATTATAGTGTGATGTGAAAGCATCTGACCTGATTGGTGTTTATGAATCTTAGCTGAACAGGCTGTGAAAGATTGTGAACTTCTTTCACACCAAGCCAAACTCCCAACACGCTTTGCCCATGCAATATTGGGTCTGACACATTTGAGTTATTTCCCTTCTGTCAACACCACAATTACAAATGAAGAAGAAACCACACGTTTATGAAAGAGAAATGTTGCCAATAGAAGATAAATTCACATTTTTGACACAAAGCGTTGAGGGACAGACAGTGCTGCTGTGTACCTTGATGTCTGAACTACCGCTGACCCTGAAGAAATTCTCGCTGAGAAGGAACGCTATCAGATACACGTCTGTATCATTGTTTCTCTCCCGTCTACTTCTGCTCATTTGTAATGCTTCGTTAGAGATGTTGATTATATATCCTTTTTCTGTATCCAGTGTTGCCTGCAAAATCAAAGGTGAAGGCACAATCCAGTATGTGACCTAATTGATCTTCCTGTATTAGTAAGAACCAAGTCCATGTGCCTGACATTTTATAACTTCTGTTTATTGTTTTGACTAAACACATTGTCTAATTAGTCATAATATGCATTATTATTTATAGAATAGCTGATTATTATGATTATTATTTATGTGATGTTACTATTCTACGGAAGCCCATTTCCACCACCTTGAGAAAAAATATAATTCTGTAAGTCATAATAATGAGATACTTTCTCATAATTATGACTTAGTATCTCTTTATATTGCGTCCAATGATTTATTAGTTTTATTAGCTGTCCCTTTCATGCATCACATGCTTCATACAGTAAGCCATCTCATTTCAAAAGTGCAAAGCATCATTGTTCGTTACCACGGCAACCGCTTGGTCTTCAGCATCCCACACCGCTTCTTGCAGGACAAACGCTTAATGTGAAAAATGCTTAACGTGGCTTGAATTACAAAGACAGATTGAACCAAATTCAGTACACAACTTTATGATCATGCATACTGTATATACAGGCATTCAGGTGGACCCAAAATATGAAAACAGCAACTTTTATGCAGCATTTTCTATAACGGTTTTCTATAGGAAAACGCTTAACATGCAACTTTGGGTGTTGTGTTCAAATTCTGGGTTCTTATGCTTGCCTGTATGCATGAGCAATAATACTGTATCCTGTATTAATCATTGTACTTTAAGCCACATTAAGCATTTTTCACGTTCACATGTCCTGCAAGAAGCGGTGTGGGATGCTGAAGACCAAGCGGTTGCCATGGTAAGGAACAACTATGCTTTGTGCTAGCGAGATGAGATTGGGCTATATTGTAGGTTTATGCATGTGATGCATCAAAGTGACAGCTAATACAACTAACAAATCATCGAAATGAACATCTATTCATTAAATTCATATGTGTAATGGCTTTCATTTCTTCATAAACTTCATTGTCTGGCAGAGTAACAAAAGACTACATGCAGATAATTTATCTGAAATCATTATTTAATGATAGATTATACAGTTCTAGAGTACAGAACAAGCGATTAGATTTTTTCTCAAGGTGGTGGAAACGGGCTTCCATACTATTCAAACATGGACTTTGTCGTGGATTGTGTATAAATGTATGTTAAATCATGATTAAGAAGCACTGATATTTAGTCTTACCTCTGAAGAGTTAATTATTTTGGTACATAGTTTAGTGGTTTGATGTAACGGGTTTTCGAAATGAAGCATTGTCTCATTTTCTGTTCTAAACACCTGTTGAAAAATATTCTTACATTTAAACATTGGAAAATGTTAACTAAGCATTCCATTAATAATAATTAATTTGTGACATCAAACATTTCAAAACTTTTTACTTGTTACAATATTTGTGGATAAAACACCCTTACCCTGCAGCATCTGTTTGTGAAGTACAATAGTCTGTAACCTTATGACATGACATATTCTCACCTGCAGAAGATTATAATGGCGGTAAATAGTCTTTTTAATTAATTTGAACTCAAACCATATAACATTCAATCAAATATTCACAAGCATATATTAAAACAATTTGTGAGGAAATACTAAATATTATACTCCTAATTGGGAATTATATAAAAATAGAAAGTATATTCTGACTCACCTAGCCCAGGCCTTATTGCTGAAGAAAATAGCCAAAAAACAACACAGAATAAACCTCTCATTTCTCTCCTTGATTGTTCTATTCCTCTAGTGCTTGTAGCATCTGTCAACTAACTCTGAAAAACCAGGTATCATGTGATTGCTGTGGTTTCCTGTATGGCATAGTTTTTAACTGTGACACATTTAACTGGAGGATTTCTACTTACCAACATGAAACATACATGTTATGGTGAAAAGAATCCAGACATTTCTAAAATTAATAAGTAATTACATTTAAACATGCAATAAAACATTTAAATGCACATATGTAAAATGGTGTTATTGTAATGTGTTTCCAGTAGACTCAAACATACATTTCAGACTTATAGATTTATTATTAAATTATTAACAGAACAACTGTGCATTTACCATATTTATTTTAATATTTTTGTTACATATGATAAGAAGGTTTGAGATTACATTTGTTAGAAAATAGATAAGGTTTTAGTATGTCTACAGCTACAAAGAGGATTTTTTTTTTTTTTTGTCTTCGATGCACTGTTTGTCACAAGTCTGCTGTTTTAGTTGTGGTTTTTCATGTCTTTGGTTGACCTAGTTTCCTGATTAGTTAACTAGCCCCTGACCTGTTTCTGTTTTCTTTTGATTACGTGTTGCATTTAAGCCTGTGTTCATCCTGACCAGTTTGTCTGCTATCGTTTGATTTGTGTTTGGATATACGTTCTATCCGGTGGATTATTAAAAGAACCCTTTTGAACTTTATTCCTGTCGTGCGTTTTGCTCCATATACCAAACCGTAACACTGTTATGACCAAAGGAAATACTCTTACAAAAAAATTAAACTGAACAGCTTGAGAAGAATTGCCTGTTGTATAAGTGTGATTTTCATTAACCCAGGGGCATTTCTGTGGGTCAGCTGGAAGATGTCGTCTTGTAAAATCATGTCAGAGGTTTTAGTAAGAACTGAATGAGAGGATCTTATTTGGAGCCAGACTGGACTTGGAATGGGGTGTTCACGCTCGGTTTTTCCTCACTGTACCACACATTCACACAAAGATGTAAAACCCTGTAAACAGACAAACATGATGCTTCAGTCCACCATTTTTTTTTTGTTTTCAAAAAGTTTCCATTCTCCTTTCCTTTAGTCTTTACGCCACTGTATTCTTCTACTTATACTTAAAAGGGAAACAAGGAACCCAAAATTTTGTATTTCACATCCTCCTAGACTAGTGTTGTGACTTCATAATTAGGGGCCAAGCCCCAAAGGGGCTGTAGCCCATATTGTAATCGTATGTTTTCTTTATTTTCTTCCCATGGGAGTCTATGGCAGCCCTATGAACGGAACATAGGAAAACGATGAAATTTGGCACACTTGTAGTGATGGCAATGAATAGTGATCTGACCAACTTTGGGGTCTCTAGATCGAACTCTATAGCGCCACCACCAGTTCACAAATTCAACATTGAAATGGTAATAACTCCTGAACCCCTAATTCTAGAAAAACGAAACTAAGTACACCTGATTACTCTCTTCATGCTGATCACATTCAATAGCTTACATTAAGACTCCACCCATTACAGTAGCGGCCATTTTGAAAAGTACAGTATTCAGTCTTTTCGATACTCCTTCAAAATTGATCCAATTCTTCCCAAAATTGGTTCAGATGACCGTTGGACTGAGCTGAATAGAAATGACTTAACAGAATTTTTTGAGTACTAGTGAAAAAAAAAGTTATGATGTTGTGAACGTAACGAGGTCGACCCAAAATTGGTTCAGAGGCTGTATCTCGGCCAAACTTTGATCAGTCGAAATGAAACTTGGTATGCTTCATCAACACCATGATCTGAGAGTCCATGCCAAAGTTGGGAACAGCACCACTTTTGGGTCATGATACCAAAAATGCACATTTTCGCTTATAACCTTTGAACAGTCAGTCAGAAAATTATGAATATGGATTACTTGGATCATGCCGAATCAGAGGAATTTTGCCAGGATTGGCTGAACCATGTGTCCACCATTTTGAAATTTGTCATGAATTGCAATATCTTTTGAACCATTTGACATATATGCACAAAAATCGGTAGGGACCATCAACACCATGTCCCGGAGGTACCCCGGAAGAATGACTACAGCACCACCTAGTGTTCCAGAGATATAACGATTCTTGCAAAAACTTTTATAACTTTTGAAAATGTTGTCCAAAATGTATAATTTTTATGTCGTTTCGTTCCCTGGGTTATGCCGATTCTGACGATGTCTCATTTGTCATTTTCCAACATGGTGTCTGTCAGCCATTTTGAAGCAAATGAAAAACAGTGTTTTTGCTACTACTCCTTCAAAATCGATTCAATTATTCCCAAAATTAGCTCAGATGATCTTTGGACTGAGCCGCACAGAAATAACTGAACAGATTTTTGATATTCCCGAGAAATACCTCTCGGAAGTTGACTGTGTCTGTGTTTGAAAGTGAAGTGACATACAGCCAAGTATGGTGACCCATACTCGGAATTCGTGCTCTGCATTTAACCCATCCATCGTGCACACACACAGCAGTGAACACACACACACCGTGAACACACACCCGGAGCAGTGGGCAGCCATTTATGTTGCGGCGCCCGGGGAGCAGTTGTAAATTCTTGGATTCTTTGTAAAATCTTTAGTATTTAAACGGTTATCATTTACACAATGGCATATGAAAGCATGCATAATGTATTTGTAGGCATGATCTGTTTTATGACTGTTGGTGGTGTTTGTATTTTATTTTATTGTTGTATGAGAGTGTTCTAATACAGAGAGTAAGAGATATTACTGATTGATGAATTTTACCACGTTGTCCCATGTTTCAATATTGTACACTAAAGGTAATCGAATATGAAATTGTACAGTCTTTCAGCTTTTTTTGTATTGACTGCAGCCTTTTGTATGTTTATTTTTTATTTTTTTTATCCTCGTTTGGATTAATTGAAATATGACAGAATTGCCTTTTTGGGAAAAAAAAAAATCTGTTTAGGCTCTGAAGTTCACCAATATTATTGGTTCAAGATTTTGGTTGTATTTCAGTGTATTATTTGAATGAATGCTTGTTTTTATTCACCAGCAATACTTTGAGTCAGCATTACTGTTGGCTTCAAGCTCTTGTTCTTAAAATGCATGAGAGCAAATACAAGATGTCGATAAATTTCAGGGAAAAATGTTTTAAACTATTAATGCGGCACATTCTCAATCAATGTGCCTTACCAGAGATTTAGCTGATCATTTCATTACGTTAATTTGTAATTTTTTAACTTGTGTTATTTATTCAAAGCTGTCTGTATGCTGTAAAGAAGTTTTTGTGCACTTTTTATACTTTTTGTAATATTACCATTGATAAAATTTTGTATCTCAATTTTCCTCACATTGGTATTTTCATAAAATGTTTAAAGTAAATGTTTGTCAGTGATTTTGGTGCAGTCTTCAATATATATATATATATATATATATTTTAAATTGTGGGTAAAAAAAGGAAAAATGTGTAATAAGGACGTTTCCTATTATAAATTGTGCTTTCTGAACACTAGGTGGTGCTAAACTTGCATCTGAATGCACATTGAATCATATAGAGAGCGCTCTCATTAAAGTTATACTTTAATTGGACAGATGCTTTCATTTAACAGCAAACACCCACAAATATGACATCCTTTCAAAAATATAAAGCAATATATTTTATTGCATAAAGCTCAATTTACTGTATGTGATAAAAAAGCACGTAATAAATTGTTTCCTAAACAAATTTACTTACTTTTTTCATTGCACTAAATATTATTTAGATTAGAACATATTTACAGTTTTTTTTCCACACAATGTTAGAACAATTTTGGAATTATTTTATAGCATTTTTCTTAACATGCTTTACACAGAGCAGTGTCTTAACTGCCAGGAAGTTGATAGAGGCAATGAAAAGATGTAAAACACAACAAACTATTCCGGAATGTAATTACAACGGACATGTCAACACATTTAGAAATAAATATTCCCCTAATACTCTATGCCGATTCCCTTTAGCGCCCCCTTGCAGTCTCTGTAGACCCCAGTTTGAAAATCACAAAGCTCCAAATGAACAAAATAACAATAAAAAGGAACTGAAGATTTGGTGTAGAATGGAGGGTCCACCTTCAAACTCCACTGTGATGTTATCTTATATTCACAATGTCGTCATTACTGTTGAAGCTGGCCTGAATGGTGCCTTTTGATGAAATGTGTTCCTCTTTCCGTGCTTGACATGTGAGAGTCAAAAACCACAAGAAAATAAAGAGACCTAGAGGGTGAAATGGACAGTATTAATGCCAGATAAGATATTTTTTAATCACGAGCTTCTGCATCACATGGCAAATTTAGGCCCGAAATCCTGACTCAAATCAAATAAATAAACAACTGACACTTAAATATGCATTAAAATCAATAAAAAATTATATACTTTTTGAACAAATGGTCAGTCAGTGGACTTACTTAATTATCAAAAAATGGGGTTGAATGGTTGAGTTTGACACAGTTAGTTACAATTTGTGCATAAATTGAGAAAAATTAAATGAGCTCATTTATTTGTTTTCCTGTCATGCTGTAGAAAAGATCCAAACCATTATTTCCCGGGTGTCACAATGTTATGAACTTTAAAATCGTGACACCCAAGAAATAACACTTTTACATATGGCTGTAAAGAAACAACACGTAGGCCTAGTAATCTGCATCCAAGCGGTCAAGTTAGCCATACTGGGAGATTCTGTAACTACACCACTTATACATCACAGGGCTTTAATAGCATAGACACAACAAAATATGACATTTTAATAATTCAAATATTTAATAATAATAATAATAATAATAATAGGAAATGCTGAATTTAAACATGTTTTACACATTATGAAATAATTTTGTGAAGTCATCTGAATATTTCATTTTGTTGAAATGAAATGACCCGTCTCTGTAGATACAGTAGTAGCGCAGTAATCTAATCTAATGTAGTTTAGTGATGCAAAAAGCGAAAATAACACACTTATTATCACGCTTTACCAGCAGATAAAAACGGGAGAATCAGCAAATCTACAGCAGAATAGGCTACAAATCCCGAGAAAAACAATAAATCATCGGTGAGGCAAACACAAGGACTATTTGATGACAAGTAGCCTAGTGAAAATGTGATGCCCAAGTTGCTTCTTCTGTTTTGTAAAGGAAAGGCAATTCATTTTAAGTGTAGACCACCCTCTAAAGCTCACTAGTATCAGTGTAATTCATATAAAACTGAGAAATGATTATGCTGGACGTCTATGAATGGCAGAAACATTTTTGTAGCTATTGTAGCTATGTAGCTATTTGTAAAATGTATGACTCAAAGGACATTATCCATTACATTTTCTGTCACTCTAAAACACAACAAAATGCAACGCGTAATTAAAAATACAGGTAAAACACGTGAAAAATAAATACAGAAATATAAGTAAGGGATAATCAATGGCTAGCACGACGTGGAGGCAAATAACCGCCCGACGCGAAGCGGAGACTTGGCGGTCATTTGCCAAGTTATAGACAAGTTAAAACTTGTATTGCTCTTTGCAGCGCAATATTTGTCCGAATGGGTAAAAATGAAGGTTATTTCCGTCAGTTATGTCTCGTTAGCGCTAGCATTCTGCCTGCTTCAAATCAGACACAGAGAAGAAATGCGGTAAGTGCGGTAAGACCACATTTATTTGAATGAATTATAGCATGTATTTGTAGATGTGCGTTGGTTAGTGTGCGTCAATTAAAGCAGCGCATTAATATGGAACGGTGATTAAACTGACCTGGAACTACGTGTGCAGTTAAACGAATTTAATCAATACCTGCCAGCCAATCAGAATCGAGTATTCAGACAGACCATGGAATAACACAGTATATTGTACCCACTGCTTAACATACACTGCATACACTGTTACATACACTGCTTAAAATGGTAACTGCTTAGAATAATAGTTAATAAAATACATAAAATGTAATTGTTCAAAAACGTGTAACTTCAATAATTCAAATCCGATCATAAAAATGTTTATACAGTGCCTTGCGAAAGTATTCATACCCCTTAATTTTTTTTCACGTTTTGTTATGTTGCTGCCTTATGCTAAACTGCTTTAAATGACTTTTTTCCACATAAATCTATACTCCATACACCATAATGGTACAGCAAAAAACAGGTTTTTAACATCTTCTCAAATTTATTAAAAATAAAAAAACTTAAATGATTCCATTGCGTAAGTATTCATACTCTTATCTGGGACAGTTGATATTTAGCTCAGGAGCATTTAAATTGCTTGTAGATGTTACTACACTACACTTCGAGTGAAGGTAACCTGTGGCAAATTCAATTGAATGGGTATTATTTGGAAAGGCAAATATGTCTTAATAAAAGGTCTAACAGCTGATAATGCATATCAGAGCAAACAAAGTCCTGGGGTCAAAAGAACTGTCTGTAGAGCTCTGAAACGGACTTGTGTCAAGCCACACATCTGGGGAAGAGTTCAGAAAAAAATTCTGCTTCATTGAAGGGTTACAGAAGCATGTAGTCTCCGTTACCCTTAATGGAAGAATTTTGAAACAACCAGGATTCTTCTTAGAGCTGTCCTCCTGGCCAAACTGAGCAATTGATGGAGAAGGGCTTTGGTTCGAGTGGTGACGAAGAACCTGATGGTCACTCTAGTTGAGCTCCATGATCATATGTGGAGATAGGAGAAATCTACAGGACAAACACCACTGCAACACTCCACCGATCTGGCAGTGTGGCAAGACTCAATCCTCTCTTCAGTGTAGACATGAAAACACACTTAGAATTGGCAAAAAAGCACCTAAAGGACCCTCAGACTTTGAGAAATAATATGATCTTGTCTGATGAACCTCAATTCCAAGCATCATGTTTGAAGGGAACCAGCTCTGCTCATCACATGCAGAATATCATACCAAAAGTAAAGTGGGCTGGTAGCTTTTCAGCAGCAGGGACTGAGGGACTCATCAGAGTAGAAGAAAAGCTCAATGCACCAAAATATTTAGATAGCCTTATTGAAAACCCAGTCCAGAGCATTCAGAACCTCAAACTGGGCAGAAGGTTTACCTTCCAACAGGGCAGTGACCCTAAGCACACAGCAAGAGTGGCTTATACTGTACACAACGCTGTGAATGTCCTTGAGTGGCTTAGCCACAGCCTGGACTTGAACCCAATCAAATATTTCTGGAGAAACCTGAAAATGTGCATCTGCCTGAAAGAGCATCCAACCTGAAAGAGCTTGAGAGGTGAAGAGGTGAGGAGGAGAATGGTAGATAATGGTGGTGGTGGTAGAGGAGGGACCCCCCCCCCCCCACATGATTGTAAAGCGCTTTGGGTGTACAGCAATACACAATAAAGCACTATATAAATGCATCATTCATTAATTCATCATTCATAATTGGCAAATGTTGATGAGCAAAGCTTGTTACTTCAGCTAAATATTTAGTAAAGGGTATGAATACTTATGCAATGTACTTATTTCAGTTTTTTTATTTGTAATTTACAAAGTTGTGACAATTCTGTTTTTGCTTTGTCAATATGGTATATGGAGTGTAGACTGATGTAGAAAAAAAAGTAATTTAAAGCAGTTAACATAAGGCAGCAACATAACAAATCGTGAAAAAAATGAAGGGGTATGAATACTTTTACAAGGCACTGTATATTACTTTTAACAAATAATTTATAAATATATACTTTTACAAACAAATCTAAATGAACATATTTAAAATGATATATTTGTTTGCTGAGATGGCCAGTCAGTTTGAGTAATAGGCCTACTCATTGTCCTTTTTTCCCTTATACACTACAGGTGGTTGTACACAAGTAGAAATTCATATAAATATTGTGTTGAGTAATCTTCATCGTGTATGCCACACAGTGACAGTTTTGTGTTTGCAATTGCGCAATGGCATAACAATGCATTTATCAAACTTTTTTGCAACAAATCAATCTGCCTTTAGTAACTTCCCTTTAAAATGACTTGGCAACACTGGTTTCAAGTGTTCAAGTGTCTAATTTAGTGAATCGGGTCTGCCTCAATACTCTTGCGGTTTTGGACATTTGCGAACGTGACAGAAGTAAGTGGCAGGTCTGAAAAATGTTAAAACTCAGAGCCTTTACCTGACATCATCCCTAATACTGCATCGGAGCTGAATTTGAGGCAAAGCGTATCCAATCATTCATTATTAGGGATGGGCAAATCAATACTCAATACTAATTTGGGTTTCTACTTTCAAATGATTGAAGTACTTTTTATGGATGTGTATTTTTGTAAAAGCTCAGAGCCCTTAACTAGCACTAAATCTACATTATATCTAATACTGGGTTTCTGCACCACTTTCAAATGATTTATGTACTTTTTATGAATATGTGTATTTTTTGTAAAAGGTTTGCAACTAGCAAGCACCACTAAATTATGTCATATAGGGACTGCTAAACAGAAATTTAGAAGTTTATTTACATTTTTTTTTTGCCATTTAATGTGTAAATAAAGCTCTGTAAAAACTTTATTTACATTTTCAAAACACTATGTTTTAATGCTATACTATTCACAAAGTTTTGTCTCCCATATCTAATAGTTTTCACACCAAAGTATTTTTTTTCTTGCTTTCAAAAAGCGATGAGAGAAGTATTAATGAAAGTGACAGTTAATATGATTGTACCTAATTAACACATGCTTTTGTTTCAAATAACACTAACAAATTCTTACCCTGTAAACTGTTGAGAATGGTGAAAACATAGAGCGCAGGGAGACTCAAGGGGCCATAGGTGGAGAAAGCCAGTACCCAGGGCACTCCCAGAACACAGCTGAGCCCGAGTAGAGACACCCATTCTTTCCATACTCTCCTCCGCTGGTCTTTAATCTGAAGAGTTTGTGATCTTAATTTGCGCATCTTAACCAGCAACACCCCCAGCATAACCATGTTAAAGAGCATCACCAGCCCGAGATAACCGTTGACAGTAATGTAGCTCACTATCTGTGTGTTTATCCAGCATCTAAACGAGAAGAAGCCAATAAAAACACTCCTGTTATAGGCTTGAGAGATGATGGAGAAGTAAAATTGCAGTGCAATATGAATAGAGTGACCTTACAGAGGCGTGATTGTTGAGTTTTCTTCAGACGTGTAAAAGGTATATTTGCCATACACTTTAGCCACACTGCATATTATCACTGTAATGGTGGGTACACCTATAGGAAAAGATGAATACAATAAAACAAGCTTATAATACATGTTTAATTTAAATGTAATTGTTATTTAAAGGTCAGTTCACCCCAAAATTCTCATTATTTACTTGCCCTTGTGTTCCTCCATGGAACACAAATAAAGTTGTTGATCAGAATGTTGTGTTGTGCCTGGTACACTATTCAGGATTGAGTTGAGTTTGCCTTTTACAGTCCACTTTGATTCCAGAATTTGAATTCAATTTGAATCGAGGTAGCAAACAGGATGCTAATCAGGGTATCTTCCGATTATTTATTTATTATTATTTAATAATGAAAACAGAAAAATGCGAAAACACTGTCTTTTTTATTTTTCAAAATTTTTTTTTTTTAAAATTTGGCTTTATTTTTTTTGTTTTTACAACAGCTTGAATATTTTATCTTTGCATGTGGGCGGGAATTAAACGCCCCGTCCCAATTATTTGTTAAACCAAACATCAAACCATGTTCCCCAGTTCGTGATTAATAATATTAATAAATATTTATTAATTAATATTTATGAGATAAACAAATATTTCTCAGGTAGGTTGCTGAATTTATGCCTACACGGTTCGTGTCAAGCCATTCGTTAGCCTGATTGTCTAAAGAGAAAGAGATGAAATATAGTTGAAATAAACGCATTAAAAATCCAACTGTTGCAGTGAAGGACTATTATTCGGTTGCATGGAACTGGGGAACAATAAATGATGCACGGTTTAATGTTTGGTTGACCAATCAGTGGGAAGGTGTGTTTAATTCCCACCCACATGCAGAGATCGAATATTCAAACAGGGTATTAATTTTCTATCCCTAAACGTTAAAAAGAAGAAAAAAAAAGCCGAATTCTGTTTTTTTTCCAAAAAATTAAAAAAGGCGACATTATCTTATTTTTCTGCTTTCAATATGATCGGAAGATACCCTGATATAAGGCTAATTTGAAATTAGAATTTTAACTTTTCATTTTAGCTCAGCTCTTGAATGAGATTTTTTATTAAGTTTTATTAACAGTTAGTTGTTCACACCAAATTTTAACTTCTTAGTAATTTAAGCAAATTACACAGATTGCTGATCACAACAGCATGTCACGGGGGTTAATTAATGACTATTTTGACTATAGTGAACTAACCATACAAATTCTAGTGAAGATTTGCCATTTTTGGAAAGCGAGTCCAGGATGAAATCTGTTTTATTTTTTATGAAATCGATTTTAAGGCATGGTTTAATGTCATGAAATCCCAGACTACTGGAGATTTTAGCATCCATTAATTTAAATTGGTGGAGAAAACTGGTCAATTTGGAGCTTTTTTGTGCCATTTTGATCTTCCGGGTTTAAAATCTACATCGTGTTGACATCACAGCTTGTGACGTGGCAAAGGACTATAGTACATCGTCTCATAATTATTCATGAGACTGCGTGTCCTTATCCTATGAGAAGACACTTCGCTTAATTATTCACAACAGCATGTGTGACAGACGCTTCAGATTCAGTTTTGCCAGATTGGGTGGGTTCCTGCCCAATTGACCAGATGCATAGAGTGCTATTTAGAACTTCCGGAAAAGATAAGCCAGCTCCTAATCTTCCAGTGAAGCTCAAGTCGGCTCCCCCTCCCCCCCTTTGGCGGGCTCAAGCGCCATTGGTTTGTGCAGTACACAAAACCAATCTGGCTTCAGTAACAGAGTAAACAGGAGTTTGCTTTTTCATATCACTTATATTGGGCACTTTTTGCATTTAAATTGGTTTATTCTGACTGTTGACATTAAAAATGGTGCATGTGTTGTTTCGAGGGTATCGTATAATTTCTTGATTGCCGTTTTGACAGTGTCTGCCTGCATATTTCATTCATGTTTGGTAATTCTCTTTAATGTAGGCTATTTTCCCCGATTTGATCCGTTTAAATTAGGGGTGTGCACAAATAGTTGAACATTCATATTCTATCAGTTAAGGTTTTTGAGGTTTAATATTCACAGACACTAGTCCATAATATCGTAATTTGATTAAATGTACAGCCTGACTTTTGATTTATTAATCCAAATTTTGGCAAATTTTATGACATTCTGTGTTATACAGTAAATTAAAAACAATTATGACTGGAATTTCATAATTTTCATAATTGCATTACTCATCTAGGGCCCAATATTGTGGAAAATTCCATCTGCGTTTTCCACAATATAGGGCCCTAGATGAGTACTGCAGAAATAGTATATCTACTATTGATACAAAAATGTGAATTTGAACTCACCCCATCCCACAAGACTGAGTTTAAGCAGGTATCTCTTGATGTAGATATTGAAGACCCGCACCAGCAGCAGGTACAGGTGGAAGCCCTCGATGGCTGTCCAAGTGAAGGTGGCTAAAAGGCACCAGTGTAGGAGAAGTCCTAGAGCTTGACACACTGAATCAATGTCTCTGTGGCCTGAAAACCACACGCTGCACAAGAACGAGATGTGCAACAAGAAAAGGGAACCTGAGAGCTGCACATGAATGATGACTGAATGCTCACATTGCTTCTTCCTGAGGGGAGAATGGTGACAGAGATTATCTGTTTATATCTGATTCTGAACATCTCAGAACATCTCATTATGAAAATATATGAGAAATCTGATTTAAAAGCTTACCTCTGGCACAAAAATATAACAATCATTAGCGCTGTAAATGCTATTGAAAGGGCAGAGCCAATGTATGAAATGTAGTTGAGAGGGACAACATGGGACGCTTCAGGAATTTGAGGATTCTTTCAGAAACATTGAGGACAAAAGAGGATATTCATATAAGTACTGCTAAATAACCCAGTTTAATTTAAAGGGGTCATGAATCGAGAAATCAAACAAACCAAATTAACATTGAGGACACTGACAGCAGCTAGTAAATTAGGTGCAGTCGCTTTAAGAGACAGTGCATCCTATATAATGATAAACATCTGAATTTCTCAACTGTTTATGTTCAGTTAAGACATAGTCATCACTTTCGTGAGAGGATGCGAAGGAGAGCTGGGTTTGGTGTTTGCACGCTGTCTGGCGCGACTCTTTGTGTGTGCACCGAACACGGTGCACAAGTACTCGTTGTACTAGTTGTTTTTTGTTTTGTGCTTGAATGCTTTAAACTCTTTTGAATATTTAAATTGTCCAGGCTTAAAATCACATGCAATTGACAAGCCTTTGTGATGGCGCTAAGCAGTGGCCCATCAACTGTCCTGAGCGACTTTTTAGGTTGGCCTCAGCCAGTTGAAATCGTCAGGGGGGCCCCCCTTTCAGCCTTGGACCCCTATAACAGACCCAATGCTCTGGGTGTGTGTGCACTTTAATTGCAGAGTACAAATTCAGAGTATGGGTCACCCTACTTGGCCACATGTCACGTCACTTTCATTAAGTCTGACAGCAGACACTTCAAACAGAATGATCATATCAGAGGGCTAAAATGTAGAAAATGCCATTTATTTCAAAATTACGACATGTAAAAATCATACTAACATAAGTGCACCTCAGGTAACATTATCAAATAATTAAAAAATGCAGTTCATGACCCTTTTAAAAGTGAACATTTTAAAACTAAAAAGGTGACTGAAGAGCATTACATGATAAATGCACTTACAATGAGCACTGCAAAAAAGCTCAGATGATTACAACTGCATACAATGTCTCCATTAATGATGGTAGTGTTACAGCCGTCTGTCCTCCAGTTACCTGACAAACAGACACACATATGTACACTAAAACAAAAAGTCGATCCAAAAACATCTCTTCAAATGAGAACTGTAATATATGATGTTAGTTTTCACACTCATAATGACAGTTACAAAATAAATAGGTCGTTCTCAGGAAACAGTGACGTTGCAGTGACATTACAGAGTTTTATCATCTTGCATTCACACCGTCTCTTTTCTCAGCTTCAGGCCAACACAAGTTAAACCCCCCAGTTTACCATTCCAGCATCTCTGTCACTCGTTCTTATTGACAACAACATAACTCTTATGACTGGCAACTTTCAGTCCATAGTTGTGACTTTATTTAGTTTAGTGGGAAGTGGTGTGTGGCCAAGTACCCATACTTTAGACTATTAAGTGGCTGAATGTGGGCCTGTCGTTCCTTTCCCATCAAAACCCTCAAAAGTTGTATTTAATCAAATGTAACAGGGCTGACACCAAACAAGAAATAGCTTGGTTTTAACTCATTATACTTTAGTAATTGTTAGTATTATAATTTGTGAATTAATATACTGTAAGGTACAACGAACAGAGCGATCCTACCAGAATTGAGTGAATTTAAATAAAACGTAAATTCATTACAAATGCACTGTTACAGGATTAAAATAATATAGCAGTTAGGTTTAGGCTTAAAGCTGGCAATGCTGCTGTTTTTTTCAGAATATCTTTTATTTAAAGATATGGCAGTGGTAAGCATTTTGTCCTCAGAGGCAATTCAGGTAAGTACAGTACATTTATTTTTAATCTGACAGTGTGTTTGTAATAAATGCTGAACCAGCATTGTTTTACAATGCTAATAAAATTAGTACACCTGTGTACATACAGTGTATTTTGTAATACGACGAGTAAAAATAGTACTTTTAAAACTATATACTGTTTTAAAACTATAAAATTAAGCATGTAGAAGCAATTTCCACACTGAAACAGACTGTTGTAATCATCGTTTTTGATTACAAAAGCTCAAACTTTAATTCAAAATATAAATATAATTCAAAATATAATTCTAACACGGCGCTTGCCATCTCGACTATTAAAACACAGAACATGCTGTACAGAATAAAGTGTGATGAAGTTAGCCAATTACAGCAGTGGGCGTTTACTTCCGTTTCTGCAAGAGGCAATGCCCCTTGAAATTGAGTGTTTTTATAACATGAAACTGAAAATGATCATTTTTATGAATATTGTACCAGATGGAAAAAAAAAACTTTGAAAATGTATAAACTAACCTTGAGAAACATTTTATATAAATCTGAAACTGCATTTCATGTGTATATTAAGAGTCTGAATCAATTCTGGTACTTTGGGCCTGAGATGGGAAAAATGATTTCTTAAGAGTATAGCAGTATAAAAATCAACACACACACACACACACACACACACACACACACACACACACACACACACACACACACACACACACACACACACACACACAAATGCCACCATCTGAGAAGGACCTAGATTATAGAGAACTGAACATATGGTTTAGTTTATATGGAGAGGTTTATTGTTGATGGTGTGAAAATCATACCGACCTGTGCCATTTTTTTCAAGATCCCAGTAGACACAGGTTCCATTTTCACTCTGCAATAAAAAAAAAAGCACACGTTTACAGAAGTAAAAATTTGCAACTGGTAAGCAAAATCCACAAGGGCCACGGTGTGTCTTTACAATTGTGTTATAGTGTGATGTGAAAAAACATCTCACCTGATTGGTGTTTATGAATGTGAGCTGAACAGGCTGAGAAAGGTTCTGAACTTCATTCTTACCAAGCCAAACTCCCAACACAGTTTGCCCATACAATATTGGACCTGATTTACTCGGGTCATTCCCCTTCTGTGTCAACACCACAATGACAAATGATTCAAAGAAGAAACCACTGGGTTATGAAATGCAGATGTTGCCCAAAGTAGATAAAATCACATTGAGGTAGACACAAACAAGTCTTTAAGGGACAGACATATAGTCATTCTGCATACCTTGATGTTTAAACTGCTGCTTACCCTGAAGAAAGTCTCATCGAGAAGAGAAACAATCAAATCTGCATCCCCCTGTCCATTACTGCTCCTCATCAATGCTTCATCTGAGATGTGGATTACATATCCTCTATGTGTATTGACTGTTTCCTGAAAAAGAAAAAAAAACCGTGAAGACACAATCCAGCGTGTGACCTAACTGATCTTCCAATACTGCTGACTGTTGCTGACACGTGAACTTTGTTTCTTGCTTAATGTTTTTTTTTTTTTTTTCTTTAAAGTTAGTCAGTCAGACAGTAACTACTGTCTTAAACCTAATATTCTTTTACATTTACATTTATTCATTTGGCAGATGCTTTTATCTAAAGCGACTTAAAATTGAGAAATACAACAAGTGATTTATCATAAGATGGCAATTATTTGATAGAATATATAGAATGACTTTTATGTATAGATTATAATAGCCTACTATTCAAACACTGACTTTGTCTATATATGGGTTCTGTAAATTTAGCCATTTAGTCTTACCTCTGAGGAAATCAGTGTAGAGAAATATGCTTGGTCAGGTAGCCTAGGGGCTGCAGATGAGCAATTTCTCATTTTATCTTCAATACACCTGTTAAAAAATACATTCAATACATGTTACACCTCTAAACACTATAAAATATTACCTGACAGTAAACCAACCTGTCTATTTTATACATTTATGACATCTATTTTTTTTTTTTTTCTTTATACTTCCTATAGGTAACATGAATGTTCTCAGGACTTTGGCTAATATTCTAACTCTCAAAGCCTTTTCCAATAATGTTAATAGAACATTAATTTCAAAGTTAATATTATTCTCAAAACGTTATTTATTCATTTCTAATACGTCAAAAGTATTAGCATTCAAAAGTAACTTTCACATAATGTTTGCAAAATGATAAATGGGACATTGCCTTAATATTTAATATTCACCATGCCAGTTGGTAGTTAGCAAAATGCTCTTAGAACATGTTTTGTTGCAAGATCGAAGATCAAGATATCAAAAACTCACAATGGAACATTCTTTTCCTTCTGACAGTTTACTGGAACCTCATAACAATGCTCCCCTGCAAACATGTCAAATCATGGGACGTAAATAGCATTGTAATCAATTATTCAATCCTTATCACTACAGTTATTCACAGATTTATAAAAACATTCATTTCAGTTTTACTATGCCGCAAAAGTGTAAACACGACTATAATCAACGGTCATTCTTAAAGTTAAAATTGCATGATTATACTCATATTTTGGAGCTGAAATGTAAAAATGTACAGCATATTAATACTTACTTTTTTTAGTAGCTATTGTGGCAGAAAAAATTGGAAATATCCAAAGAACAAAACAGTGCAAGCCTCTCATTTCTCTCATCGTATGCTCTGTCTACCACTCTGAAAAGCAGGTCTCATGTGATTGCTGTGGTTTCCTGTCTGACATAGTTTTTAACATCACTTCATAAGGAACCAAGACTGTAACGTTATGTCTCCTCCAGGGAACGGGGAACTCTTAATGATGATGAGCAATGTCAGAGAACGTTTTCAAGCAAGGGTTACAAATGTAGACAGGACCACGAAACTCAAGGAACTAAAGGCTTATAAAGAGATTCAGACGAATGAGCAAACGAGATGATTAACTAATAATGAACTAATGAGAGGAACCAGAACAAAACCAGATAAGGGCAAACAGGAAACTGAGAAAACACATACATGTAACAATGACACATTTAACTAGAAGCTTACTTACCAACACGAAACATATGTGACGTAACGGTGAAAAGAACCCCGGCATTTCTAAATTAATAACTCATTTCATAAAAATGCAATACATTTTTTAACTGTACATATATAAATGGTATTATTGTAATGTAGGCTCAAACATGCATTTCAGACTTATAGATTTATTATTAAAGTATTAAAAAATTCAAAAACACAAATAATAGAACAACTGTGGGGTTACCATTTTTTATTTACAAATCACAGCTTTTAATATTTTTGTTAGAGATGATAAGAAGGTTTGAGTTTAGATTGGTTGGATCATAGATAAGGTTTTAGTGTCTACAGCTACAAAGAGGAAATTGTTATTACCACAGGAGGTACTCTTGGTAAAAAATTTAACCGAACAGCTTATGATGAAAAGTCATAATTTTTTATTTCATTTTCATTAACCCAGGGGCATTTCTGTGCATGGGTCACCTGGAAGATTTCTTCTTGTAAAATCATGTCAGAGGTTTTAGTAAGAACTGAATGAGAGGATCTTATTTGGAGCTCTCCAGAGTGGATTTAGTCTTGGAATGGGGTGTTCGCGCTCTGTTTTTCCTCACTGTACCACACATCCACAAAAAGATGTAAAACCCTGTAAACAGACAAACATGATGCTTCAGATCAACATGTTTTAGTTTTCAAAAAGTTTCCATTCCCCTTTCCTTTAGTCGTTACGTCACTATTCGTCTACTTCTACTTAACAGGGAAACAAAGAACTCAAACTTTTATATTTCACATCCTCCTAGACTAGTGTTGTGACTTCATAATAACCCTTATTGTGACCCTAACTGTCTCTTGTTAGCAGAAAAAAATGCTAGAGTGTCACATAATGGCACATCATTGTGCTATGACTAATATTTCCTCCTCATTTTTGCCCTGCTCTTGTTCACCTGACCAGAACAAACCACCATGGAAAATTGCATCACTCAATGACATGACGATCATGACTTGAACACACTTCTTTTATGATGAGTATTACAATTCATTTAGTATTTTTGGAGGGAGCACAAAGTCAAAAATGTCACGATAATATTGATGAAAAAGCCTCATTAAAAGAATGAAACTCTAGAAAAGATAACATTAAATGGTTTAGTGTAATATTTTAGCAAAACGTCTTATTAATATTTGAAAAATCAAATCCAAGTCATGTGATATGACAAACAAGATCATGTGGTACAACCAACATGTGGAAAAAATAAAATAGCAAATTATAGAAAACTCTCCAAAGACTTATTATTGCCATGAATTCATAATTAATGAAAAAAAAAGGCATTTTACATTTAGAAATGTTCTTAATGTGTACATTCACGTCTATTTAAGATATGACACAAATAGGTTATTACATTGTATGGTTACACCACATGACATTTTAAAGTCATTCAACTGAAACCAACATCAATATTAAGAGTACTGTGCATTTCTAAGAAATTGGCATGGGTTTTATCATGAACACTCTAGCATGTCATTCACCCACATTTTCTCTCTTGTACCCCAAGTAAACCTACCTTGCATTGTGTTTAAGATGCAGAATAGGTAGAGTATTGGGTAGCTGGTATATCCAGAGGCGAAGAAGGCCAAACCCCATGTTGTACCCACCAAACACATGAGGCCCAAAACTGTGCCAGCATCCTTCCAAACTGGCATCTTGTCATGCCTGTTGCCCTCATGTCGTAGCTTAAAGATCTGTCTGGACACTGTGATTAGGATTGCTAAATTGAACAGGAATACGATGGTGAAGTAGGAAATGTTCACGCCATACAGGACGCGAAGGTCTCTGATCCAGCAACTGTATTGTACCAACGAAGGTTTGACATTGTGAACAGCCTGTACTTCATACATACATTTGACACTTAAAGTGTGCTACATAATTTTACTACATTTGTCTGTATGTAATGCAAAGTTATAATTTGAAGACTTACATTTTATTTGTTGTATTCGTATCAGAAAATGTCATCTCAGTTGTACCATAAATGCCATGAACTGACAGCAAGCCTCCAACAATAACTGCAGGGACACCTGTGGGCAAGATCACAGGATGAAGCACCACATTTCAAAGCTCAATTCTGCCGTTCTTTTTATGCTTGTTTAGTTACTTCACACATGTGAACTTTTTATTTTTTTTTAAACATTATCATTTTATCATTTATTTACCTTTATGTTGTTCCAAACCTGTGTGACATTTAAAGATATTTTGAAGAATGTTTCAACTGTTTTTGTCCATTCGGTGGGCAACACTGGACCCTTACTGATCTTCATTGTAAAAAAAAGCATGCACATACATATGCTACATAATTTGAAACAATGTGAAAAACGCTATGCTAACAAATTTGCCTTGACTTCACTTGACCAGTGGTTTAGAGAATGAATGGATGCATGACTGTGAGGCATTTAAAAACAAAAAAATCTTCTCTTGTGTTCTGCACAATAAAGAAAGGTTTGGAAAAACATGAATGTTAATAAAGATGACAACATGTTTATTTTTGAGTTGAAATAAGTTTTGGGAATTACAGAAAAAGGTGAACGTTAACTGAACACAAGCAATCAACACAACTCCGGTCTCCAGCCCATCAGTAAACATCTTTGTAATAAACCCATCATTAAGATGTTATTAACTTCAACCCATTGCTTTGAGTCTCTCTGTCCATATTTGAGTCTCTCTGTCATCTCGTATGAATCAGGAGAGAAATATGCACAGATCAACCATAATTTATTAAAAACACAGCTTTTGTTTCACATGGTGTTAGTTAATGGACAGGATTACTTGTTGATTATTGTGAGGTTTTTATCAGCTCTTTGGACTCTGGACTTTGGATTGCATCCTGCGTGTCTATTTTGGTTGCAATGTTTATTTCTGTTTTCATGTTACTTTGTTTTTTCTGTTTTGATTCTCACCCCATCCGATCAGGGACAGCTTGACCATGTAGTATTTGATGTAAATGTTGAAGACTCTGATGAGAAGAAGGTAGAGGTGCAAGGCTTCAATAGCCATCCAGGTGAAAGAACACAGCAGGCTGTAGTGTATCGTCACAGCAATAAACACACACACTTCTTTCGCTGTCAGTGTAGCGGCCCACTCGTTGAGTATGAAGCTCATGTTGAGGAGAAACAGAGCGCCGCTCAAAGACACGTGAATGCTGCTGGACACTTCTGCTCTTGCATTACTGCAAAAACACACATTATGTAAATCGAAGCACAAATTCTGTATGCATTCTTATGAATACAGAAGAAATGGCACCTGTTGAAAATGAATGACAAGACAGTGGTGGCAGAAAAGAATGCAGAGAGACAACAGCCTACATAGCTGATGTACGACAAGATTTCCCATTGCTTTTTGGATATTGAGTCATTCAAGTCGATCTATTCAGAGTTAATAAGGTGGATAAATGAGAAGGGAAGTTAACTTTAAACAGTATTAGCTGATTATTTTAAAGTGTTACTTTTACTGAATTAATTTCATGGGTGGATATCTCAGGAACTCACCAGAAGCACAGCAAAAGGGGTCATATGGTTACAGTAACACTCCACAACATTATCACTGATCAGAGTGGTGTTACAGCCATCCGTTTTCCAGGTTTTGCCTCCTATGTAACAGTAAACAAAATTCAAATGTGTGCCATATGTGCCTCATATAAGAAATCATTAACCATTTCTGTACCGTTCTCATCATAGAATTGACAGGACAGGTTGTAGTTCTTTAGATATAAATGCAAAACAGAAATAAATAATTAGCATTACATTTTTGGGCTATTTGTGAATGTTTAAAAAAAATGCATTCTACACTTACAGATGTGTCATTTGTGTAATCAAGTTTGAAGCTCATATTTAGTAGATTGCTCAAATTTGTAATGTCACGTCCAGGGACTTCAATCCTTATGACTTTGGAGGTAAAAACTTTATTTTTCGCTTTAAACTGTAAAATAAAAAGACAATAGGCTGATTTGTATATTTAAGCTTACTGTAAATTTAAGAAAAATGTGTGACAATAACCAGTTTTCTAATCGCTATGACAGAACAATACAGACATCATAAATGGGTGTGATTTGAACCTTTAAGTGCTGATCAGAATTGTAGGTAACTATGCCAGTTTTGCTCTCCTTCTCATTTTTGAAAGGCTCAAGCGGGATCTGTATATCAGCTACTTTATCAAAATTGAATACCTTAAAAGCAAAAACAAACACACAAAAAAGTATAGTCAGCATCTTTTTCATTCTTATATATAAGAATGTTCTATACATTGTTATGTATGATGTTAAAAAATTAAGCTGCAACCAAGCTGTTATCAAAAACCTGCTGTAAGCCATTTCTTTTTAGGAATATCCCACATAAAATGCAGTGGTGTGATGCAGTCAGGCCCTTTAATCCCTTTAAAACTGGGATGGGAAAACAGATGCAAGAGTTACAAAATGCATCTGTTCTCAATGCAACTCATACAAAGAGTTACAAAATGTCATTTCACCCTTTCAGTAAAAACGAATTCATTCAGGAAATAAATTAAATTTACAGCACCAAATGTCATTCCTGTCTGATGCAGATTGTAGGAGGCATTTGTCTCGATTACTGCCTACTATGAATGACGTAGTTCTATATTATTTCACAAAATATTATCTTTCTTTCATATTACGTAAATGACCCAAAATCTGGCCTGCACCTTTACCGAGGAAACAATTAAGGGGCTATGCAGTTTATGTAAAAAAACGTTGACGTAATCTGGCATTTTCTTTGGCAAAAGTGTATAAAGAGGACTTTATTTTCAAAATGACAGGCACATTTTGAAGCTGCAGTCTGTAGGTTTTGCCTCTTTGTTGCCATCACTGTTTGAAACCTGCAATTGCCGTTATTTGCGGAATTATTTTCTTTACGTGTGTTGTGCACCGGCGAGGCTCCACTGCGGATGAATCTAATGTTTTGATGTGTGGCTGTCAGTCACCGCACCGGTGTGAATACTATAGTACTGCGGAATCACCACAAACACCACAAATATACAAATAATAACGTTAACCCAGGGTTTAGGAATGTACATGTCATGAAACATCAATTTATGAATACCCAGGATCAATTGTTAACCCCAGGTAAATTTCGAGCAGTGTGAAACATGAATCAAGATAAGCTAGGATTGTTGGTGCCAATAGCCTCATGGTTAGTGCGCCAACATATTGCGCAACTGTGCTTGCGGTGACCCAAGTTTGATTCCCGTCTCGAGTCCTCGAGGTCGAGGTCTCTCCGCCCGATACTTTCCTGTCATTTGTCTACTGTTCTATCCAATTAAAAGAAGCCACAAAACCCACAAAATAAAACTTAAAAAGATAATCTAAGGTTCTCTTTATCCAGGGTTTATAATGACCCAGGGTTAACTAATTCTTGTGTGCAATGCACAATATGGCAGGTCTTGTAAATGAAGTCACGCCTTCTAAATAAAAGAGACAAATGACAATTTGAGTCACTTCTGTTACTGTTAGAAGCCCAGCTTCCAATAGAAATGATAGTCACGATGTGTCTCAATCAGCTCCCTATATGCCATGAATCAGTACAGGTGTGTTTGAATGATGTTTTATTAACAAAGTTCGGGAGGAGCATGTCAGATACTTAGCCTAATTAAACACAAGTGGCACGTAATCAAGTATTTATATCCGTAACTCACGGATATAAATACAGCTGACATACCTCCACTCATTTGACAGTCTATCAGCATCCCTCCACCACCCCTTCTCCACCAATATCACCAAGTTCTCATCATACTATGGGGGGATACTCTGGGTTCGGGCCATTCCCTAGCTCAGAGCCCTTCCCCAGGACAGCACGCCAACTACGTATTACCATACTCGCCAAATACGCATTACGTAACTCGTGCTAAATATATGTGAACTCGTGAAATGGCTGTTTATGCCCTGCTGTGCAGACCGATTTGTATCTCATTTGAAGCAGTGCATTTCAGTTAGGAATTTTCACGAATGGTGCTCTCAAGTCTGAGAGATTTTCCGTTTGGTGATATGCACACCATGGCGTATGCCATCAAAGTGCCACAGCAAATCAAGAGCTGCAATTTGGCTCAGCCACGGTCAATTAGATCTCCGTTAACTGTTAGCAGATAGGGTCTCTACACAAACAAAATGGCCATTCCCAGTTAACGGGCAGGATGGGAGTTTTCCAACCATTTCAACCGCCCACTCCTAACCTCACCCAATGTTCATGCAAATTTTGCTGTAATAATTTGAATGAATGACTGTTCATGCATCTGTTCAGAGTCAGAAACATTTACATGCCAACATTTTTTAATGGGGAATTTTTCCATTTTGTCACATGCCCAGAGCTGCTGTTATAAGATGAAACTATGACTTGGAGGTGCCTATAGACAGACTGTTTTGCTAAATATACACACTAGCATATTGAAAAAAAACTAGCATATGTACTAGCATACAGGGGTCCTAATGGAGACCCGATTGACCTTCTTTGATACGGCTATTAGCCTAGTGTTGACAACCGCAAGGTATCGTGTATCTTGTCAGTGTGTGCACTTGCTTGGCCATTTGTAGTTGATAAACAGGAAAGTGGGTCCAGCTGAATTGAAATTATAATTTGTTGGATTGGTATAATAAAGGTTATTATACCGCGGCAGCGGTCGCGGCAGTCGTCGTGTGAAGCCCTCTTAGTGTGAAGACCAAAGAGTGTAAAGACCATCGACTCTACCGTGCGACTCCACCGGGCAGGGACACCGGCAAGGGATAGTAGTAGCTTTTTATTTAATTTTTTCATTGATATGTTTATTATTGAAATGTTGTTGTTATATGCATGTGTCAATTTGATTTAATTTCTTTATTTTCTTAAATATGTGGGTAGATAGTATTTATAGAGTTGTAACTTTTTAGTTTTAGTTACTTTTTCTTATTTGTAAGTCGCTTTGGACAAAAGCATCTGCTAAACGACAAAAGTAAAAGTAAGTAAAGTAAAGTAAGTCTGCTTAATGTTTATTTTGAAGTCAAACACACCTTATACCTTGCTTGCTTGGTTGGTGGAGGATTTGTAAATGCTCGCGTTAAGCCATATACCAAATTATATGGGTCTACCACTGGAGAATGTAATGTTTTTTTTAACACTATCTGATTGTAATAAACAAAATTTATGAGACGGATCAAGTCTCTGAAAACTTAGGCAGCTGACTTGCTGCCTCGCTGCCTTATGAGATTAGGTGTGTTCGACTTGAAGCGGCGCTGCGCAGAATGATCAGTGTATGACATCAAAGTACCGCGAGAGTGATTTGAAAGCATAAGGATTCATCTGCTCTATTATCGCTCTCGCGGTACTTTGATGTCATACACTGATCATTCTGCGCAGCGCCGCTTCAAGTCGAACACACCTAATGACTTTACAGGCTTTAATTCTGAGGTGAAAATGCGAGGAGGAAGACTTAATGTTAATAAAATTCACAATTAATTTCAGTTCATGTCTCAAAATGTGTATTTTTTGTTTGTAATTTCACAGCTGTAATATCATAACATGTTACTGAAGTTGGAAAGCGACACTTTTCTATCGTGAAATGTGAATGTGCCGAATTTGCTGATGTAATTTCAACTGAGAAGGGGAGGGGGAGACGGTTTTGCACAAAGGCACCTCATGAAACTGATTTCAGACAGGCTTCTGAGGCAGCGATCTGCAACAAAATAGAACGAGTTTTGGTGATAACTAAACAAATATTTAATTACTATAATACTAATTTCTCGCAAGTGCAAAAAGTTAATCAGAAATATACATTTACACACAAACTAACCACTAAACGCAGCTTTCAGACGCAACCTTTATTTTTTTTAGCTCAACCGTCACGGAATGGAACGCACAGGATTGTGGGATATCAATACATCTATGCTGCCTTCAAAAGTCGATCAGATGAAGGTATCTCATGAGACAGGCGGTGAAGCTAACTTTGGATTCGGACGTGCCTTGATGCCTTCTTGGAATGTATCCTCCAAAGGCAGCATTTTTCAGTTTTCGGATGCAGCCTTGGTCTTGCATGACAAAAATCGTTGACGAAGGCATGGCTGTTGAGTGAACTGACTTCCCTTGAAAGTGTTAAAGTGTGACTTTTTAAGTATTAAAGTCACTTTCAAGGAAAGTGTGTCTTCTCAGGACTTACACGTTGAAGTGTTTCCTGTGCTTTCTTTGTAGTCAGTTTGTAGTTTTTCCCCTTGATTAATCTCCCCAGGTGTGTCTTTTTATCTCGTTACCTTGTCAGTTTATTAGCCCTGTGTATATAGCCTCTATGTTTCATAGTGTTGGGGTAGACTCGAGAACAACTTTTAGCAGACTTGGAACAGACTCGGATGCATTTTTACATTTTTAGTCCAACCGAGTCCAGGGACAGTTGATGGAAATGTCACTGACTTGATGTATTATCACGAAAGTGATATTCGGTATTTGCATTTGTGTTTTTAAGTCTTGTCCAGTACTCGAAGGCCGACGGGCACTGTGTGCGCACACAGAATCTGAACAGTTGGGAGAAATACGGATGTGTCAAAATATTTGATCTGTGCTTCAGGTCTTATTAAAGCAACATAAACCTGCTGCCGCTGACTGCATCATAAATGTTAATCAAACAACAAACGAAAGAGAGAAAATCTCTCACTAATCTGGACTGAATCACTTCAGTAACTTTAATAAGAATCAACTATATTTAATGTATACAATGAAGACTGTGCATTGTTTAATTTTTACATATTACTTCATTAAATGTTGGTAGTAGGTTATGTTGTAGCCTTTACTATGTAGACCTATGTGAAAATTTAAAAATGATTTCATTTGTATTTTTGATTAATATATTTATTTAACCTTTTGATTTTAATTAATAATTAGACTGTTTACTTCCTTTCAGTAAGCTTGAGAATGTTTTACTTACATTAGAAAGACTTATTTTTTATAACATCTATGCGTTATTTTCTAATAATTAAACGGCACTTCATCAATTATTCCTTACATAATGTCATTAACTATAAATGCATTCAAAAATAAAACAGTTGTGAGTTATGGAAAGTACATGAAGGGCTTTTAATCCCTAAACACACTGCACGATTTTCGGCTGTCCCAGGCAAAAGATTGGCATCGTGAAATCGCAGCGATTGTTTCACGATGCCGTCTTTCGTCTGGGACAGCTGAAAATCGTGCAGTGTGTTTCGGGCTTTTTTTTGTGCCAAAAAATTCTAAATGCCGTCTGCCTTGTCTAAGGTCTAACCATTTGTCATATAAAACCCAAAACACGCACAGCCATAATCAGAGATAAGAGGTACATTTTCTGCTCTTCAGGTCTCATTCACCAAGCTGTGATCGTGCCTAGTTTGTTTCCTGGTATTTGCCTGTTTTGTTCAATAAATCATCCAACTAGATCCACGTTTCCTCCTGTCGCCACTTCTGCTTCCCGGCATCACAGCAGCCATATTGGCAATGCCTTTGAGCAGCTGTTTTGGTCATGCAAGACCAAGTTGCTAAGTACACTCGTATTTAAACCCAAGTTTGTAATTATATTATTCACCTCAGTGCTGTTTGGTCAATGCTTTAGAAGACTTCAATTTGAACATTTTTAATTTAATCCCTATGGATAAAAATGAAAAGGAAAAATATTTCCAAGAGAAGAAATCACTTCCAGCAGTTTAGTAGCTTAAAGAATTATGTCAGCTTGGACTTGCGGCATATGTATGGTGGCAAGTGACATATGGAGTCTTACCCCTGGAGCGGCGATTTGTACAAAATCATTTGTCGTGCTTAAATTAATCTTAACCACATTGATGGAAAGATCCTCCTCATAGTAGGTCTTGGATGGCCCAGAAAAATTCATATTTATTATACCATGGATGGCTTTCTTTTCCACTCTGCAAAAAGGTAAGATAAAAACAAGAAACAAAAAAAGGCAAAAGAGTCTAAGCAGCGTTTCCAACCCTGCTCTTGTAGACCGCCACTAAACTGCAAATTCCCTAATCAGACACACCTGATTTATCATTAGGTGCTTCCAAGAACAAGGTTTGGAACCACTGAATGTCCACTGAAAGAATTGTGCATTTTAAAATCTTTAACAAGGTTATATTTACCCAATGTAGGTATCCAGAACATCTTCATGAAAGATCACATCTCTGCACATTCTTTTAATATTGAGAATGTTTCTCATGTCTTTTGGCATATTCAGATTTTTCGCTTTAATTTCCAGGAATTGACTTACTTCGTGAGGCAAGCAATCTACCACAGTACAATTGGATGTGCCATCTACAGTAATAGATGACAGGAAAAGTTAACGTCCTGGGAACCGCCAAGTTATCATACTCAATGCACATTCCTTAAAAAGCATGTTGTGTAACTGGTTAAATGCAATGGAACAAAATAAGTCTTGCTTACTTATGCTGAAGTGAAATCTTCCGTTAGTCTCATTATATTTTTGCAGGTGAAATGTTGTATTTTCTTTAAAATAGTTTTTAGGTAAATTTAAATGGGAGCACTCAATATAACATGATCTTTCCATTGAATTACAAAACAACTGTTCTGGATTGTCCAAAACAGTAACGGTGGGTCCAGATGTAAATGAGATTGTTACCACTATTGTCTTATTTATCAGTGTTAGATTTACTTGACCTGATAAAGGGAAAACACACAATTACAGAATGAAATGTAAGTGTTTAAAAGAGCTTATCATTTATAAGTTCTGTTGTAGGGGAGACCGGGGCTAGTTGTCACACAGGGAATTTGTCATTATGTGTTATCTGTCTGTAAAGTCTTAAAGACACTTCAGCCTGTGATTCTTATTAATTGAGGGTCATGTTTTAGGATCTCTGACACTTTGTAGTTCTAGAGACTCCAGGTAGTTCTGGAAATGGTGGCACTGGAGACTAAAGGGTTCCTGATGGTTTAATTCTTGGTTTAACACCTAATTCTTCACCTACGTAAATGTTTAACGTCTTTCGTATTTAATATCTTTTCTTCTCAAATAGTTTTTGTGACTATTGTCCAAATGAGCATGTCTTATCCAATAGCCAGATGTTAATATTGCTATTTCCATAGTATTGCATCCTTCTCGTGGGCATTTAATAATTTTTGACTTTTTTTATTGTGCCAATTCTCTCTCTCTCTCTTTTTTTTGGCCCATTTTACGTGTAAGAGAAAACCTGCTTAATAATTATGCACATCTGAATATAAGGCATTGTTCACTTGACAATGAATGGTATTTATTAAAGTTAATGTGGTTCGTAATTGGATACAAATGAAAATAGATGAAAAAAAATATATAAGACAAATATTGACACTGTATATCACACTGGAATACATTTTGACAAGTATCACTCATAAATATTGGGATGGGGATCGGACACAGGTTGTGTAAAACATTTATAAAAATTCATCTTTTAGTTACATTTTTATAATACTGTTATATTTTGTTTTTCTATTTGAATTTCGATGGAAATCCTATAATAGACACTTTAATGGCAGGTTCTATAATTTTTTTTTTTAAAGAATTTCAAAAATAAAGCTACCTAAAATAATTATTCAGTGAAGTCAGAAGCCTGAGGACCAGCCTCGGTCTCCCCTGTATCTATTTACCGAAGACAATGTGGAACTATGGAAATTTTATGTAAATATTTTCCTTATTAGAACAAAACCAGAGTATCAACGTACAAATTCTGAACACCAAGGAAATCAAATATTTAAATAAAGAAAGTATTACTCATTTTAGGAAGAAGGATTTAACCATTTATTACCTCTTTGAGCTTTAATAATTAGTTAAACTAGCAATGTGAATCAATTTAATATAATTTAATTAATTTTTTACAAGAATGTAAGTGCTTTCAATAGTTACCGTGGTCATATTCTCCACCATCGAGGCCATAAATCATGATCAGAAGTAGAAGAAGTGACATATCTCTAGCTCTCAGGGACATCTTAGGATTTATGGAGGTAGGAATATAGACATGAAAATTGCATAATTTGATCAAATATCTTTGTTCATTTAGAAAAATACATAAAAAAACAAAAACATTTACATCTATTTTAATACAAAACAATACATTGTACTTTAACTGTCGCCCCCATTCTCAACATAGATGTGAAAGTGCATTATCCAAACTTAAATTGTTATAATTCATGAACGAAAACATTTTGTAAAACTTTTTGTGACAACGGTCAGAACTCCGGCTGATGTAGATTTCTGAGGTGCAGTCTTGTCATGAATTAATCTATTGCTGTTCCTACATCATTTGTAACCAAAAAGTGGTACAATATCTATTCAGGAGTCTTAGACCTTTTCAACGATATATAGTTTGTCATGATTAGAATTTATTTGTAATATAGTGAAGTAAACTTAGGCCTCCCTCTGAGGGGATGGGTGACCGTTTAAACTAGAGGCTAAGAAAGTTTCATCTCTTTAAATAACTTAATTATAAGAACACTCCAAAATGATCCTAAAAAAACCTACTTACCTTTCTGTTTTCCAAGCAGGTTGAAATGGTGACAGCTCTGTATGGAAAGTTCAGAACTCACACTGAGAGTTGATCATCAGTCATACTCAAATGTTGTGGCTTCAGATATATTCAATGAGCTCTATATAGCAGAGCACAACAATAAGCCAAGCACTTTGTATTTATGACTTTTATGACTATACATTATCATACTGTGGTTCACCGACCCGAATAGTTCACCCAAAAATTACAATTTGCTGAAAATTTATTATTATTTCTTCATCTAAACAGATTTGGAGAAATTTAGCATTACGTCACTTGCTCACACCAGTGGATTCTCTGCAGTGAATGGGTGCCGTCAGAAGAGTCCAAACAGCTGATAAAAATCATAATATTCCACAAGTAATCCACACCACTCCAGTCCATCAATTAATGTCTTATGAAGCGCAAAGCTGTATTTGTAAGAAAAAAATCAGTCATTATGGCATTTTATATTAAAGCATCGCTTCTGGCCATAATACCAGTCCATAATCCATAATAACGTTTCCTCAGGTGAAAATGTCCATCCCTTGTTGTCCTCTCACATCAAAATCCACAACATATTTGTTTAGAGCTGTTATGGACTGTTTTCATTTGTCAACGGTGCTTGATCTGTGCACATTTCTCTCCTGATTAAGACAGTGGATTGCTTACATGTGGATACTGTAATGTTTTTATCAGCTGTTTGGACTCTCATTCAGAAACCGCAGAGGATCCATTGGTGACGTAACACTAAATTTCTCCAAATCTGTTCAGATGAAGATACAAACCTATCTTGGATGGCCGGCCGGAGGGTGGGTAAATTCCTTTAAAAGCAAGCATTTATTTGTCATTATAAAGTTGAGAGATTTATTGACCACCACTAGATCACTAGAGTAAATACAGTGTATATATATACATATACAGTGCCCTCCATAAGTCCAATCACAGCAGTGAGTCTGTGACCCATAGACATCACTAGACTCTTGCTCTCATCCTTTGAAATACTTTTCCCAGCCTTTAATGCAGCCAATTCCAATTGTTGTGTGTTTTGGGGAGTTTCTGCCTTTACTCTCCTCTTCAGCTGGTGAAATTCATGTTCAATCGGATTTAAATCTGGAGATTGACTTGGGCAATCTAAGACTTTCCATTTCTTTGGCCTTATAAATTCCTTGACTGAACTGGCAGGGTGTTTTGGGTCATTGTCCTGATGCAATATGAAGCACTTCCCAATGAATCTGGTGGCATTTTCTTGAATATTGGTAGGCAAGATGGTTTTGTACCCTTCCAAATTCATTCTGCTGCTGTCATCATAAGTCATCAGTAAAGTTGAGAGGGTCTGTTCCAGAGGCAGCCATGCATGCCCATGCCATGACACCACCTCCACCATGCTTTACAGATGAGGCTGTATGCTTGGAATCACCCTTTTTATCTCCAGATTTTTGCTTCCCCATCACTTAGATAAAGGTTCATCTTTGTCTCATCGGTCCATAAACACAGTTCCAAAACTCTTCTGGCTCACCTTTTGTGCTTTTTTGCAAACTCTAATCTTGCCTTTCTATTTTTGGTGCTGGTCAGAGGTTTGCATCTTGCTGTGTAGCATCTGTAATTCTGTGTCAAAGTCTCCTGAGGACAGTAGATTATCAGAGCATCAGCCCAGCTTTCTGGAAGTTGTTGGTGATTTTACAAACACGTCTTTTAGCCTGTTAACTGTCACCCGTCCCCTCAGCGGGACACCTAAATTTACTTCACTATTTTACAATTAAATCCTAATCTAATCAAACTATACAAACAATATATCATTGGAAAGGTCTAAGACTCCTAAATAGATATTTTTCCACCTTTTTTGTTAAAAAATTATGTAGGCAAATTAATAGATTAATTTATGACAAGAGTGCACCTGAAAAATCTACATCAACAGGAGTTCTGACATTTTTCCTAGTTGCCTTTTTCCCTATCACGCTTTAGAAATCATAAGAAATGATATAGTTGAAAACTTAAAATCTCAAAATTCATCCTTTGAAACCCATTTTAAAATCATGGAAATGGTACATAAAAATCATGTTACAAAATGTTTTCGTTCATGAATTATAAACATTTAAGTATGAATAGTGCTCTATAATCTCTATGTTCAAAACTGTGAATGACAGTTAAGGGGTTAAGATTCATTTTCATAGCTTTTATGATTTGTCTGTCATCAACTACTGTTGTTTTCTCAGCCGATCAGGTCGTTGTTGGTTGCTGGTGTCGCTGGTGGTTTCCAAACTCTTGATTTCTCCATGCCCTTTATTTTTGCTAGAGCTCTAATTGACTTCCTCTTTTCTTTCAGCATCCAAATTGCTTGCGTTTCTCTCAAAGTCAGCTCCCTCGTCTTCATCCTGGTTTGTGTGTGTCATCATCGAATGCAAGATTCAGAATACAGAAGTAATGGATATAACTGATACGACACATTCCCTGCTTTGAATATCTGAAGAATTAATGCAACAGGACACAGCTGATCACTGAAAGACCTGTGAGGCATCTGCTCCAATACTTATGCTCACATCAGATAGAGGGATGATACTCTAAAAGTGCTGAACTTCTTAGCTGGTAAAACATCTATGTGTTGAAGCGGCTAATAATAAAATGTGACATTCTGTGGTTTTGTCTCATATTCATCTTTTAATCATATTTGTAAATGTCTTGACTCCACAGCCAACAGAGCAATTTTGTCTTTACTGTTCCAATCATTTTGAAGGGCACTGTGTGAGTGTATATATATACAGGTCCTTTTAAAAAAAATAGCATATTGTGATAAAGTTCATTATTTTCTGTAATGTACTGATAAACATTAGACTTTCATATATTTTAGATTCATTACAACACAACTGAAGTAGTTCAAGCCTTTTATTGTTTTAATATTGATGATTTTGGCATACAGCTCATGAAAACCCAAAATTCCTATCTCAAAAAATTAGCATATTTCATCCGACCAATAAAAGAAAAGTGTTTTTAATACAAAAAAATTCAACCTTCAAATAATTATGTTCAGTTATGCACTCAATACTTGGTCGGGAATCCTTTTGCAGAAATGACTGCTTCAATGCGGCGTGGCATGGAGGCAATCAGCCTGTGGCACTGCTGAGGTGTTATGGAGGCCCAGGATGCTTCGATAGCGGCCTTAAGCTCATCCAGAGTGTTGGGTCTTGCGTCTCTCAACTTTCTCTTCACAATATCCCACAGATTCTCTATGGGGTTCAGGTCAGGAGAGTTGGCAGGCCAATTGAGCACAGTAATACCATGGTCAGTAAACCATTTACCAGTGGTTTTGGCACTGTGAGCAGGTGCCAGGTCGTGCTGAAAAAGGAAATCTTCATCTCCATAAAGCTTTTCAGCAGATGGAAGCATGAAGTGCTCCAAAATCTCCTGATAGCTAGCTGCATTGACCCTGCCCTTGATAAAACACAGTGGACCAACACCAGCATCACTGACTGTGGGTACTTGACACTGGACTTCAGGCATTTTGGCATTTCCCTCTCCCCAGTCTTCCTCCAGACTCTGGCACCTTGATTTCCGAATGACATGCAAAATTTGCTTTCATCCGAAAAAAGTACTTTGGACCACTGAGCAACAGTCCAGTGCTGCTTCTCTGTAGCCCAGGTCAGGCGCTTCTGCCGCTGTTTCTGGTTCAAAAGTGGCTTGACCTGGGGAATGCGGCACCTGTAGCCCATTTCCTGCACACGCCTGTACACGGTGGCTCTGGATGTTTCTACTCCAGACTCAGTCCACTGCTTCCGCAGGTCCCCCAAGGTCTGGAATCGGTCCTTCTCCACAATCTTCCTCAGGGTCCGGTCACCTCTTCTCGTTGTGCTGCGTTTTCTGCCACACTTTTTCCTTCCCACAGACTTCCCACTGAGGTGCCTTGATACAGCACTCTGGGAACAGCCTATTCGTTCAGAAATTTCTTTCTGTGTCTTACCCTCTTGCTTGAGGGTGTCAATGATGGCCTTCTGGACAGCAGTCAGGTCGGCAGTCTTACCCATGATTGCGGTTTTGAGTAATGAACCAGGCTGGGAGTTTTTAAAAGCCTCAGGAATCTTTTGCAGGTGTTTACAGTTAATTAGTTGATTCAGATGATTAGGTTAATAGCTCGTTTAGAGAACCTTTTCATGATATGCTAATTTTTTGAGATAGGAATTTTGGGTTTTCATGAGCTGTATGCCAAAATCATCAATATTAAAACAATAAAAGGCTTGAACTACTTCAGTTGTGTTGTAATGAATCTAAAATATATGAAAGTCTAATGTTTATCAGTACATTACAGAAAATAATGAACTTTATCACAATATGCTAATTTTTTGAGAAGGACCTATATATATATATATACTGTTTTGGTCACTTTGCTTGTTCGGTGTGCTCTAGATGGCTGTCAGTCCGTGCATTAGTGGTTGGAATTTTTCTGTATCTCTTGATCAGGTCTGTACCACCTCTTGCATGCTGCAACTTATTCTGGTTAACAGACACCCACTTAGACAGGAAGACTGTCAGACAGACTGTGATCATTCACGATATATTTAGTTCAAATGTGCCATTTGTGGAAGTTCTTGCTAGTTTGACAATGCACTTTTAGTTTCGTATGCAATCATAGCCGTGGGAAATATTTTATCTGGGGGCTGCTGGGGGCGGGGCCATGGTGGGGGATTTTTGACAAAATCCTAATATTAAACAGCCCAAATTCTTATAAATTATTAACGTACAAATGAAGACAGAGTTATATGCGAACCAATATATATTTGTGCTTTTGTGACTTTAGTTCAATCATTTTTTCTTTGATGTTTCTATTATTTAAGGGGATTTTGCTAAATAACATCCCTGATACTCAAAAGTTTTGATCAGTGCACTTCGGCGAATTCTCTCATTGGAAACAACAAAGTGCAGATATACATGCGATGTAAATAAGAGATCATCATACACTGCAGACAACTTAACTGATTAGGCTATAGCTTTTTTTGTGTGTGCTTACACTCATGCTAGACTGAATTCAGTGATATTCTTTGATAATATGTTCTTTGTTCGCTGTATAATTTGTGTGTTGCACAGAGTGTGAGTGACACAGGATAAATTCAGACTAGCATATTAGTCTTCTGGCATTTCTGCCATTGTAAGAGTAGTGTATGCTTCAATGTCAGGGTAATGTTTATTTATCTTCCACTGTTAGTGACAAGGGACAGCCTTTATAATCCTTTAGTCATTTACTTAACCAATTCATTCAAAAACACAGCTGTGCGTCTCAACAGATGACCCTGCTTTGACTTTAGTTTGAAAGGGTTCAAATGGGACAGAGCTTGTGTTCATTCACGTTTGCACAAGATCTGTGTTCACATAGCCTTATTCACAACAGAAAAACAAGGTTTTCTTCTTGTATCTAGTGGTAGCCATTGTGTTTCACTGAAGGCATTCATTGAAGTCAGAAGCCTGATGACCCACATCGGTCTTCACTGTCAACCTGTTTGCTTCATTATGGAAATCCTGTGCAAATATTTTCCTTGGAGCAAAACCAAGGTACCAATGCATACATTCTGAATACAAGATATTCAAGTATTCTAATAAAGAGTATTTCTTATTTCATTACCGTTATGTGCTTTTGCAAATGTTTAGAAAATAGTTAATTATTTACAAGAAAGTAAATTTGAAACAGTTTGGTTACTAACCATCTTCACAAGATTATTATGGGAAATTATCTTTCTGGCATCCCATCTTGATTGTCAAAAATCAGTCATTGGAATTATTTGTTTTTTTTTCCTACCCAGAAATAAATATGTTGGAAATTAGAATAATTGGAATGAATCCAATGCAAATTGTTAACGGCAGCATTTGAATGAATTTGCCTGTTGCCCATTGGTTTTCATGAAAAATAATTCTGCCATATTGGCTGTTGTCATTCAAAATCTGTATGTCTTTATATATTTGATATGAAAAAAACTCCTTATGCCATACCAGATGTGTAGACTTTATTATTGAAATGAACACAACTGAAACTAATACATTTCTGTGAGTCTCTATGTTGTAGGGATTATAGGTTCTGAAATGATGATGCTCAAAAAAACAAACAAAACACAAACAATAGGTCAGTCTGAAAAATACAGATATTTTAAATCTATTAACTATAAACCATGGCTTTTGCCATTCCATTTTGGGTAAACAGTTTCTTTAAGGAAACGTTTATGGGAACATATTCATTGCTTTGTTGTGCATTTTTGATAACTTGATGTTATCTTTATTTGATAATATTCTTGATGGTTTAGTCGGTAAGGTAACACTTTCTACTTCCTAACAGTAGTGAGGCAACCGTGCAATCTCTATGACAATCTCTATGATCTGATTTAAAGGGAAACATTTTCATTTTCAAACAATGATTTCGAAGTCAACATTCGACAATGTAAATAGATGTGGTTCCCTTTACCAGCCACTAGATGGCACTGAAGACGCATTTAATTCATTATTGCCATCGTGCATGCAGTGTTCCACTAATATGTTTCACTTTTTAGTGCTGAATTTATTCTAACCTTCTAGGGTGCAAAATTTGATTCTACCTTTGGGGAAAAACAACAACAAGGAAAATTATTTAACAAAAGTTAAAGATTTTAGTCTTATTTTTAAGTTAAAGAAAAAAAAAAAAAAAAAAAGGAAACATAAATTAAACAAATTCCATTATTCAGAGTAGTTTTGTTGGGATATGTAGCAAAAAGTGTTACAGTGTTTGCTTTGTAACTTCAATGAAGAAATTGAATAACATCTCTGTCATGATTGTTTGCATGTTGGTGTTTTGACATTTAAATATCTCTTGAGGCTGCTCATTTTCCTTACACGCAAATATTCTGAACTAAAAGTTTTACATCAGCATACTAACCTACTGTGGAGATCAAAATTAGAGAACAATCTATAAATACTTGATTTTTTTCTGAAATAATTTGAATCTTCATCAATCAAAATTTGAAGGAATATTAGCAAGTGGGTATACTACTGTTCTACTAACATGTTTGACAAAATAACCAAGGCATTTCAAACAAAACCTTAATTTTGTGGAAAACACAGAGATCAAAATTACAGAACAAACCACTGTAGCAAGAAACAACACTGTTTTGGTGACAAAAGATGACAAAACATGAAGGGGTCTGAATACTTTCTAAATGCATTTTATGTTAAGTTTAATGGTACAAAGCAACTTTAATTGCATCGAGGGGTATACATTTAATCAGTTGATGCATTTGCTGGAATCAAACCCATGTTGTTACCATGACTAGTGCCATGCTGTACTGTTTGAACTACAGGAACGCTAGTTAAAATGTACCGGCAATATTTTTGTGCTGCTAATGGACTCAACAGACCCACACATGAACTCAGAATTTTAGACTTGGCTTTATTGCTAAATGTTATTAAATGTATAGCAATGTATTACAATTTAACTTCTAAATGAAACTCTCAATGAAACATACAATTTAAATAAATGTACAGTATAGGGGAAAAAAAAAATATGTTACCCACTACTCATTACCCATTATGTCTTCTTATTTACTATGAATTGTACAAAGGAAATACTTAGCACTGTGCATCTGTACGGCAAATATAGTGAAACCTCTCTAAAGTTCAAGATTGAAATGTTATTTTGCCCCCAATATATTTTATATTATATACACAAAACAGTTTACACATTGTATTCTGCAGAAGAAAGTAAATCACAGATTGAGAACAAGTAGTATCTGAAATCGCCCCCAATACCCTCATTCACTATTCCCAACATTAGTCCACTTCAGTGAGAAAATGAAAACAAGTATTGAACTCAGACAGTGACGTTGCATCCGAATCTGTAGTATATGGACATTTTATTTTGGGTTAGGGTTAACTTGAATTTGCAAGTCTTCCAGTGTTATTCACTTCCAGTTATTTTGCCCCTACAAAAACAGTTTGTTGTGTTGCTTGATATTGCAATCTGGTATTTTGATATAGTATTTTAATTCACTACCATAATCATAAACACACTGGTTAAAGTGCAAATAGGTGTACCGTTTACTGCACTTATTCTTCTTTCCCTATAGCGGCTAATTAATCACATATTCAAAGAAAACAGCTTACTTGCACATTGCAAAATAAGGTGGATAAGGGTGTTGAGGTGATTTCGGACATTGTTTTGCCTCTAGAGGCACCATATGGGGAAAAAAGAGAGATTGTTTTTAAATAAATAATAATTTTAAAACTATTTATTGAGAACAATGGTTTGTAGTCATAAATCTGTTCAACTCATCATGAGCCTGGTCATTTTGCTTCCTTTTATTTTTCAATAGTGAAGGTGTCCACAGTGGATAAAGACTTGGTATGAGCTGCTTTCTGTTTTTCTGGCCTTGCTGTCCGACACATCCACAGAAAGATAGAAAAGCCTGTCAACAATAAAGATGATTGACAAACTGTATTATATTATATTATTAGAAAGCATTTATATTGTACAGCATTATGTCTTCAGGCATATTTTCCCTCTTTACCTCCACTGTGGTTCGGTGATTAGAGTAAACCTACCTTGCATTGTGTTTGAAATGCAGAATATGTAGAGTATCGGGTAGCTGGTATATCCAGAGCAAAGAAAAACCAAACCCCATGATGTACCCAGCAGACACATGAGGCCCAGCACTGTGCTGGCATCCTTCACTGGTATTTTCTTGTGCTTGTTGTCCACTTTCTTTAGCTTAAAGATCTGTCTGGACACTGTGATTAGAACTATTGTGTTGAACAGGAATACGATGGTGAAGTAGGAAAGGTTCACACCATACAGGATGAGAGGCTCTGTGATCCAGCAACTGTGCAACATATAATAAACAATGCTGAAAGCTAAAGAAGAGCTAAAAGCAAGGTAAAAATGAAAATGTTAACTTATAATATGAGGACTCACACTGGATTTGTGGCTTTCGAATTTGATAAGGTCACGTTTTTGGTGCCATAGAATGGACGGGTGGATTGCTGAACTGACAGCAAACTTCCTACAAGAACAGCAGGAACTCCTGTCAAGAGGAAAGCAAATCTACAGGATGATTAAATCTACACTTTAGTCATCATTTCTTAATGTCTCTAATATTATCGCATTGTGACTGTTTTTGTTTTGTAGGCTATGCATCAGAGTCATAAGGCAAGTTCGGACCTTTATTATGAAATCGAGATGTACTGTACATGTAAAATCATACAAAGTTAGTTTGCATGCAAAGAGTTCAAAAGATGACATTCATACTATGTGTCATTTAAAAGAAATAAAAGCCGAATCTCCATTCATGATGCATCATAACACAAACTAACAGATGTCTGGTTGCTTGCATGTTCTTTACATGTTTTTTAACAAAATAGTACTGAAATATAAATGAAATACTGCAATACTGTCTATATTGTTACTGAATATGATGTCTGCTTCGTAAATACTGTGAATAGTATGGAAATACACGGTGTTCATTGGAGTCTGGACTTTCTGGAGGTCATCTAGTGGAAAAGTTTAGAACTACACTAAAAAACTTAATAAAAATTAATTATCTGCGATATCATATCACCCTCCAATTTGGAACTCACAAGTTTAGATATGACTTTGATTTTGTAGCAGTTCTCTATGGCAGATTATTTCTGCATTGAAAAAAAGTTACATACAATAGGATTTTAGCGCATTGCACTTGAACCCCTTAATATGTTGAAAGCACTGACTCCATTTACTTATGAGTTGTTCTATGAGTCTGTTTTTGTAATGCTACTGTACAGTTAGTCTTGATTCTCACCCCATCCGATCAGGGACAGCTTGACCATGTAGTATTTGATGTAAATGTTGAAGACTCTGGCCAGAAGAAGGTAGAGGTGCAAGGCTTCAATAGCCATCCAGGTGAAAGAACACAGCAGGCTGTAGTGTATCGTCACAGCAATAAACACACACACTTCTTTCACTGTCAGTGTAGCGGCCCACTCGCTGAGCATGAAGCTCATGTTGAGGAGAAACAGAGCGCCGCTCAAAGACACGTGAATGCTGCTGGACACTTCTGCTCTTGCATTACTGTGAAACACATGTACTGTATGAATTTTACAATTTTTGCCACCCATACATGCTTTGATAAATTTATGTGCACACTTTTGGGATCAGTGTAAAGAATAATGTGAATGAAAGTGCTGATTATACACAAAGTTATATAAAAACAGGAGGAACAGCACCTGTTGAAAATGAACGACAAGATAGAGAAAGCAGAAAAGACCGCAGACAGACTGCAGCCTACGTAGCTGATGTACGACAAGATTTCCCATTGCTGACTGTCAACGTTATTCACCTCTACCTATTCAGAGTGTAGGAGAGACAGAGGGAATGTGGCAGTGGAGGAGAGAATTAAATTAAACAATATCAGCTACCTTACATGTTTAGTAATGGCCTGAATAAATGGCTCAGTACTCACTAGAAGCACAGCAAAAGCGGTCATGTGGTCACAGGAGCAGTCCACAACAGTATCACTGATCTGAGTGGTGTTACAGCCATCCGTTTTCCAGGTGCTGTTTCCTACATATTCCATATTATGAATACATTTTAGTCCAAAAAAAAAACAAAACAAAAAATGAAAATTTCAGCCTCTGTGTGCAATGACCTTTAGTCTTGAGCAATATGTCAGTAAAAATGTTAATAGGTTTTAACTATACTTAAATGAATGTGTTTTATATTACTAGGGTCTTCTTTTGTGTTCCACAGAAATAATAACAGCATACAGGTTAAGAACAACATTAATGTGCATAAATGATGAAATGATGAGTGAACTATCACTTTAGTTCCCACCCACCTTTTTCATCATAGTATTGACAGGAATATATGTAGCTTTTCTATGAATATCAACACAAAAACAGAACTAATTATTACACAACATTATTTTTGGACATTTTGAGAACATTTGAAAAGGTATGCTTACGGTCGAGTGATTTGTGTAATTATTCACTGGGAAAAATATTTGAAGTGGACTGGTCAAATTCACAATATCACGTCCAATAACTTCAATCCGTATGACTTCAGACATTATAGAAGCATTTTTTTGCTGTAAATACACAACCACAGACAACATGTAGGTTAATATAATAAAGACTGGAAGGGTTAAGAACAGTTTCAATAGTTTTATAAAACAGTCAGAACAACAAAATGAAAATTTTTACATTAAACTGCTGACTAGAATCGTAAGTAACTATTCCAACTTTCTTCTCAGCCGCAGAGACGTTTTGGAAAGGCTCCACTGGGATCAATGTCTGTACCGTCCGGGTTTTATTAGACACCTTAAAATGAAAGGTATTAAGTAATTTTACTGTATCATTAACACTCAGAATTGTAATTATATTATATTTATATGATCTTTTTAAACAGTGTCAAAAATTTAAGATGCAAACTGTTTACATGTGTCATCTTAAACAAAATGATATAATCTTTTGGACCTTTGGAAGAAGAGTCTTACTTTTGGAGCGGTGATTGATACAAAACCGTTTTTTAAGTTCATCTCAACCACAGTCAAAGCGATACCCTCAAAATTGTAGTCATCGGAATGATTTTCCATTTCCATAATGCTGTGTATGACTTTTCTCTCTGCACTGCATTATGATGTCATTAATAGGGATACAACCAAATCAAAACAAAATTCATGCAGTTTGTTTAGATCTTAAATGTAAGATACGTACATGTTGTAGGCTTTCAAAGTTGTTTCACTCTGTAGCATTTCAGGGCAGTCCTTTGTAAGACTTGGAACGTTCATAGTTGAACTTTGTTTATTCTTTGAGACACAAACAGCTCTGAAGTTGTCCATTTCTTTGTTACAGATGTTGGATTTATTAGACTCACATGCTGGATTTGGTACAAAAATAAATGGGTAAAAAATGCTGTAAGTAATCAGACACTTTTTGTCTTTTTCTACACGTACCGTGATGGCCAAAAATATCAGCACCCTTGGTAAATATGATCAAAGAAAGCTGTGAAAATTAATCTGCATCGTTTATCCTTTTGATCTTTTATTTAAAAAAAATCACAAAAGTCTAACCTTTCATTGGATAATAAGAACTTAAAATGGTAGGAAATACATGTATCATTATGAAATAAATGTTTTTCTCAAATACACATTGGACACAATTAACGGCACCCTTTTCATTCAATACTTTTTGAAACCTCCATTTGTCAGTTTAACAGCTCTAAATTTTCTCCTATAATGCCTGATGAGGTTAGAGAACACCTGACAAGAGATCAGAGACCATTCCTTCATCCAGAATCACTCCAGAGCCTTTAGATTCACAGCTCCATGACGGTGCTTCTTCTCTTCAGTTCACCTCACTCATTTTCTACAGGGTTCAGGTCAGAGGACTGGAATGGCCAGCAGAAGCTTGGTTTTGTACTCAGTGACCCATTTGTGTGTTGTTTTTGAGGTTTGTGTTTGGATTATTGTCCGGTTGGAAGATCCAAACATGGCACATTATAAGATTTCTATCAGAGTCAGTCACTTATTGATTTTTTATCTGTTGGTATTTGATAGAATCCATGATGCCATGTATCTAAACAAGATGTCCAGGACCTCCAGCAGAAATATAGGCCCACAACATTAAAAATACAGCAGTATATTTCATTGTACACATGGGGTACTTTTTATCCCTGTGTTCACCAAAACCCATCTTGAGTGTTTGCTGCTAAAAAGCTCATTTTTTAGTTTCACCTGACCATAGAAGCCAGTCCCATTTGAAGCTCCAGTCGTGTCTGATAACTGAATATGCCGGAGTTTGTTTTTGGATGAGCTAGAAGAATTTTTCTTGAAACCCTCCCAAACAACATGTGGTGATGTAGGTGCTGTTTGACCATTCATTTTAAGGTTTTCTGACCCCGAGACTCTATTGACTGCAATTCTCTAGTTGTGTTCCTTGGAGAGTCTTTAGCCACTCAAACTCTCCTTCTCACCGTGCATTAGGACGATATAGACACACGTCCTCTTCCAGGCAGTTTCATAACATTTTCTGTTGATTGGAAATTCTTAATTATTACCCTGATGGTGGAAATGGGAATTTTCACTGCTCTAGCTCTTTTCTTAAAGCCACTTCACTAATTTGTTTTTTCTCATTGTGATGGATGATTAAGAGAATTTGTGCTTTGTTTTCCCTCCTATTTATATTTCTGTGAAACAGGACACCATGGCTGGATAATTTCATGTTCATAATCAGGAGTGCTCAAAATTGTGAATATAAATGGGAATATACTTCAGAGATATTTTACTCATAAGAATTTCTAGGGGTGCCAATAATTGTGTCCAATGTGTATTTGAGAAAAACATTTATTTCATAATGATATTTCCCCCATATTAAATTCTTATTATCCAATGAAAGGTTAGATTTTTGTGATTTTTTAAAAAATAAAAGATCAAAAGGATTAATAATGCAGATTAATTTTCACAGCCTTCTTTGATCATATTTACCAAGGGTGCCGATATTTTTGGCCATGACTGTAGGTCTATTTGACATTCTAACTCTTTAATTCACTAATTATTAAATCACAAAGAAAAAAAAAAAAATTTAATATTTATTTCTATTTCTAAAAATGAAAACAGATTAGCTTGAAATGAACAAAATTCAAAATTAGTTTGAACGTGCACTAGCCACAATATTGGAAATAATTAAAATTTTGAATGTTTTTGAAATAAGTGCTCACCAGGGCTTCATTTATTCAATAAACAATGCAGCAATTTTGTAAAATAGTATTACAATGTAACTGTTTTCTATTTAAATATATTTAATGCAATGTATTACTCTGCAAAGCTGAATTTTCAGCATCATTACTCTTGTCTTCAGTGTAACATGATCCTTCAGAAATCATTCTAATATGCTGACTGACTGCTTAACAAATAATAATCAATCATTATTTGTGCTCAGTGATGTATGTTTCTTAATGTTTCTGGCATGTTGTATCTTTGGCAACAATTCTTTTAATCTGATGCTGTCACAACTGGGTTGTTGGAAGCACAAGAAGAAGAAGAAGAAGAAGAAGAAGATAAGGTTCAAAAATCTTTAATAATCCACACTGAAGGTAATCCAAATCAGGAATTCTAACTAAACACAGCCCTAATGTTGACGTGACCGGACAAATGAGAGCTGAGAACACAGCAACTTAAATAGTAAGGCAAACAAGGGTGATTAATGACTAATATCTGAACAGAATGACTAATAATGATCTGTAACCATAGTAACAAAAGAGGAAACTCAAATAAAGGAAATAGGAATGTGATGAAATCTAAAAGTCCATTAAAAAAAGAAACTATATTAAAAACTAGTTATAATAAAAACTTTTTATTTCTCAAACAACCATGTCAGAAGATGTATGTCCATATTTGAGGATAACAATGCCAGGATTCATTGGGCTCAATCTGTGAGAGATTGGCCACGACAGAGTCCTGAGTTTAACCCCATTGAAAGCCTTTGTGATGTGCTGGAGTCCTTCCCAAAAGAAGTTGAAAATGCTAATATTTAATTGGGCCATCTTAAGCTACTGACATGGTTATTTGAGAAATAAAAAGCTATGAACTGCATCCGTGAGGGTTAAAAGTATTGTTGCCAAACATACAGCATGCCATAAACATATTAATCACTGACAAAATGATTCAATCCTTAAATCTTAAGTATTATTCAATTAAGCAGCAAAAACTGTTTTCGAATTATAATAATGACAAATGTTTCTTGAGCATCAAATCAGCATATTAGAACGATTTCTGAAGGATCATATGACACTGAAGACTGGAGTAATGATGCTGCAAATTCAGCTTTATCATCAGAGGAATGAACAACATGTTAAAATATATTAAAACATAAAACAGTTATTTTAAATAGTAAGAATATTTCACAAAATTACTGTTTTATATTTGATCAAATCAATGCAGCCTTGGTGAGCATAAGAGACGTCTTTCAAATATATAAAAAATAATAATTATTCAAAACATTTGATGTATATATGTATACAAAATTGTGGATCATGAACATGCAGACCTAATGCAAATAAATTTCCTCATGGTGATGGGGAAAAATGGTATGTCTCTCAATACTAAGATCTTCTAAGGGTTTCAGAAACTTACAAGTGGACGAGCTATGTGTAGCTGAACCGCTGCCTGACTTTGAAGGAGAGGATTTGTGTTCTGCACCTAGACAATCCCGTCCATAGATCATGATAAGAAGGAGCAGGAGTGTCATATCTTCAGCTCTGTGGAATAAACTAGGATATAGCCATTAAATCAAAAACAAAAAGACAAATCAATTACAACATATTAAATACACAATAAACTGCATATAATACAAAATGTTTAATTTGCTTATTGTTAAAATAATTTATTAAAAACACTCTATAATAAATACAAAAATAAAACATGCCGTAGGCAATTTAGGCCTAAATATATAATCCAAATATAAATGTTTACAATTGTTTTAATAATTTTGTTCAAATATATAACCTATATATAGTCTTTCTTCTCTTACCTTACTCTTTTTCTAGACATCAAGGATGAAGTTGTGACAGCACTAGGAAAACTTTGCAGTTCACACACTGAGAAATGAAGAACTAAACTCAAATTTTGTGGCTTCAGTCACACTCACTGAGCTCTACTGATGACAGAGCACAATGACAAGCCTTTTGTTTTTGTTTTTCACCAATACATCTAACACACATTTACACATACTGTACACAGATGCATATGAAAGGAAAAATCACAATGGCCAGCACAAAAGGGCTGTTTTACTCTTTCAAATGACATTAACTGACATGATGTAATTAAATAATATGATATGATATGATTTGATACGATATGACCACATCCTACTGCTTTTTAAGGGTTAAGTGTATCTTACTGCCACTTTCTGATCATAGTGTAATATTGCACTCATTTTGGTAGTTAGCCAGTTGGGATTATTTTACATCATTACAAACATTTAGTCTTTATCTCAGGTAAACAAAACAGAAAAAATAAAACACTATGGTCAAGCAAAACTTTATATTTGGTGTTATCATGTTTCTTGAAGTACCACAAAATGCTAAAAAAAAATCTCCATAAAAAGAGAATATAACCATGCAATTGTAAAACTTTTTTTTTTTTTGTCTACAAAAAGATTTAAAAAGATGATAACTTCCTTCCAAATACTTGATTTGAATAAATGAGGTCACTGATGGAAAGAGCAAACTGTAATTTGACTAACTGTGGAAAACCTGATAGCACAGCTTTGGAAACTAACAAACAAACAAACATGTAAATAAATATTCAAGAACATTTAACAATACTAAAGTATTTAGAATATGTAGCCAATTTTATTTCACGCTATAGTGTTTAATTATGGAGATAACAATAAACTTGTTATGTGTAACATAAAATAAACACTACTCCAGCTAGGGAAGAAATTATTATTAATAGGGGGCAGTCATGGCCTAATGGTTAGAGAGTCAGACCTGTAACCCAAAGGTCATGGGTTTAAGTCTCGGTGGGGGGAGTGAATGACCACGGCTCTCTTCCACCTTCAATAACCCCCAATCCCGGGTGCTGCAGCAAAAAAATAAATAAAATAAAATTTGCCTGCCCACTGCTCAAGGAATGTGTGTTCACTACTCACTGCTGTGTGTGTGTGTGCACTTGGGTGAAATGCAGAGCACAATTTCTGAGTATGGGTCACCATACTTGGCTACATGTTGCTTCCTTTCCTTCCTTCCTTTACCTAATTATCACTGCTGCACAAAATAAGCATTTAAATAATTTTTTTAATTTATTTACATGATATTCATGTCATTTATAATCATCATTATGGTCCCAAAAAGCCACAAAAAGCCAAAAAAAAAAAAAAATCGTTGTTATCATAACCAAAACAGGATGTTCCATTATTGACACAATATTTTTTGACATTTCACATAAACAAGCACCAACTCATAGCTCACTTTCTCAACATCCAGAGCTGGTTTGGCCCTCTACATCTTGATTTAGTTGTGTAGGCAGGACTTATTTCAAATTTGAATAAATTAAAACTAAAATAAAAAATAAATAAAAAAATAAAATAATTGCAATGAAATTATCACTGAAATATCTGTATACTAAATTGTAACTGATGTTTTATTATTTTATTTAGCAATTAAACAAGATATTATCAATCAAACAATATATTAACAATATTATTCAATATTGTTTTCTCCAATATTACATGAAGTCATTTTAAGGCATTATCATCTGATAGAACACAAGGTTAAACAAAATTATATTTCATTGTAACTTCTGCTTAGTTAAACTACAGAAATTGAAAAACAAATTTGGGAAGATGTTTTTCTCAGTGTCTTCCCATTAACAGTTTTATCTCATCTGTGAGGGTCTTTGTGTGTCTAGATGCTTTTGTTCTACTTCAGTGTGTTTGAATAAAGGGATTTGAAAAGAGCCTTCATTTGTTTGCGTTGACAGATGTTGGAAAGCACTCTAATTTGACAGCTCTAGACACTCTACTACACAGACAATTAAGCTCTTATCTCCGACATTCACTGCAGTCCTTTAATACAGCTGTCTAAAACACAAGGCAGTTCAAATAGACTAAGCTTTTTAGAGGTAGGAGTGAACACAAGACCGTCGCCCTGGTAATGACAGGTCTCAAGAATGCAGACTATGATAGATTTAAGTGTGCAAACTTTAGAAAAATATATGTAAATGATTCAACAGTTAAAAGCATACGTCTCATGCTACATTTAAAAAGGAAGATTTCATGTGAATCAGGTGTTACGTTTTTGCTTAATTAGTTTCTTGTACTTCTTCAAAGTGAATAATAATTCTACAGTTTGTATTAATCTGCCATTAAAACATCCAAAGGGTCAAAACATTAAAATGGTTCAATTATCATTTTAATTATTATCTCTGTAACAGAGCTGACGAGACGTGAGGCAAGCGGATCCAAGTGCAAGCTTTTATTAATAAACAGTCAAATCACAGGCAGGGTCAAACAACAGCAAACGGGTATGGCACGGGCAAGACAAAAGAGTAATCATAGGGCAAGCGTGGGTCTTTGATCGGCGAACAATATCCAGAGGGCTTGACAAGAGGGGCAAACCGAGTAAACGGAAAGACGTAGGGTAAATCCAAGATACACAGGCAGGAATCAGAAAACAAGGCAACACGGAATGACAAGACTAACTAGAACTGGACACTAGACTCAGTAAAGAAGCTGTCACTAGGTGAGTGATAAACGCAGAACATTACATGAGACTAAACAGAAACACAGAATGGCTTGGTAAGGCAGCTAACACTAGGGGAGTGCTATACGCAGAACAATACTCAGCAGAGAGGAAGAGGAAGTCCATGGTTTAAGTAGGGTGTGTGATTGGGTGATCAGCTGTGTAATCAGTGCAATCAGCTGTGTGTGTGTCCTCAGTGCAATGGTTGATGGGAACTGCAGTCCAATGGTGAAGTGCAACAGTAGTGTAGTGCAAGAGTCCATGCGGTGAGCGGGTGACCTCTGGTGGTGAGTGAACGGAAGTTCATGGACCGGATTTGTGACAATCAATTATTACTGTAGTAATTATCAGAAGCAGAGACTACCAAAAAAAAACAAAAAAAAAAAACATACATAAGTTTGTTTAGCTGTACTCAGTAGTTGATGTTGATCTCATTTTCATGATTGAAAAGACAATTATTTGACTAGGCTCTGTGTGTATTATTTTGTTACATGTTGTGCATAACAGAATTAATGTGTTTCAATTAAAAAAAAAGCATGGCCAAATATTTTGGACAAAAATTGAGAATGAACACTCATAATATATGAAAGTGACCTTTAGGCCTCGGTTAAAACTAAAACTAAAATGTGGGCAGATAAATGTGGTTCGGAACATCTTTTACGAATGGACGGACAAATAAATAACATTTCTTTTGATTTTACAATCAGTGATTATCTGGAGGTTCGCTGTTTTGAATAATCCGTCTTCAATTTTTCTAGTTTGTTGTGAGAAACGTTCATATTTTTTAAATTAATTAATTAATAAAGTTGCTTGGAAAACAAAAACTATTTTCATCACTGTCATACCATAACAATACAACCAGCCAGGGTCCATCAGTCTTTGTCCAGATTGAGGGCCTTGTCCTTAAACAAATCATTGTTCTTAGTGCTTTAAAGGTTATAGAGAACTCAATAGATTCAATGTACATTTTCATTTCAAGTTTTAATCTCAAAAAGAGGTTTGCATTTAGAAAATGTACATTTATGGATGTAATACCATAGCTAACAGAAAAATAAGGTTTACCAAAAAAAACAAAAACAAAAAAACATCTTTACAGATTCATTGAATCCACAAATTACATTTGTAGCCTATATGTAATTTCAAAATGATTATTTATTTATACTGCCATGCGGACTCCTTTATCAGCTTTTATTCAAATTCTGCTTTTGAAGATGAAGAGCACCACTACTCAAGTTATGCAGCCTATGAGTATTTTGCAACAAAACCGCCCTGTAGGAGACGCTATGTCACACTATCTGACTGTCAGTACGATCTCATTAGTCACATAAGCATAAGAACGATTGTCTCAGTCACAATAACTGTGAGTAGCCTAAATTCAACACATATCTGGCATTCTGTTAATTGCATTGTGTAAATAAATCATCTATAATTAATGGTTTTTACTTGTCTGAGCTTAATCAGAGCATAGGCTGTTTCTGAATGTCTGGCCGATATTTTAATAGAAATGTATTTTCTAAAGTGACAAGGCAGCTTACTTATTATTATAATTTTTTTGTTGTAATTACAGAGCTCAAAAGTACTGCAAAGAAGAAATAGCACATGTCTTTGTGTCAGGATAAATGTCCAGACTGGAGGTGGCACTGGACACTTTGCTGGTGTCCGTCTTGTTGGGCCCCTCCTCCAGCTTCAGCGGGACACGCAGGACTCCGCGCAAAGTCCGCGTCCCTCGCGTCACAAGACACCGGCGACCTGGAACCCGCCCAAGAAAACCGAGAGAAAGCGTGGATTTTATCGAGAAGAAACTCTCGTATTAAATCTTTACAAGCAGGTCGGTGATCCAAGACAGGTGTCGGAGCGTGTCGCAGTCATCTGATAATAATTTGCGCGCTCTTGTATTGTGGTTTCTGCGCGAAGACCGAGTTCTGCCCTAAGAAACGCAAATCTCTCTGTAGCAATAACACCAGCCGTTATTCACGCTTCGTTTACCGAGTCATACTACAAGAGGAAATTGCAGCGTAAATTTGCACAGCGCTTGCTTTGAAGTGGGTTGTAGCTGTAATTAATGTATAGGCACCACGTGAGTGGGATGAAACGACCATTAAGTGGGCACACCCGCTGGATATGATACCTAACACACTCAGAAACTTCAGCCAGAGCATCGGACCTCTTTGACTCCCGGGACAGCAGCGCCTGGGTCCTCTCTTATTAAGAACCTTGGTGTATGACTGTAGCGCTTCTGCAGAAAGGACACATACAGGAGACCCCTGTCATGATGTTTTTAATCTGAGAGCATTGGACTTTGTGTTTTTAGTTGCAGACTGTTTGATTTGAACTTCTTTGGTTACACTTCTGAAGAGTTTTAGCTGCTGTCACTGATCCAGATGAGAATGATGGCAGTATTATGGGATGACCCGTTCACGTTGCCGTGGAGACGGACCGTAATTTATTCTCTTCTGGTGCTCTTGATGAGTGGAGCGCGCACCTTTGGAGATGAGACCTTTAATGGAGAGGTAATTATAATTATTTACAAATCAAAAATTTTTGTTTACATAATGTGTTTGTACTGTGTATATTATATATATATATATATATATATATATATATATATATATATATATATATATATATATATATATATATAACCTACATAATAAATATACACAGTACACATACATACATTATGTAAAAAAACAAAAAAAAAAACTTTTATTTTGGATGCAATTAATCATGATTAATCATTTGCCAGCCTTAATATAGGATATGTGTATATATATATATATATATATATATATATATGTATATATATATATATGTGTGTGTGTGTGTGTGTTTCACTGTATTTTTGCTTGCTCAATTTCTATTGATTTTACTGCTCATTCTCTCTTGAATATGTTTGATATAAGTGTAATCTATATATTTGGTGTGTTTCTCATTTAGGGTTGATGCACTGTCTCAGAGTCTCAGGTCTGGTTTTTTATATGACAGCTGATTTCAGCTGAATGCTTGTAACTCAGCATGTGAATGGCTGTAATATCCGAGAGCAAATTAGAAAGTTGTTATTTAGCCTTTCACTAAACTTTCTGAATCACCAACATTCTTACCCCTTAAATTCTTGTAGACAAGCTTTGTGATTTTTTTTTTAGTTTGAAGTGGTAGGAGTTATGAAGAGTTTGTGGTCTGTGTGGTCTGAGGTTTGTTAGTGGTGTGCACTATGTGCCACTCCATGTGTGCAGTGCTGCAGTGGCCCAAACCCTGGTGGTCTGGCACGGTGCAAAGAGACTGATAGAAGCCAAAGAGCTAAACTGTCTCTCTGATTTGATTATTTTACTCATCAGATTCACAAATCTGGCAGGGAGCCTCAACTTATTTATTTCAGGAATCTGTTGCCTTCTCAAACATTTACATCAGTCCCGACCCATATTAACCTGAATGATTGGAAATAACGTTAATAATAAAACTTTATGAGCTCCTCTGGGCTGGAAGTAACATTGACTTCACATTGGGTAGTTGTAACCTGCAGTGCCCACACACCTGGCTATCACATCAGCTATACTATCGCCCAGCAACTTTCGGATACTAAAGCCAACTTTTAGAAAAAAGAACCCTCTTAGAAAAAAAGGTACAAAAGCTGACACTTTTTTAAAGCACACTTTTTAGGTACAAATATGTACCTTTAATTTACCAACATGCACCCTTTAAGTACAAAGGTGTACCTTTTGATTTACTGGTATACTGGTACTCTTTGAACAATTCAGTTCAGTTTATTCATCTAACAGTGTACCTCTTGAAAGATCTGGGCTTCTGCATCACTGTCCTGATCTCTGTGCTGGGCTTATAGTAATAGACGTATTTAAACCTAAAGCTGACCCAAACCCTTTTAGAAAGAAGCAGCTTATCTCAGTAATTCTACCTGTCACAAATGTTGAATGACAGCAGATAGGCCTGCACATGCTACAGTGGTAGATGGATTTTTGGGGGATTATGTTAAAGCTGTACGACCCACTGATTTGGGTGTGTGGTGAGACAACTGTGGGGGCAAAGGCTCAAATGCAGGTATAGAAAAGTATAATATGCATGCATTCCCTTTTCTACAGAATATCAGCTTCAAAGGTTGTGATAATGAAGTTGACCTACCCTCTATCTAGTGCTTAAAGTCCATGTTTAAAAAAAAAAAAAAAAGAGCCTGAGAGAGCTTGTGCATCAAGATCCCCAAGCAATGCCAAGTGTATCACCCTCAAAACCAGTTCAAACTGGTTTTATTTGAATGTATTTTAAAATGTAATTTATTCCTGTGACGGCGAAGCTGAATTTTCAGCAGCCAGAGCATCAGTCGTCTTCTTGTCCTTCTTTTTCCACTTCTTCTTCTTCTTTGTCTTCTTCTCCTTTTCCTCCTCCTCCTTTTCCTTTTTCTTATTCTCCTCCTCCTCCTTTTTCTTTTTCTTCTTCTGCTTCTCCTCCTTCCTTTTCTTCTCCTCCTCCTCTTCCTCCTTCTTCTTCATGTTCTAAATGTTGAAAACAGAAGCATCAGCCTTCTTCTAAATGTAGCAAACAATTTTTGTTGCTTAATATTTTTGTGAAAACCATACTAATTGGTTCAATAAACATTTATTTGAAAGTCATTTGTAATATTATGAATGTCTTTACTGTCACTTTAGATCAATTTAATGTGTCCTTGCTGAGTTTTTTTTTTTTTTTAGCTTTACCTCAGACCTTTTAGTAGTAGTGTATCACAGTTTTCTCAAAAAAAATATGAAGCTGCACAACTGCTTGAGCACCAAGTCAGAATGATTTCTGAAGGATCATGTGACACTGAAATAAATTAGGTTATAAAATATAATTGCAGAAAAATATGTGTAAGTGAATGAGACCCAGTGAGTGAGCAGTAAAAAAGTCTGATTGTAGAATTATATGTTTTGGATGATCCCTTTGGAATGACAAAAAGTGCAAACTCAAACTTGTGTCAGTTCACCCATAGCACAAACAATGTAGACGCTTGAGTGAAGATAGGGAGTGTTGTGAGTTTCTGTGTGGGTGTTGCTCAGAGAGCCTTTTGTCGCACAGTTCTTTACAATACAATACTTCATAGAACAGCATTTGCTTTCTCAAACAAAGATATGATTTCAAAGTGGTGTCTTATAAACGCATACTTCCTGGAGGAGGGATTGGCAACAGAGTTGCTTTTGGGCTGTTGTCTTTTCTTTCACTGATAGGTTTCCTTTTCAGATAGCTTTATCTTGGCATTTCAAACAGACTCATTTCTAGATATACCATGTCTATAAAGGAGAACTATCAGGCGTGTTTAACAAGCTGCTGCACGGAAGGTGTAGAGGTGTTGTCCTGATCTTCTGTGCTGCATGTGATTGTTGAATGTAACAGCTGTTTTCTAAATAGGCCACAAACAGAAACAGTTAAGAGATGTTTAGGATTGCAGGGCTCTCAGGCAGCTGAGGCGCAACAATGAGACTTCTTGTGTTCAGCTGACTGTGTTCAGAGGTGCGGGGAGATAGAGAGACAGGAAGAGCTCGTGGAGCAGGGAGAGGAGGGGGTTTATGAGGACTGTACTTCATAGGGAGCTGACTGTATCACTTCCTGCAACCTTATCTCTATCCTGCATTTAACCCCTGGAGTCCTGCTTTTCCCTTATGTTTTTTAATCCGCCCTCTGTATCCATGGAATGTAGCATCCTTGTGGTTTCCCACAAAATCGTGGCAAGCTGTTTGTGTGGGGTCTGGGCTGCCTCACTGTGACTGAGAGGGATAATGAGATGTGATTGGACCGTGGAGCCGCATTAACAGCTAATTTTGTCCATGTCTCAGTGGATGACTGGTAGGTCTACTTCCTCTCTTATTAAGAACCAGGGCCACATTCACCAGCTCAATTACTGCAAGTTCATAAGGGGATTGAGCCAGATTCACTAGGCCTGCCTTGCTGTCTACTGTACATAGGCAGCTGCTTTATGCACATAGAAATGGACCATCATAAGTGATTGATTTGGAACGCTCTTTAGGCAGCAATCTCTGAATGCCATACAAATAATGCTCCTTATGTGAAGCATGTGGCAGATGTGAAAGTTGATGGAAAATCCAATGGCGTTTGGTGCATGTTGCCAAAAAATAAAATAAAATAAATAAATAAATACAATGCAGACACATTTGGTAAAATATAGCATTTGGTTGAATTTTTTAAATATATATTTTTTGTATTTAATGAAATACATATATATAAATTATACTATAACATAATGTTATTACAGTTATTTTGCATCATCATCAGTGCATTATGGCATTGTCCTCCCTGTCAGGATACCTGCGATGCTGATAAAAGAAAAGCAAAATTATGTTAAATTAAAATTAGTTGAATTTTGATGTTATAGCTGATATTAAAATTATATTTTGTGTAAAATATAAAAAAATAGGAAAATAATTTAAAATGCTTTAAATACTCTTAATCATAATCAGTGTTGTTTTAGAATCTTTTTTTAGGTACTATATTCTTTAATATTTTAAATTATTAAATTTTATATTTTCCATTTCCATTTTTTTATTTTTGTCTTTTTATGTTTTTGTCATTTTCTTTTAGTACTTTTAATATCTGTGTAGTTTTTATTTAACTAAATTTTTTGTACATCAAGCAAACTAAATTTAAATGAGAGATGTTGATAAAAAAGTTATTTATTTATTTATTTATTTTATTGTAGTCCAGTCATATTGTTTATTTTATTTATATATTTTTTGTGGTTATAACTGTTTAATACTTTTAATTCTATATTGGCCTGTAGTTGTTCCATCTTAACCAACATGTAAAAAAAACAAAAAAACACTTGGCCAATAACTGAAATATTGCACAGGTATACTGTGTATCCCTATTTAAAATATCTTTTGGTGATACCTCCACCTTTTTCCGAGAACTCCTTATTTGATTGTCTATTTAATTTAGTTTGGCGTTGCTGTTCTCATTGATTAAGCTTATTGATTTACACAGCTAGGAAATGAAACTGACAGCTGATTGATGTGCTTTGTCCTTTGACCTTGCTTTGAGTCTCATTACCCAACTGCCTTCCATTAAGGATATAGCCTAAATATGTTTTTAAAATCTATTTATTGTATTTTCTGGAGTGACACAGCTCCCTGTGGCCCAGTAGACTGGATGTGCAGAGCTGAGAGAGAAGACCACATGGAGTTTAAATTAAATTTGTCATTGCATTATTCCCCAAACCAGTTACCTGAGATAGCAGAGCCAGAATCACGTCTGAAACGCCAAAAGCCCAGTCTACCTTAACTTATTTCACTCGTCCCCTCCATCATGTTCTGTTTTCCTGTCTTCCTCTTAATCTTTTTCACTTGATCTGATTCGCTTGCTCCCTCTTCCCTCTCACTTAATGACCACAAAATGGCACGCACCCAAAGCCCAGGAATAATAGCGCTCTCTAGTCGTTAGATTCTTGGCTGACATTGTTCTGGACACACACACGCTCTCTCACACACACTAAACCCAAGTCTTTTCACGATGCGCTGTGAATCACAGGTTCCTGGAGGACGTGCTGTTGGCAGCGGCTCTCAAGGTCCCTTTGAGCCAGCGCTGGCACAGGGGCTGATGGGAGAGAAGGATGGCTCTCCTTGCCTCTGTTCTCTGCAAAGCCTTACTCTGTATGCATGACATGGGATGTTGTGGTGCTGGAATGGATGCTGAAACACTTTAGGCTTTAAAAGCGGGTCTTCGTTTATCTCATCCATTTCGACGGCCTGCAACGAATGATTCCAGGTGCCCTTGACCTAAAGAAGGAGCATATAAAGCATGAAAGCAAGAAAATTGTTGTCCTTTATGAGCCAGTAAGCAGAACACTAGGGTAATGTCTTTAGTGGGAGTACACACACCTCCCACCTCTCGCCTGCTAAAAGCCCCAGGGCTCCGGGTGACTGAAAGCGAGGCAGTCTTATCTGTGGGGCTAAGGTGTGTCCTGCCCTGCACAGCCTTTAGCACTTCCCTCTCTCACAGCCTCATGGGAGACACAAAGAGGATTGTGTTTAGGGAGAGTAAGAAAGCTGGGATTGTTGGATTTGGTGTGGAAATAAAGAGTAGTTGACAAATGATATGGAAATGACACTTTTTATGTCATAAATGTAAATGATTGTGGAAAAAGTGTAGATTTTAGATGCTGTGGTTTCCAATTTTTATTTATTTATTTTTTTGTACAGTTCATTGTTATATTTCAACATAATTGTTGTGTGTTAATAAAATCCTATTAGTCTCTAAAAACTGCATGAAAAAATATATTTGAATCATTTTCAAAGTAAACGCTGTGATTGTAATACCAAAAGGTACCAATGTGATGCTAGAGTTGTTATTATTTGCTAGTGCATTGCTATACAGTTGCTAAGGTTTTCTGAATGTTTTTAACATGTTGCTATACAGTTTCTAGGGTAGATTGCTAGTTGCTAGGTGGTTGTTTACTAGCCCGAGTTCAAAGAGACACGCCCAAATCTCTTTTATTGTGGTTATTAGATCAAGTCCTTTGATCCAAGCTTTTTTTTTATGATAAAAATTGCTATTGTAATTTAAAGTGCATGTGTCTGTGTGTGCGTGTTTTAAGTAGTGCTGCTTGGACAAAAAGTGTGTGATTATATATCAATATGACTTTATAATAATAATAATGACAATAATAATTATATTGACTTATAATGCCATTTCTACTAAATAAGAGTAGTTTAATCACTAAATAAAGCAAAATGAGAAATATTACTATTGTAATATTTACTGTAAATAAAGGAATTTAAGGAAAATAATTTATTTTCATTTTACAGTATGACTTTTTTGGTCCATATTTGTATGGGATTTTCACACATTGTATCATTAGTCTGATGACTTAGAAAAAGTAATACAACAAGCTGCAGGATTTGAGGCATCATTTGTTCTAAAAAGTAAGTATTTAAGTACATAGAAATAGTAATGCTTGCTAGGGTATAGTCACTTTTTTCTTTCTTTGCACTGTAGATATAGCTGGTTTGGTGTGGTGGCATTTTAGCCTTGCCCAGAACAGGGCCAGCTATTCAACTGTTATTTTGGCTGTTATTCAGTTGCCTTCACAACACATAAGGGCACAAAGGCTTGTGTTTTCTGTGGCTGTGGAAAGTAGAGATCCGGACCAGGCAACTGTGTGACAGGCCCTGGTTACAGAGTAGGAAGAGAAGGGGACATTATAAAAGTAGTGACCCCTAACCTCTTGAGTCCAGTGGGAGGAACACATTAGCCTTCTGCTAATTAATACCAGGTGAAAAACAGCACTGTAAAGTCATGAACACAAATCTAAGCAATTAACTCTGTATTGTTTTTAGTATTATGTTTGTTCTCAGTTATTATCAGTTTTATATTTCAGATGTTTCTCTTTAGAAAACATGTAATAGAAACAAATGACACAGTTGTTAGAGTATAGCTATACAATATATGGATCATTACTCACATCAGTAAGTATTTGATGAGAATGTGACATCTGTAGACTTTGTTGATATTGAACAATCTGTGATATTGTTCATAATTTTTGAAACACTTCAAATTAAATTGTGAAGCAAGACATTTCTCCATCTGCTCTCATTACTGTCTAGGAGAGATACCTGAGATAGTAAATTGGTCTGGTTTTCTATATGGGAGTTATAATATTTAACTAAAGCTAAAACCATTTAAAAACTTTAAACTTGAATTAAATTAAATGTTAACTGAAACAAAATATATTAAATCTATTTTATTTCAGCTAGTTTCCAAGGCAACATTTTCCATTTAGTTTATTTTGATGTACAAAAATAGCTAAAACTGAACAAAAAATTAATAAAAACTATATAGACATATTTATAAATAAAACTATAAAAATTACAAGTTTATTAAAGCTAAAATTATAATGAAAATGGAAATATAAAAATAATTCAAAATATGAATAAAAACTAAAATAGTATCTCAGTGGTACTATAATAACACTGTAAAGGACGGCCTGTTTACTGTTGCCACAGGGTGGGCTTAATAATGGGGCAGTTTAATTACATAATTTGTGCTGATTACCTGACTAATGATGATAAGCAGTAGGTTTAACCACATTTAATGCTAATCAGAGCATCATGTCCAGCTTTTATCCCCTTTAATGGACCCTCTGGCCTTTTGGAATGGCCCACTGCATCCAACGTGAGAGCCAGATGGGTCTGGAGCTGTGCCTCCATGCATGTCTCTGCCCTGAGGCAGAAGTCCCCCAGCAGTGAGGGAAGAGTGGCTGCTCTCTGCTTCTAAAGCCCAATAAATTGGCCAGCCCAGCTGGTGCCGTCACCCCTCAATCTGTGTTCACATCCGCCTCAAGTGTTCTCACACAGTCTGGACCAGTATTAGGTGTCTCTTATAACAGGCGTGACGCTCTTTCAGTCTGTGACAATGTCTTCTTTCTCCTTCATTCTCACGGCAGTGACAGATTGATGTTTTTTGATTAGCTGTGGCAGTAAAGGGGTCACGTAATTATTCCAAAAACTGAATTGTCCTGTTTTACATAGATCCTTTAAGCCATCTATGTAAACACTAGAATTTAATTACACAGTATTATCTCCTTTTTAATAATCTTTTGAGCTCTTGAATTTGCATTCATATCAGTTTTCATACTCTTTCAAATAGTAATGTTAATTGTCAGGAATTTTCTTAATTAAATATTCTTTGCATTAATATTGCAAAATGTGGGAAACTACAAATGTCATGTGCAATTAGATTGCTCTTTACTTTTTCAAATAAATATACATAATTTCAGCCCACTGAATTTGATATTGAACTTAATATGCAGTGTATGTTTGCAATTATTATTAATAACATGCATAACATGCAAAATACAGGTATGACTCTTTCTACTGTACATTAAGGCTTCACCTTGTTGTGGATTATGAAATATTAATTTAAATTTTGACAAAATTATTAATGACAATAAGCATGAACATCGCTTATCACAAAAGATCAAGGAAATTAGATTAATGAGATCACTTCTGTCTGTGTTTTTGTCTTAGTCATGGCTGCGGCTGTACGGCTACCTCCCGCAGGCCAGCAAGCAGATGTCCACCATGCGCTCGGCTCAAATCCTGTTGAATGCCATCAGCGACATGCAGCGCTTTTACGGGCTGGAGATCACTGGAGTGTTGGACCCTGTCACCATCGAGTAGGACACTCACTCCATCACATGATCTAATGTATCAGCTACACTGTTAGAGCTACTCCCAATACATGCCATTTATTTTCATGAAGCACTTACATCCTGTTTAACCTGTAACTGAACAGAAAAATTAAGGTCATTTTATGGAGAAGGAGAACCTTAAATGAATATTGCAGGTTATTTAATCTCTATAGATGGATGATCTTGTGGTCATGCATTATCAGTCGTAACTTTTTTTTTAAAAAGCTGGTTATGACATGAGTTTTATTGTACATTTCTAGAAAGGGTTAACAGGCGATTCTATTGTACCAATCTATGATAACACAATATTAACACATAATGTTACTCGAAAAAACAAGATGATAGTTGCCTATTTAAAGGAATAGTTCACCCAAACATTTAAATTTGCTGAAATATGTAGATGAGTTTGTTTCTTCATCTGAACAGATTTGGAGAAATTTAGTTTTACTTCACTTGCTGCTCACCAATGGATCCTCTGCAGTGAATGGGTGCCATCGGAATGAGAGTCCAAACAGCTGATAAAAACATCACAATAACCCGCAAGTAATCCACATAACTTTAATTCATCAATTAATGTCTTGTGAAGCGAAACACTGTGTGTTTGTAATAAATAAGTCTATCAAGACGTCCTCTGTCCGTAAGCTTATATCCAGCTTTCTGTGGTGAAAATATTCTGATTATTGAGAGAAATATGCACAGATCAAGCACAGTTTACAAGCAAAACAGTCCAAAACAGCTCTAAACAAATATGTCAGTAGATTTTGATGTGGGGATGGATGTTTTCACTGGAAGTCTTATTATGGATTATAATGCCTTAATGATGGATTTGTCTTACAAACACACAACTTTTCACTTCACAAGATGTTAATTGATGGACTGGAGTCTTGTGGATTACTGAATTATTGGGATGTTTTTATCAGCTGTTTGGATTCTCATTCTGACGGCACCCATTCACTGCAGAGGATCCAGTGGTGAGCAAGCGATGTAATGCTAAATTTCTCCAAATATGTTCAGATGAAGAAACACACTCATTTACATATTGGATGGCCTGAGGGTGAGTGAATTCATGCATACATATTGTCTGTGATAATAGACAACATAGCTCAAATGTTTGCCATAGCAAATAAAATCAAAGTCCACATCTCTGCACAGTGATGGATATAAAGGGGCCTCCATTTGTTCAGCTTTCTTAACATGCCTTTATTTTGTGCATGCCAATTAAAGCTCCTTTTGTACACTAAGCCCTCATCTGTTCCTTTCTTTTTAGGGCCATGAAGAGACCCCGCTGTGGCGTCCCAGACAAGTTTGGGGGTCAGATCAAGACCAATGTACGACGGAAACGTTATGCACTCACTGGCCACAAGTGGGACAAGAACCACATAACTTTCAGGTGGGTTTGGATAAGACTCTTCAGTCCATATTATTCCAGTGATTTTGATTGTAATTGTAACGCTGTTCTTCTTGTGTCTGCCATGGCTGCAGTATTCAGAACTACACGCCTAAGATTGGGGAGTACAACTCCTATGAGGCCATCCGACGGGCCTTCAAAGTGTGGGAGAAAGTGACGCCGCTGACGTTTGATGAGATCCCTTTCCATGAGGTCAAATACGGCCGTCGGAAGGAACCTGATATCATGATCTTCTTCGCGTCTGGTTTTCATGGTGACAGTTCTCCATTTGACGGAGAGGGGGGTTTTCTGGCACATGCTTACTTCCCTGGTCCAGGGATGGGTGGAGATACTCACTTTGACTCAGATGAGCCTTGGACCATTGGTTCAGAAAACCTACAAGGTGAGTCAAAAAGACTCACTCAGGTTTTATGTTGTGTAATATCTAATAGGCATATATGTAAAATTATGTTAATACACTGACACTCAATTTTTTATTTTTTTGAAAGAAATCTCTTTATGTTCACCAAGGCTGCATTTATTTGATCAAAAATACAGTAGAACAGCAATATTGTGAAATATTAATAGAATTAAATAAAAAGAATAAAAAAAATGTATTTTATATTATTCAGCCATTACTCACTCCAGTCTTCAGTGTCACATGATCCTTCAGAAATCATTCTAATATGCTGATTTAGTTCTCAAACCATACTTATTAGTAGTACTGCTTAATATTTTTTTTAGAAAAGTGAGAATGTTTGGCAACATCTGTATCTCTCGGTTTCATAGACCTTCATGAATCTTTCTGTGGAGTCTGATTAAACCTGTGTCCACCCAAGTTATTCTGCCAAATCTACAGCAAACAAAAAGAAAAAGGTCATATTTGCAAGCCTACTTTTTGTGTTCCTTCTGAATGTTTTGTATCTGCTGTTGTGAGGTTTTCATGGTCCTGTGGAGGCGGATTAAATCATTTGAGACAGATGAGTGACTGTGAGCAGCATGTTGATGTACAGTATTTAGACGGTCAGACATTCCTAGAGACTCTTTTGCACTTTGCAGTAGAGAACTGTGATAAACAATAAGGTACAGTGGGGTTCAAAATCTGGTTTAGGATTCTAAAATAAACTGGAAAGGAAAGTTTGTGATATTGACCATTCAAACCTATGTACAGAAGGTAAGAAGTTACAGAAATATCCTAACTTAGAATCTCTGTTTAGTAGCCATAGTGAGTTCAGTCAGGATCTGATTGATCTTCTCAGATCTTAACCCAAGATCTAACATTGACAGCCAATCAGAATCCACCCTATAAAGAGCTCAAGCGGCTGTCAACAAAACTGCAGAACATGCTTATAAAAAAACAGAATGACGTTTCAACATTCAAAGGTGTACGACTAGTACCGATGGTGTAGAATACGTTAAAAACTAAGCTGACAGATGTTGAATGACGGCCCGTTATTCCCCAAAAGTCAGCTTGGTGTATCACGACCTTAAGATGGGAAGTTGCTGTAATACAGCTCCTTATTTTTAAAGTAACTTGGAAAGGCCTCTTTGTCTATAAAAGGGTTAAAGGTTAATCATGGGATGTCTAGTTTTTTAGACGCTTTAATGAATCATTACAACATGCCACATTTGATTGACTACCGACACACTGACTGCAACATTCACTGGGGAAACACGTAATGCAACTTCAAAAGGAATCTCTAGGATTTTCCAGAGCCTATTTCCATAGGTTTGTAACGTCTGGCTACAGGATCGTCATTGTTAGCAACAGTTGAAGTCTTGGTCACAATGACACAGCTGTGAGGAGAGATGTCTCCTATTGCCCTGAAGTTGCATCTTTTAACAGTCGTGGCTCTCACAAGAGCAGCTTTGAATGACAAGTGCGTTTGTCTGTGAAAGCCGTCATTGATTGAGCTGTCTGACAGCATTAGGACAGCAAGTTCAGTGATTCCTTTATCTGCACAGTTATTAGCCCTAAAGATGGTGCCTCTCTGAAAAAAAACAAAAAAACTCTGAACAAGCAACATTACTGTGTGATGACTTCATACGGCCTGCATGCATGGTTTGGATTGTCCACACTAGATAATAATGAATATCGTCAGTATTAAAAGGAAGCAGTCAATCACCCCCCCCCCCCCATTTAGAGCCATTTACACCCGCAGAGTCACAGATCATTGTGACAGCTGGAAAATGGAGACAGAACGTGATTAAAATCAGTCACCGACTGAGTGCACTGTCACTGTGAGCGTATCAATAAATCTCTGTAGTGTGCAGATAATTGCAAATGTTCCGCCCCGATCTATTTTCACACGAGTATGTATTGAAAGTGCACTTGCACTATTTTTCTTAAAATGTACTGCAGATTATGTAATATTAATGAAGGCCTATTTCTTAACACACTTTAGTATTATAAAAGCGCACTTTTTAAAACTAAAATCTCAAATTAAGTTTCATGTTAAAGTACTACATTACTGTATCGGAATGATTGTTTTAATCATCTTTTGTTGTGATTTACATCTGATTATTCAACAAAAAAAGTGTATTTTAAAGTACTATATGAATGCAATCCATAGTTTGTGAACCAATATTGATAAACAATTTGCCTGTTATAGTGTAATAATGCATTTCCCTTTGTTACCTTCAGTGAGCATAATAGGGATGGGGATCAAACTCAGCGGTATATCAAATAGTCTAAGCTGAGTGTAAAACAGAATTAAAGTCAAAATGATGCATTATTTGCAAACCCATTTTACTTCTGTAAAGTGATGTATTTAGTGAAACTTCAATGAGGCCAAAACGGTAGGGCAGAACTTGACTGTATTGTTGTAACTGTTCCATACTACCACACATGATCCTTATTAGAGTTTGCAGTTAATTTTCCTTCCTTAATCACCTGCCAGTACACATATGTTGAAGCTTAAGCGGTTTTAGCGACGTCAGCCAAAAAGGAACGTAATTTCAGTCTCATTTTAATTATAGATCACAAAGACAAACATTTTTCTTTGGAATAGCATGCACAGATGAACTGTTTAGATCAGGAAGATGTATTAAGATAATAAAGTGAGGCCATTTTGATTCCGTGCCACTTTAAAGTGCACATCATCTCAGCACTAAGCAACAACTAACAGCGGGAACCCTTTTCCCAACTCATCCTTAATTCTCCTCTTCACTCATGTCCTATTTACCCAGTCATCTAAATATAGCTGCACTTCCTTATCTTCTGCAAGACCAGTAGCGATTTTGTTTAATGTGCACACTTAACTGCAGCAAATGTAATGTTCTAGTTGATGCGCAGTATATCATGTGTCCTTAAGTCAGAGTGCCCATAAAATGCAGCTGTGATCTTCTAGAGCGAATGAAGATTAATAACCTGTTGTATCAGACATTCTTTACTAGTGACCTCAGTAAATCAGCTCATTGCTGACCATCAGCTCTCTCTAATACCACAGCCTGTGATATTTAATATGTGTCTCCCTGTAGGCAATGATCTGTTCCTGGTAGCCGTACATGAGCTGGGCCATGCCCTTGGACTGGAACACTCCAATAATCCTTTGGCTATTATGGCTCCTTTCTACCAGTGGATGGACACCGAAAACTTTGAGCTGCCTGAGGATGATCTCCGTGGAGTCCAGCAAATTTACGGTAACCTGATGATTGTGATGTCTTAAACATGACATTTCAGATTTTGCAGCATATTATCTCTGATCTGTGGAAGCAGATTTCCACCTCGGAATAAAAAAATTAAGTAATTCAGACTTTTTATCTGACAATTCTCACTTTTTCTTGCAATTCTGAATTTATATCTCGAATATTTCATGAAAATCTGCAAGGTATGAACTTCTGAGAATAAAAGTCAGAAGTGTGCGAGATAAAAATAGTAAATTGTGATATGTCCAAGTACTTTTTGTATTTCTTAGTGGAAACAAGCTGTATTTGAATTGCACGTTTATATCTCACAATTCAATACTTATTTTTTTTTTTTTTTTTTTAGCAATTCTGACTCATGTAAACTTGCAAAAAAAAAAAATCATTAAAAAATAATAAAATAAAATCTAAATGCAACCTTGCAAAATGCAAAAAGTCTTACTTGTGAGAAATAAAAATTGCGAGGGGTAAAAAATCAATTATCAGAGAAGTCAAATAATATCATTTTTGTTATAAATGCAAGTTTATAAGTTCATACGATTTTGTACAAGTCAGAATTGTGAAAATAAGAATTGACACTGATCAAGTGTGCAGTTTAAAACAGAATAAGTGTTTAGTTGAAGTTATTGCATAGCGGTCAGTGCATTAGACAATGTGCAACATTTGTTCAGGTCTGGTGCATTTAATTTTCCGGATCCTGTTATCTGTTGTTCTCCTTATCATCTGCCTGTGAGTAAGAAGTGCAGAAAATGTTTATAGGGACTTTATAGATTTACAGCTTTAGATTACATTTTTGTTAGCTGTCAGTTTCCTGGTTCAGTCTGGACACCAGAGTTATTTTATACATGTGGTGTTGTAAAAGTTTATTTGTTTGTTTACAGTAAGTAGTTTAATTATTCAAGCATATGGTGTCAGGTTTCTAATATTTGTTTTTGTGCTAAGCTGGTTTACTTTGCATTTGACCCGGTCATGTTTCTTTGAAATACTCCGGTCTTTGTGGACTTTAGTAATGTTTGTTTTAGCTTTGCATGAGGGAGTTTCAGCTGTGGGGAGAACTGCATGCATCATTCCCACTTTAGAAGAAAGTTATTTTCATTATGTCATGGCAAATTCATAAATCATTTCACTTATTTTTGGAGTTTGCGAAGGCCAGCATCACTATTATTGCTCATACATTACAAAATGAAGAACATATTTTCTGTTTTGGATACAGAAATGAAACCTAGTTTTACAGTACAACCATAAAGATTCAAAGTTTTGTGACATTTGTTTTCATGACAAATAAGCACGTTTTCACCCCAAATTCTCATTATCGTAATGGTTACTTCCCCCCATTAATTCTCAGTGGTGTCTCTCTACATTATCATTACACATTGCATTAATTAATGACTGTAATACTGTAATATTTTTTATTTAAATCTAAATAAAAACAGTACAACAAATAATACCATGTTGTTTAAAAATGGTAGAAATAATGGTAAAAATATTGGTAGAAATATTAATTAACCAATACCAATTTAAATCTACATTAAGAAGGTACAACAAATACTACAATTTTGTTTAAAAATGGTAGAAATGATGGTAAAAAATATTATAATTAAAATTAATATTATAATTAAAATATTTATTTATTTATGAAATAATTAAATTTTATTTATCAAAATATATTTTCTTATTTTATGGGATGAAATATGACCTGGGCGTGTTCTCTTTTGTAAAATTCGCTTAAAATCTAGTTTTCCATATTATATTTATCATAGACTCAACTAAGAGGTTGCCACAATGCTTCTGTAAGTAATTTGAGTTTGTTTGTTTCTTGTAGGACCCCCTAGAAGCTCTCCGACTCAGGCTCTCCCCACTGTGACCCCCCGGCGACCAGCCCATCCAGACCCCAGGGCACCCAGTCCTCCTAAGAACCCTCCTGGAGCGCCCCCTCGCCGGCCGGACAGGCCTCGCACTACCGATCGCCCAGATCACTACGGCCCCAACATCTGCGAGGGCAATTTTGACACAGTCACCATGCTAAGGGGAGAAATGTTTGTTTTTAAGGTGAGCTAAAGACCCTACATATCCACAAACTTTCTCTGCATTATGGCAAACAAATCAATTTCTAATTTTTGCTTCATAGTAATAAAATCGCTAAAAAAGTCTATAAATTGCATTTTCTTTATGCAAAATATATTTTCCTTTTTTTTGCCCATTGGGTTTTGGATGCAATGTGTCCCAGGCATGTTTTTGACAGGCTTCATGAGATTCACTCAGCCACTGTAGTGCTTTCTGAATCAGATCAGCTCGAACGCTGGAACAATAACAGTGCATGGTTCCAGGTGAAAGCCCTGATATGCAGGTGGAATCCCGCTGTGGTTGGCCTGCTCTCAATCAAGCTTTGTTAGGCAATGGACAGTAAAAACCCCAGTGCTGGTCTTTGTTACAGGGCAGAGCTCCATAAAGAGGAAAGGAGTCATGTATTTAAAGTCTGGAGTTGATCAGGAGATACATCAGACTTCATCTGCTTTGTGCCGTTTGTGGTTTTGTGGTCACGTCATGTGATTTGTTCCTGCAAGTGCTCTCTGTGGCAGAGTGTCTTTAATTCCTCTCCCTTTTTATCTGGAACAACTCTGTCCACATCATATGATCTTTTACCTTCTTTCCATTAGATGGAAAGGTTTTAGTCTTGCTGTTGGAGAAAATAGAAGGAATGTACAGTATCTGAAAGAACGAAAATATGTTTGTACTTGAAATACTTGACACAACACTAGGTTATTAAAAAAAATTCTCATGAGGTCATTTAGCAAATATATCAGTGCCAGAGTTAACTTTACTGCAGATAGATTTCTAGGGATCAAAATAGCATGGATACTTGGGGGTGGGTTGTTTTGACCAATGCATAAAATGTGAATTTAACATTTGTGCTTTCAAATATAATTAAAAAAATATTCTAAAATGTTTTTATATATACGTAATTATTATTATTATTAATAATGATACAATTATTTTATTAAAATTTTTAGGTGTAAATATTTATATATATATTTTTATATTTTATTATTTAAATTTGAATATAATCTTCATTATTAAAACATTAATATTCCATTCAAATCATTTTAGCCGTTTTATTTGTAGATGATGTGAGCCAGAGGCAGACCTTACGGGACAAGCACAGATTGTTGGCAAATGTTCATGCGTTTTTGTTACAGGTGTTACTGTTTAACTGGCCACAGTAGTCAAGTTATCCATTGGACAACAATCAGATGCCCTTGAGTGAAGGACCACCCAACAGTAATCTGCATTTCCCATGCTTAAAAAGGCAGTTTTTCTTAAATAAGGCCATTCCCCATGTAACACAGTCCTACAAGTTTCCTCATGAAAGATTGTTTTCCTCCGTGGAACAACAAGGGGTGTGTGTGTGTGTGTGTGCGCGCATGTGTGTCTGTTTGTGATGAGGTGTTGAGGTTGAGGAGTGTGTAGGGAGAAATCAGGATAAATTTAGAGTGTGTTGGCCGCAGACCTGGCTCTGGTTTTAATTTGGGCTTGGTTTGGAAAATACTGAAGGTCCTACTAAAGGATACAATGAGTGTATGTATGTACATGAACCTGATGTGTTTGTCTTTACCTGTATAGAGTGTATACATGATTTGTTTCTGTTTGCAAACATTACTACTGCAGCATCTCATGTTATGGGTCTGGTGTCCTAAATATTCAATGTCTGTGAATAACTTGTCTGTTGAAGACAAAAGAAGATATTTTGAAGAATGCTGGCAATCAAACAGTTCATGGTAGCTATTGACTTTCACAGAGAATCGCAGGGCAGGTTGTAGGCCTAGAAGACTGAGAAGACTTCTTGGTCTGGAGGACTCTCCTATTCTTGGCATTGCGCATATCAACTGAGGGTTGTGGGATTGCTAATAAACCTGACTACCATTAGGAGAGAAATACACAACCATTATCATGTGGTCGCTGATTCATGTCTTATTGCCTCCTCAGGGCCGCTGGTTCTGGAGAGTGAGGAGGAACAGAGTGCTGGATAACTACCCAATGCCTATTGGACACTTCTGGAGGGGTCTGCCGGGAGACATTGACGCTGCATATGAAAGGCATGATGGGCGATTTGTGTTTTTCAAAGGTATATTCCCTTTCCGACTGCACTTGAAAATTGATATAGCTCTGTGCTGTTAAAAGTTAATATAGACCATAAAAATGCTATATTCATGAGAGAAATTATTACCCAGGATGGCAGAATTACATCACATTGAAGTGCTTTTTACATTAGAACAAACCATTGATTTTGAAGTTTGTCATTTAGTACAGGAAGTGCCCTCGATTTCCCTCAGCCATTAATGTGTTAGTCTGATGGGTTTTACAGGTAGACTTTTAGAAACATGACTTTTTGGTTTATATATGAGTTTAAGGTAAATGGACAAAATTAAATTTTTGAGCTGTATAATTCTGGCCATAAATTTTGCAAAGGAAGCAAAACTCAGTAAATGCTTTAACTCGTATTCGCTTTGCTTCAATAAGGACAGTAAGAATTTTAGCCGTTTTTTATTATTTCCAGCTATTGAAAATTAAAAAAAAATTTAATTGATAAAATTGTTTGTTTTTTGCCGTTCTCTGCCCCACCACCAAAAATAATAATATAGTGTATTTTTTATTATTTTTTTGCATTGAAAATTTTCTTAATAAAATGTTCGACAGCTATAGCATAGCCCCATTATACCTATAAATTCATAAATACACTTTGCTGTCTGCTCAGTTTGTCATTTTGTTTTTACTTAGAATTTTACATTTTTGTATGGGCCAGATTTGTAAAAATATTCTTTATTAATGTAAAAAAATAAAACAAATGTTACTTGTACTTTGCTGCGCAAACATCACAGATGGCTTTGTAATTATTAATCCATTGTTACTAAGGCTTCCAGAACTTTTACAGGTCATATTTGCAATTTCAACAACATCCAGCTAGATAACTTTACCTTGGTGTCATATTTAAATCAGCCCAATTTATAACAGGAAACCAAATGTTTAAATTTCCAAGTCATAAAACTACATGAACAGTGTAAATGAATGGCTCTGGTGCAAAGTCAACTGGCCTGAAACTCGGTCAGTGGGCCACTCTCATCAAGCCCTGCCAGCAGATTGAGATCAAAAACTGCTCAAATCACAGTGAGGTTTCCCACATTAGTTATACATATCAACACCCTGCAACCCCTGAAACAGACATCTAATAACTTCCTGGTGAAGATTTCTGTGAAGATGAATGTATATTTGTTAGACTTGAGGAAAGCTGGCTCCCATAAGGAAACCGTGTATGGCAAGTGATGATGTCACTGGCAAGGCCCTTTAAAATTTGGATTTCTGCCATTGGAGAAAACCAGGAGACCAAAATCTTAGGAGCAACATCTGTTCTTGGTGAGGTGAGGCCATTGCGTCAGCTAGCGCTTCTACCAGATGCTGACAGCAACAGTTGGACTTGGACATGGGCCCACTGAATCAAATGGGTCCATGAGGATGGTGCCACAGTGTCTGCCATATTGTAAAATAATAAAAGCTCAAGCTTATCCCAGTGTTTCTGTAACGGCTCCATGCGACGCTTTCGCTGTCGCTTTAACCACTAAAATGTGGGATTCGAACCAAACCATCATTGTTGGTGCATCTCTTGCAGTGCTATAGTGCAGTTATTTGAGTTATAACAGAGAGTTGAGTTTTGGAGTTTGTAACTGTGCCAAAGGTTGGAAAGTCCCTGTACATGCACCATGAAATCCTTTTACCAGTTGAGTGTTGCTGCCTCCCTCTTCTTGTCTTTTCTACTTCCTTGCCATTGTTTTCAACCTCTGGTCTCTTTGTTGAAGTCCATTTTTGAACTTGTGAGTTTTTTTTAAAACCTGCTTTCTAGTGGTGAACCAGTATGTTTTTTTTCGATGGGTGGCCGATGTATAAACATGTATGATAGTAAATGAGAATAAAGCTGTCTCTCATTTGCTTTATTGGATACAGATTTCGAAGGCTACACCTTTAAAGTCAGAGAAGGTCGAACCAAGCTTTGTTAATTGGATAATGCACCATTTCACAAAGCTCAAATCATTCAAACTATTTTTTCTCTCTCTCAAAAAAAAAGTCTGTGCTGCAAAGTATCCATTCTTTGCATCCTTAATGGCCTGGGAAACAAAAGGCTGCATTTGAAGAAATATTTGAATTGGGAGAGCCTTTTGTTGCGCCGCTGGGACGCATTCGGTCTTGGAATGCAGCCACTGAATTGGGACACCACTAAACATAGAGTTGCTGAAATAATATATACAAAAATCTTTCAAAAAACATTTACACAATATTTATTAGAAAGTGCCAGATTATCACTACTTCCACCTTTCTCTCTCGTGTCCATCCACCTGTAGGAAATCAGTATTGGTTGTTCAGAGAAGCCAACTTGGAGCCCGGCTACCCTCAAGAACTGATGGACTATGGCAGAGATATTCCGTATGACAAGATAGAGACGGCCATCTGGTGGGAACCTTCTGGCTTCACTTACTTCTTCAAAGGAGATTGGTGAGGAGCTAGTCTTATTTTTTGCAAATAACTCTGCCTCTAATGTTTATTGTCTAATCATTTCCTTGAGTTTTTTTGGATGCCTTACTGACCCTGTTTACACCTGCTCTTAACATCAGTCTCGGGTGACCTGATCACTAGTGATCAGCCCTGACAGATTGATGTTTACTCATGGTATTAACATGTCTTGCATGCTTGTTCAATGACCATCCCAGATCGGATTTCATCAAGGGGAGGGGATCAGGTTTTTTTTTTTTTTTTTTTGTCAAAATCAAGTCATGTGGTGAAACATGCAGAAAATGATGTTATGGACCACTTTATGACCATGCAAGGTTTATTTTTATTTTAAAACATGAGGTGTGATTTCCCCAAAAATGTTTAATTAAAAAACCCCTGATATTTGTGAATAATAACAATAATAAATACATTTATAAATTTTATTGCTTTATCATTTAATATTACATATACATAAAATATTACTTTTTACTTGGTTGCAACATGTAACTAAATTCAATTTTTTGTGATGCATCTAGATGTCAATGTTGTTCATATATATTTGGCACATTGATAAAATGTTGCATAAGTAGGCTTTTTTCAGTGTTTGTTTTGCATCAACATTTATGATAAAAATGCAAAGTGACCACGTTGAATATGGTTAGTGGGTTCAGTGATCAGATCATCTGTGATGAATGTTAATAATAGCATGTGTAAATGGTGTCTCTGTGCTGTTGCTTAAATAGCTGCATCAAGAAAAGGCAGAATGATTTGCATTGAGGTGTGTTTGATAAACTACAGGTACTGGCGCTTTAATGAGCACTCCAGAGCCGCAGATCAGGACTACCCTAAGCCAATCAGTGTGTGGGGCACTTCTGTGCCGTCTTCTCCCAAGGGGGCCTTCCTCAGCGATGATGGAGGTGAGTGAGTGAAATGGTGTGTGGGGTTGAGGGGACATCCAGTGCCTGTCTCCTGAATGTACAGGATGGATGGAGATCAATCAAATCAATCAGACGGTGAAACAAAGGAAGTGAGAGAATGTAATGTGTGAAATGTGATTTGAGGAAATAATGTGATATTACTGGGAAACACTTATATCACTGAAAGCACTTTCCCAGTTAATGGAATGTTCCTGGTTTAAAAATAATTAAAATCTGTCGACAGGATCTGTGGCATGCAATCGATTAAAATAGATAGACTATAATTTTGCCTTCAAAAAGTCTAAAAGTCCTAAGTTTAAAAAAAGTACAGTAATGGGCATGTAATAGTGCATTTATTAGTTTAAAAGCAGAAATGTGCAGCTTGTAGTTGTTAAAGCAAACATTTCTTATTTAATGTTATTTCAGCTGTAAATTTCAGTCTGAATTGTCCGTTTATTGGATTAAGTTCTAGTCATGTGTTACCCATGTAATTCGAGTGGCTGGAATTGTCTTTGTAAATGGTCCCGTTCTGGTATTCTTGTAGGTAATATGTGAAAGGTATAGAGTTTCATTACAAAATTTGAGACGGCTAGCAATATGATTATTCAGACCATCTCAGGATCACCTCAGCTGTCTGACAATTGCATGAAATTTAAATCTGTTGCATATAAAAATAAAAATAGTAGTTCAGATTTATATTTATTTATACTGTACATATTTACACGGTCAGCTGTAAATGTAGTGTGCGTAACCTGAGATGGCAGTCTGATCCATCAAGAAGTATGAGGTGGCCAAGTGTGTATTTTAATGTTCATCCTTAAGACTTCCATTATAAACATTACAAAAAATATACATTTACAGTTGAGCTTCACATTCATTTAAGCTGACAGTCTCAACCCATATGGCAATATATATATCTATATCTATATATAGATATGTGTGTGTTATTTTTTGTATAGTTTTATAGTTTTGATAAGCTGTCTAGTTTAGTTTTAATGTAATTTCAGTGATGCACTTTTAACACATTGCTCTCTTTACAATCTTGTTTGTCTCTCACACAGCTTATACATACTTCTACAAGGGTACAAAGTACTGGAAATTTGACAACCACAGAATGAAAAGCGAGCCTGGCTACCCAAAGTCCATTCTTAGAGACTTCATGGGCTGTAATGTGGACCTCAATCCTGACAGAGACACCGATGTGGATCCGGGACGCAAGGGGCCTGACAGGCCACCCTTCAACCCGGACGTTGGCCGAGACAAAGACAAAGACAAGGACAAAGACAAGGACAAGGACAAGGACAAAGACGGAGACAACACCAATGATGTTGACTCTAAAGAGGAGACTGAAGAGAAAACGAATGAGGTGGATGTGGTTCTGAAGATAGACGAGACAGAGCGCACCATGAACATCATCATGGTGACCGTACCCCTTGTCCTGGTGCTGTGCATCTTGGGATTGATCTACGCGATCATTAACACACTACAGAGGAAAGGCGCACCCAAGTATTTAGTTCACTGCAGACGATCACTGCAGGACTGGGTTTAACCTCTCAGAATGACCTTCGATCCCTGTTCTGCCTTTCATTTTACACGTCCAAAAACTTTGCACACACAAAACACCACCATAAACATGCTTACAAACATACACACACATACATACAGATACTGACAGACATCATGTTCATCTTCACCCTTCTTTTCCTTTCCCACGGTGGTCTCCTAACATGTTGACTAGTCTATTTATTTCAGAAAGTTTGCACATTTGATTTTTTTTGTTCGGTTTTTCTTTTCATAATATTTTCTTTTGAATCAGTTGTTTGTGGGTTTTTTCTTAATTTCTAATTTTAGGATATCACAATTAGTCATCTGCAATCATAGCGTAAATTATGAACGGGAAGTCTTGCAGAGCAAAAATAGAGGACAAGGAAAGCGGAGAAAGGAATATTTCTGCATCCATTCACCTTTTCTCAGGACTCTCAGCTGTGGTTTTCCAACTGACCGGGCAAGTCATAATATATCATCATAAAGACTGTAAGGACCGTGGCCACTTACATCATAACTTGATAAAATGTTGATATACAGTCGGGTTCAAACGTCTGAGACCACATGGAAAGTCTGGGATTCAAAATCTAACTGAAACCTAAAAATAAATAGGAAGTTTTAGGATTTTTTATTTTTGTTCATGCAGCTTGAGTGAAGAAAATCATTGTATTTTTTCAGCTCAAATTGGTATGCTAATAAGAAATGGTTTATTGAATTAAAAAAAAATATTCCATTGACCTTTTCAACTATAGGTCTCTGACTTTTCAACCCTCTTTTTTGAAGCAACTGGACCTGGTTATTCAACCAGTAACTAAGTCCAGTTGTATTTGGCTGAATTTTACCTGCTATTTGTTTTGATGTCATAAAATAGGGACTTTTCTCTAAATTTTGCTTACCTACTGCGATCATAACAAAAAGTCACATTTTATTGCCCCTTGTTTTAACAACTGTGCCTTGGTCGTGCCAGCCAGACATGTTTTATGTGGTTCCATCCATATTTTTAGAGCCCTCCTGATTTCTTCCTTGCAAGCTGAAGTGTTTTTATCTCCCAAAAGTCCCATGATACTGTGGCAATTATACATTTTATTGTCTGAGAAACATAACACCTAGGTTGCTTTCATTTAAAGGGTTTGAAAAAACTTGAGGGATTGAGCAAGATCTCACTTTGCTGGTGCTGAAGCCATTTGCTGCGTGCATATTTATATAATAGCATTTTCATATTTTAATTTGATTGAACAAAAGAACTATAAAATAAATACCACTAGCGTACATACACCAATTTAAAACTCAGTAAAATACACTTGAGAAAGCTTCTCGGGCTCAATTAGAAATAAAAGCCTTAGTGGGGCCCACTGTTGTAGGGAATGTTAGGTAATAGTCTAATTTTAAAAACAGCAGGAGGTGAAAGTCATTGCTAACCTCTTTCTACCCCAACCCAAAGCTCTCCCTACCAAAGAAATAGTACTTGCATTGACATAGGTGGGCTAAAACGAGAGGGAAAGAAGCAGGGATAACTGTGAGTTCAAAAGAAAAGGGTTTAGATGCAGAAACGTCTCGGTTACGTACGTAACCCTCGTTCCCTGATGGAGGGAACGGAGACGTTATGTCGTGACGACATTAGGGGATTTACTTGGAAGCCCCGACTGCCTCTGATAAGAGAAAACGCCAATGAAATTTGGCTAGTGGATTTTGCATACCTGAGCCACTCCCCGTGCATACGGGTATAAAAGGGCGACAGGTGCATCCACTCATCAGGTTTTCCGCTGAGGAGCCGAGAACGTGTCCCTGGCAACCAGCGATGGTTCGAGATTGTGGCATGGGGACATAACGTCTCCGTTCCCTCCATCAGGGAACGAGGGTTACGTACGTAACCGAGACGTTCCCTATCTGTCGGTCACTACGAGTTATGTCGTGACGACATTAGGGGTCTATGGAAAGCGCCACAACCTGAACCCCGTCACGACCTTGTGGCATGCAGATGTTGACAAGCTAGCGCGTGACAGACAAATGCGATGCGAAGGTCGCAACCTTCCCGTCGCCCCAGCGCAAATTCGCTAACCTTGGTGCCCGCAGGGACCACTGAGTACATTGCTGCTGGAGATAGCAAAGCCGCTGTTCCTTTCCCCAGAAATCGGAAGGGATTTCGACCTTCTATGAAAGATTGCTTCAAGTCTTTCCTGTTTGTTGTTACAGCCCGGCAGTAACGACGGGGAAGCGAGCCTTCCGGAGAAGGGCGCTACGGAGGCCACACCCTGCCCGAAGGGAGGTAACGTGTGGAGACACTGGTATGGACTGGCCCAAGCCTGGGGCAGTGCTACATACGCCTGGACCCTGGGGCAGATCCTACCTAGGAGAAGGGAGGAAGGCTGCCAGCAGGGCCTGACAGAGCTCTGTCAAAGGGAAGACACGGGTTTACCATGAGGGAAACCGTACCGTGGATGAATACACGTGTGGGATCACCCGAAGGGAATCAGGCCGCACGGGCACCTAGCCGAGTACAGGGGCTGACCGGAGACCCGGGCAAGCTAACACCGGTACTGGGCCTGGCGTCAGACTGCTCCGCCCAGCCTGACTGCCGGGGGTGCTGGAGGAACTCCGCCAGGGTTCGCCGTTCGGGGAACTAACTGGAGGAGAGAATAGGCGCTCGTATCCCCGAGTAAGGGGGAATGGCGCAGCAAGCGTGACACCGGCCAACTCTTCCCGCCACTTACCTGTTACCCAACACACGGGAAGAGACTGGCTCAACGCGGAGACTGTAAAATCTCGCGAAGGTGTTCGGTGTCGCCCAGCCCGCAGCTCTACAGATGTCTGCCAAAGAGGCGCCGTGCGCCAGCGCATAGGAGGAGGCAACACTCCGTGTGGAGTGAGCCCTCACCCCGAGGGGGCACGGCTCGCCTTGGGATTGGTACGCCAAGGCGATGGCATCCACTATCCAGTGGGCCAACCTCTGCTTGGAGACAGCCTTCCCTTTCTGCTGACCTCCGTGGCAGACAAAGAGCTGCTCGGAGCTTCTGAAGCTCCGGGTGCGGTCCACGTATATGCGCAGCGCTCTTACGGGACACAGCAACGCCAAGGCTGGGTCTGCCTCCTCCGAGGGCAGTGCTTGCAGGTTCACCACCTGATCGCGGAAGGGCGTGGTGGGAACCTTGGGCACGTATCCAGGCCGGGGTCTCAGGACAACGTGAGAGTAGGCCGGCCCAAACACAAGGCACTCTTCGCTTACCGAAAATGCTTGGAGGTCCCCGACCCTCTTGATGGAAGTGAGCGCGGTCAGGAGCGCTGTCTTGGCCGACAGGAATTTCAGCTCGACTGAGTCCAGCGGCTCAAAGGGACCCCTCTGAAGTCCAGCCAGGACAATAGAGAGATCCCAGGAGGGCATCAGGGGTGGCCTAGGAGGATTTAACCTTCTGGCACCCCTCAGGAACCTCACGATGAGATCGTGCTTCCCCAGGGACCGGCCGTCCACTGCATCGTGATGGGCCGCAATAGCAGCCACGTACACTTTCAAGGTGGAGGGCGACAGCCTGCGCTCCAACCTCTCTTGCAGGAAAGAAAGCACCACTCCAATCGTGCATCTTCGGGGGTCCTCTCGACGAGAAGAACACCAGTCCGCGAACAGACTCCACTTCAGTGCATAGGCTTGCCTAGTTGAAGGGGCCCTAGCCTGAGTGATGGTGTCCACCACAGCCTGTGGCAGGCCACTCAAGTCTGCCGCGTCCCATCCAGGAGCCACACATGGAGGTTCCACAGATCTGGACGCGGGTGCCATATGGTGCCGAGCCCCTGAGAAAGAAGGTCCTTCCTCAGAGGGATGCGCCAGGGAGGGGCTGTCGCGAGGAGGGTGAGTTCCGGAAACCAGGTCCGGGTGGGCCAATATGGCGCAACCAACAAGACCTGCTCCTCGTCCTCCCTGACCTTGCACAGCGTCTGTGCGATCAGGCTCACTGGGGGAAACGCATACTTGCGCAGAGCCCGAGGCCAGCTGTGTGCCAGTGCGTCCGTGCCGAGGGGGGCCTCGGTCAGGGAGAAATACAGCTGGCAGTGGGAGGACTCGCGGGAAGCAAACAGGTCTACCTGAGCTTCCCCGAATCGACTCCAAATCAGCCGGATCGTCTCGGGATGGAGTCGCCATTCTCCGGGGAACGTGAGCTGTCGTGAGAGCGCGTCGGCTGCACGATTGAGCTCCCCCGGAATGTGGACGGCGCGCAGCGATTTGAGCTGTGACTGACTCCAGAGGAGGAGATGGCGGGCGAGCTGTGACATGCGGCGTGATCGTAGACCCCCCTGCCGGTTGATGTACGAAACAGCCGCAGTGTTGTCCGTGCGGACCAACACGTGCTGGCCTAGAAGCAGTGGCCGGAACTGCTTTAAGGCCAGATGCACTGCCAACAGCTCTAGGCAGTTGATGTGCCAAAGCAGTCGAGGCCCCGTCCAGAGCCCCGAGGCTGCCTGCCCGTTGCATGTAGCGCCCCAGCCCCTGCTGGAGGCATCTGTTGTGACAACAACATGCCGGGACACTTGTCCTAAGGGCACCCCGGCCCGTAGGAAAGCAAGGTCTGACCAGGGGCTGAAAGAGCGGCGACACGACTGTGTGATGGTCACACGACGTGTCCCGCGGCGCCATGCCCATCTCGGGACCCGTGAGTGTAACCAGTGCTGAAGTGGTCTCATATGAAGCAACCCGAGCGGCGTGACTGCGGCTACGGATGCCATATGCCCCAGGAGCTGCTGAAACTGTTTCAGCGGAACCACTGTCCTGCCTCTGAAGGAACTCAGGCAGTTCAGCACTGATTGGGCACGCTCGTCCGTGAGACGTGCCGTCATACTCACGGAGTCTAACTCCACACCGAGAAAAGAGATTCTCTGCACAGGGGAGAGCTTGCTCTTTTCCCAGTTGACCCGAAGCCCCAACTGGCTGAGGTGCCGGAGCACCAGGTCCCTGTGACCACACAACTGTTCTCGCGACCGGGCCAGAATGAGCCAATCGTCGAGATAGTTGAGGATCCTGACGCCCACTTCCCGTAACGGGGCAAGGGCGCCCTCCGCCACCTTCGTGAAGGCACGGGGAGACAGGGAGAGCCCGAAGGGGAGGACCCTGTACTGCCATGCCCGCCCCTCGAACGCAAACCGTAGGAACGGCCTGTGTCGAGGGAGAATCGAGACATGAAAGTAAGCGTCCTTCAGGTCGATCGCTGCAAACCAATCCGCGGACTGCACGCATTTGACGATGCGCTTCTGTGTCAACATCTTGAACGGGAGCTTGTGTAGGGCCCGATTCAAGACTCGCAGGTCCAGGATTGGCCGGAGGCCACCGCCTTTCTTGGGCACGATGAAGTAGGGGCTGTAAAACCCCTGCCTCATCTCGGCTGGAGGGACCGGCTCGATTGCACCCTTTGCCAGAAGGACAGCAATCTCCTCGCGCAGGACAGGTGCATCTCGGACTGCCACCGAAGTCTCGAGGATGCCACTGAACCTGGGAGGCCGCCTGGCGAACTGAATCGCATAGCCGAGTCGAACTGTGCGAATGAGCCAGCGAGACGGGCTGGGTAGCGTAAGCCACGCCCCCAGATACCGTGCAAGTGGCACCAAAGGCACAATCGACGTGCCCGCAGTGGTGCAGCGAGGGGGAGTAAGGTTGGATGGAACAGAAGGCGGTGCGTTCTGACTCATCCCCACAAAACTCCCTGAGTCCCCGGGGGGACTGGCTAGAGGTGCGCGGGGAGGCATCGCGTCCCCAGACCGCACTCTCTTGGCCACTGGCAATATGGGTCTCGGGTGAGAGTGAGGAGGCAGTGCGTCGCACACTGTCAGCCCGCAGACCTGGGAACCCGGAGGAGAGGGAAATTGCTCTTTCTTTGACAATGTGGGTACCACTGGCCCTTGAGCCAGTGGCGGAACAGAAAGAAAAGAAAACACAGGATTCTCCACCCGGCCCTCCTCCGGGGGAAGGAGCGACTCTAGCCTCGTCGTCTCCTGGGAAAGAGCAAATTCCTCCATCTCCGGGTTGTGCGCGTCAGGGCCGCTTTGTCGTCTTCCTGGAGGACTTGGCGGCCGGCTGAGGCGCAGGGGGCGCCGCACTCCTGCGAGAGGCTCGACGCACCGGCCTAGGTGACGACTCAGCACGGGGCGGAGCAGCTCTGGAGGACGCAGGAGGGCGCCCACGGCGACCAGCAGACTGGGGCCTGGCCCTTGGGCCAGCGGTGGCAGCTGGAGCATCCCGCCGTTTAGGGAGGATGTGCTGAATTGCCTCCGTCTGCTTCTGTACTGCCGAGAATTGCTGGGCAAAACCCTCGACAGTGTCGCCAAATAGCCCCGTCTGGGAGATGGAGGCGTCGAGAAAGCGTACTTTGTCGACGTCCTTCATCTCGGCCAGATTGAGCCAGAGATGGCGCTCTTGGACCACTAACGTGGACATCGCCTTCCCGAGGGACCGCGCCGTGACTTTCGTCGCCCGGAGAGCGAAGTCAGTCGCCGTGCGCAGCTCCTGCATCAACCCCGGGTCGGGACTACCCTCGTGCATTTGTTTTAGTGCCTTGGCCTGGTGAACTTGCAGGATGGCCATGGCATGCAGGGCAGAGGCGGCCTGGCCCGCAGCGCTGTAAGCCTTGGCGGCGAGTGCGGCCGTCAGCTTACAGGCTTTGGACGGGAGACGCGGACGATTCCTCCAGGTGGCGGCGTTTTGCGGGCACAGGTGCACCGCAACCGCTCTCTCCACCTGGGGAATATCCACGTACCCCCTGGCCGCCCCGCCATCGAGGGTAGTGAGGACGGAGGAGGGAGACGAGCGGCTTCTGGCCGTGAAAGGGGCCGTCCACGACTTCGTCAGCTCCTCATGCACCTCCGGGAAGAAAGGCACCGGGGCAAAGTGCGGCCGCTGGTCGCGTTTTGCGCCGATGAACCAATCATCCAGCCGCGAGGGCTCGGGACTGGGCGGTCTGTTGACCTCCAGCCCGATACTCACGGCTGCCCGGGCAAGCATGGCCGTCAGCTCTGGGTCCGGATCGGCAGTGGCGACAACACCCGAGGGGGGCAGCCCCGCCGATCGTTCATCCTCAGAGGACGAAAGCCCATCCCCCGATGCCGCGATCGACATCTGATCCTCGGGCGGCGCACCGAATGAAATGCTGGCGGCCCCGTGAGGCGAACCAGCGAAATCACTCGGGAACCGGACGGAACAAGCGCTGCGGGAGGAGTAAGAGGTCCGTGGGGACGTGCCCGGCGGAGAAGCTCTTACCGTCACCCTCAGATCTCCCAGAGCGCCAGCCGGCGGTCCTCTGCTCGAGCCAGAGAGACCGGGACGGGTGGCGGCAGAGGGTGCCAATCCTTTCAGAAAGGAAAGGCGAGAACGCAGCGTTGCCATGTTCATACGCCCACAACAGGCGCATGACTCATCCACAAACGCATCTTCAGCGTGCTGGATGCCCAGACACTGAAGACAACGCTCGTGACCGTCATCCGAGGACAGGAAGCGACCGCAACCAAGAGAACACGGACGGAACGGCATCTTTAAAAAGACGCGAACCGCCCAGTGTTTTAGAAATTTGCTCTTTCAGGTGAAGTGCCCAGGGGAATCGCTGCTGCAGGGACACCGCTGTCTGCACCGTGACGCCACCCAGGAACAAACTCTTTTTTTTTTTGAGGCAGAAGGCTTTGTGGAGATCGCAAACTTCTCATCCACTCGGCTCCGAAGCAAAAATCTGATGAGTGGATGCACCTGTCGCCCTTTTATACCCGTATGCACGGGGAGTGGCTCAGGTATGCAAAATCCACTAGCCAAATTTCATTGGCGTTTTCTCTTATCAGAGGCAGTCGGGGCTTCCAAGTAAATCCCCTAATGTCGTCACGACATAACTCGTAGTGACCGACAGATAGGGAACCTTATATCTTAAGTCTTTGTGAAAGGGCTTATGGTGTGTTACTAAGAGTCTGAACTGGATTGTATTACAGTGATGGGATATTTTAGGGGTGGGGGTGTAATAAACAAGCAGGAGTGGGATAAACCCAAAGCAAGCTCCATCTAGAAGGCTGAAACATACTCATACGCAAATATGTGGACGTGTTTATTTAGTTACCTCAGTTTAATGTAGCATTTTCCAGCATTTCCACAAGGGGCACTATAGCGTATATTAGCATAACTGTAAAAGAAAATTAATTTCCAAATAGGATCTTCTGTGGCTAGATATTTTTTTTTGTTTTTCAACCCTCTTACTGTTAGGCAGCATTAGTTTGAAGCGAATCTTGCTGAGCAAGTTTAGGTTAGTTAAACCGTCTACATGTTTCTAGCTTGCTACCTGAATAAAACTTTCAGTAATACTTAACATTTCAAGGTAACTCCATCACCTTACTTTGAGTACTAAGGTTTGAATATGAACGCACATTAAGTATATCTGACGAGACGGTCCACTTGCTGTGCATTGGCCTAGCATTCACATCTGCGTTAGCATACTTGCGTAGAGTATATTTTTGGCCTAAGCTTGAGATGCTTGGTAGATAGTGTGTGTAGCAATATCATCCCTATATGAGAGCATGCTGGCACACAGTCCCATGGCCCACATTGCCAGGGTCCACTGCCAGTTATTTTTGGAGCGCATTCCTTGACCAGGAGCGGAAACAGGATCCCGGTTTCATTCACGACTTATTCATGCTGATGTGATCTACTAGGCAAAGTAGACAAATTAGGCAAGTTTCCTAACATTGTAAGATATAACCTCTGTCAGGTAGGTCTGTGTTTGCTTTCTGTGGTGTTTGCTTAGTCTAGTGTCTAACCTACATAAACTCAGCTAGTATACTCGGACACAGAAAGCATTAAAAAACAAACCACCGCCACTTTTTAAAGTGCCTCTGACAAAATCTCAGTCATTTACTCTTCACAATCAGCGAGAGAGGAGACGTAGAGGAGAGAACGAAAGTGAGTGGTATTATAAATATTGCCCTGTCAGACAAGGTAGAGCAAAAAAGCACTTTGACAAATATTATTGGAAGAGTAGAGGAGACATAGGACAGTCATGATCGGAATGCTGTCACTGATGAATCCCGCCGAATATCTTTGCCAGGCGATCCGCCCCTCCTCGCAATGCTCCTGTCGTCCGAGGAGATTTGGAGGAGAGTTAATCAGACATAAAAGCTCTTCCGTCCCTCCCCCGACGCCCTCTACCTTCTCCTCCAGTTGCCCAGATCAATGAGGAATACATAAACAAGCTTGAAGTATATCTGAAATGCTCACTCTCAGGGGCTCACTCAGGCCTTATGGCTGTCTTATTCTCACTTCAGCCCGTTCTTTGTCTGATTTTCACACTCCTTTATGGCCTTTTTCCATAATTAGTCACTTTTACAAGGTATTTGCATAGTATTTTGGAATTACTGTAGTACCACAGTAATACCATTTTTGGACAAAGCCAAAGGAACCTAAAGATCATGTTCCTTGAGGCTGCTGCGCAAGCATCTTTGGAGCCCCATTCCTCCTAGTTCCACCTCTGTTGGTAGGCCTGCATTAGGCAACAAAATTAGAAAACACATTTTGCTAGGACCGAGCTGAATCGGTTAGGTGACAAACAACAATAGCCAAGGGCTGTAGTGATCCAATGGGAGTTGAAAGGTCAGCAAATGCTGTTTTTGCTAAGGTGCCCAGGGCCCTAGCTATAGGCCAGCTATGGCCATAGTGGTCAGTTCATTCTGTATGCGGTGAGGGGCCTGAAGCCTTAGTAGTCAGCTCGGTCTGTTTTCGTTAAGGGGCTAATGTTCATGTCCTACTGTTTGCACTGAGTTTCCAGGGGCCCTAGCGATCATGTCCCACTTAATGTGTTGGGCAGCCCAGGGTCCTACTGCTAATGTCCAACTGTAGGCTGGGGCCCTAGTGGGAATTCCCAATTGTATGCACTGGGCAGGCCATGAACATAGGGGTTATGACTCACTGTATGCACCGGAGGGTCTGGGGCCCAGAGCCTTATGGCGCTTTTCCACTGCGTGGTACGACTCGGCTCGGCTCGGTTCAGAACAGCACGGCACGGCTCAGTTTGGCTCGGTTTGCGTTTCCACTGCATTTTAGTACCGCTTTTAGAGTGGGCGGGATTATTCACGTGTCGTTATAGTTGCGCGCCTCTACTGCCGTGACTCCTGAAAAACGTTTTAATTCTGCGTCGCTCTATCACGCTCTCGCTGGATCCGCTCCTCGGCTATCAGAGAGGGACATCTGTACTTCCTCAACAGACAACGAAACAGCCATTTTTGGTTGTTAAAAAAGTTGCGCCCATTCAAAACAGTTGCGTTCGATCCTTCGCTGGCTGTGCTGATTTAAATCTAGCGGGTCTGTTGTGTCTCGTGCCGCAAGTTCAATGACGCAGGCAGAAATTATTTTCTCCAGCCAATCAGTGATCAGCAGAGTTTACACGTCACATTTTGGTAACGGTACGGTTCACTTGGAACCTCGGCCGTGGTACTAAAAAAGTACCAGGTACCAGGTACTGTACCTAGTGGAAAACCCGCCAAAAGTGAGCCGTACTGAACTGTACCGTGCCGTACTATGCAGTGGAAAAGCGCCATTAGTGGTCATGTCCCACTAAATGCACCGGGATGCCAGGAGCCCTAGCAATCATGTCCTACTAATGTGTTGGGTAGCCCAGGGTCCTATTGGTAATGTCTCATCCCATGTTCCCGGGAGTCCCGGAAGTATAGTGGTCATGTTCCACTTTATGTGCTGGGTAGGTTGTGGCCTTAGTGGTTCTGTCCCACTGTATACACTGGGGGGCTAGGGGCCCCATAGCCTTGTCACAGTGTATGGGCCCTAATGCTCATGTCCCACTCTATGCACCGGATGGGCTAAGGCCCTACTGGTAATGTCCCACTGTAGGCTGGGACCCTAGTGGAAATGCCCAATTCTATACACTATACACTGAGCAGGCCATGAACCTAGTGGTTATGACTCACTGTATGCACCGGAGGGTCTGGGGCCCTAGTAGTCATGGCCCACTGTGTATACCCAGGGACCTGGGGCCCTAGTGGTCAGCTTGATCTAGCGAGACTCAAGTATCCTAGGCAGTCCCTTTGGCAGTCTTTCACACAGCCTTAGGCTTAATCCCTGGGAACTGGCCCCACTGGTACAGTCCTTGGTTAAATATATATCTGATATATTCACCATACTATGGTATCATTGTGGTAAGGTTGTAAGGGCACTTGTTTAGTATGCATTGAAGTTTATTACTTGGCATATTTGTTTCTACACAGATTTTTTTTCCCGTTATTTTGTTTTCAGAGACGATAAGGGTGACTAAACAAACTTGTGGTAGATAATGATTGGTGAATTTGTTAGTATGTGATACTGTAGATTTATAGGTCTAACATTTTCTCCTTCATCTCGAATCAACTCTTGGCCAAGTTTAGGACTGGCTCTTATAACAATGGCCCCTCTCTCTTGCTGCATTATTGTCCTGCACATTGCTTCTGGCCAACAGGAAGATAGACTGGGCCCTCAGCCAGGGCCAGAAAGCTTCCTCCCACCAAGCCTCACACTAGCATTGCATACTAACAGCAGCCTCTGTTCAGATGGCTTTTGGTGTGAATCATGGTCTTTTGACTGTTTTGGTCACACCGTTCTCATAAACGCAGCTCAGGACCACTTTATGTCTGACCACCCAGTGACGCTACATATGCAGAGTGAATTCTCTCTGTGTCTGTGTATATTCTCCTGATATAAACTTGAGCTCTGATCAGAGGTGCCTCTAAGAACATCCATCCACACCATTTATTAACCAGCTGCAGTTATTCGACTGCAAACATTGTTGACTTACTAAATATGTCGCCAAAAAAGGTTGAGACAATATGTTGTCTTCACCTTTGTGGAATCAGCTGAGTAGAATGAGAGTGTATTTGCTTTTGTCTGCATTGTTCTGTGACAAAGGTAGATTCAATATCAAATCAGCCAGTTGTGTCACAATGCATCTAGGCAATGCACACTGTCCTGAAGGGAATCTTAATGAGCCTTACAAAAACATGCTGTTTAAAACAAGACAAAGCATTTTCAGACAAAATATAGTAGCAAATCACTAACATTTAAAGCAATGCTGTTAATGTGCACAAAGTTGTGCTGCAGTGTTTTCTTAAACACCTCATCATCTTCATTAATGGTAGTAAAATTAAATTTAGTTTAATTATATTTTCAGTTAATATTTTTTCTTAATATTATCTTAAGTTTGGTCATTTTTAAATTGTAAATAGTACCTTTTCAATATTTTTCTTTTGTGTATTTTTAGATTTTTACCTTGTTAATAACATTCCGATTTGTGTTTTTGATTTTTTTCTTATGTAGAAACTGAGGATTTTATATATTTGTGTTTGTTCACATCTTCTGAGTGTGTTTAACAATCCATGCTGGACATGTAAACAGTAATAAAAGAAAAAAAAGATGTTAAAGAATTAAGTCTCCGCTTTCTGCTGAATCAAGAACGTTCCACAGTTACTTCTCAAAAATGTACAACATGATTTCAAAATGTATCTAATTTAATTACTGCACTAATTTACTTACTAATTTATTTACTAAGGCCAATTCCTGGTATTGTTCACAATTCAGCAATGCATCACATTTCACAAGTAAAATGGGTTGCAAACAATGTCATGTTGACTTGAAACCCTTATATCATTAGCCAATCAAAAAAATGCATGGAAAAGCATTGTTTTACTTTCATCTGATGTTCATTGTTGTTCTTGCCTTTCGTGGTTGCCCATGTTTTGTCCACACTGAACTGTACAGTGCAAACCTCCAGAGACCTCCACTGTAAACAAGCCATATCCCTCCCAACCCCCATCGCTGGGTTCTCCTCTCTCCCAGGAGAAAGATCAGGTCCCTGAATCAGCCTACATTTCCTCTCCCTCAGGAAAGATCAGGGCCGCATGGTCCATGGGAGAGTGGGTGGGATATTTATAGAAGTCTGCTGAATCACAAAGAGAAAAGAAGAGAAACAAGTGATCGAAGCATGAAGAACAGGTGCCACAAAATGGACTGCAGGAATATGCTGAGTATGCTGTTAAGTTTTATATCATCTCTGCAGGAAGCTTTCTGGATCACTGCAAGTTTTACTTTCTGACAACTGCATGGTAAACCACTGGCACCTCACAGTACTAGAGTATAATTACAAACATTTTCAACAACACTGGCCTGACATGTAACTCTGTTTCTCAGAGAAACATTATTTATTGCATGTTTAAATGATGAAAGTATAGGTCAGATTTGTGACTTTAGTTCCTTGTTATGTCTTTTTCCTTTATCAATATTCCCTTTTGCTTAACTACCATTTCTCTCTCTCACACACACACACACGCACACGCACACACACACACACACACACACACACACACACACACACACACACACACACACACATAAAAGCCTTGAAAACTATGGAAGCCTGTTTTCGCCACAGAATTGTAATAACAATAATAGTAACTGACTTTTTTTCCTCACAATTTAGTTTATATCTTTCTTACTTAGACAAAGATATAAATCGCAAGATGTTAACTCAATTCTGCGTTTTAAATTTTCAATTGTGAGATATAAACTTGTAATTCGGAGAATTACCTTTTTGTTGTTTTATCATAGTAATATTTAACAATAATACTGTTTTTACTGCTTTTTTTTTCTTCCAGAAAATAGTCTATGGATTTTACAGAAATAGTACTCTTAGACACAATTCGGTGCACTCGACTTCACTTTCCATTTCCAGTATAACAAATGAACTGAATGGCTGCGTCTGAAAAGCTGATAAATGCTGTCTCTGCAGGCAGCATACGGAGGTAGGAGGGCAGCAAGGCCTGTCTAAATCCAATGTTTGTGTCACTTCCTGTCTCCTGAGATGCCTTCATATAGTTGATTTTTGAAGGCAGCATCGATATATCTTTTGCTGCCAATGAAATCCCACAATCCTGTGCGTTCCATTCCATCTGAAAATTGCGGTTGATGGTCATTTGTACGTAAATGTAAGTATTTAACTAACTTTTTCCATTTTTGATGGATTTCTAGTGAGAAATTAGTATTTAATCTTTAGTAATTAAATATGTGCTTAATTATCATCAAACCTCTCTCTATTTTGTTATAGATAATTAAACTATTACGCTGCCTCAGAAGTTTGTCTGAAATCAGTTTCGGGTAGGGCTGCAAAACGAATAATCACAATTAATCGCATTCAAAATAAAAGTTTATGTTTACATAATATGTTTGTGTGTACTGTGTAAATTTATTATGTATATTTAAATACACACATACATGTAAATATTAGATTTATATATCAAATATTTATATTTATATATAATAAAAACTATATACAAGTATAAATATACATACAAATATTTATTTAAATATATACATATGTGTGTGTATTTATATATACATAAATATACACAGTACACACTCTTACAAAACAAACTTTTATTTTGAATGCGATTAATCACGATTAATTGTTTCGGGAGCTACCTTCATGCACAGATGCTACCTGCAAAGTCAATGACTATTAGAGCTGTGAGCTAACAATTCAGCGGCCTAAGCATTCGTATGTAGCCATGTGTCAGTCCTGACCTTTTTCTTTAACTCTGCTTTCTGACTGTTATTTTAAATGTAAAATAACCTATTTTATTTTGGAAAATAACTGAAGTCGCACTCCACACGTAGGCTGGATAACATCACTAAATTCATAACAACATACTAGCCTACTATTCTTAAAATCCTGAGTTAATCACTTTCAGATCCCCACCCGGTGTTTGTTAAAGAAACGCACTTAACACTCACCCCTCCCTCAGGAACCTGCTATTTCCTAACAGATCATCTTGAAGAAAGCAGGTGGGTATTGCATTGTCACTAACATACCTTGTGTTGTTTTGACACCACCCCCTGTCTGTCCATCTGTCTTTGTCCCAGCCGGGGAATGAGGTCAGTGTTTTTAGCAGAAAGCATGTGGTTCGGGGTGTTTATTTGTAGAAGGATTAGGGTGGGCAGCGATCGCACACTATAACATCTCTCCATAAAATCCTGTACGACTCTAACAAGACCCAGCAAGCACATTCTTTCTTTGGATTTATATGGTTTCCTTCACGAACAATTTCAAGTTTTCCTTTGCAAACTTGTAAAGAACATGGACAAAAACAACTTCACACACCTTAATTGCACACAGCATATTCATGTCTAATGTGAGCCATGGGTGTACTTCCCCTGAATGGCGAAAGCAAACTAATTTCACAACACACGACGAGCACCTGCAGCGAGGTATTTTCTTTTAAATCAACTCTCTGAGCACATGCCTGTTTTTCTAACATTGACACACTTATGACCACATGTACGTAACCCTAGAAGGCACTAAATGCATCGTCAGCTTCTCTGCCCAAGGCCAGTTGAAAGACTGATTGGCACCTCTGAAGGTACAATGCGTTAAAGTAACAGTGACACAATGGCTAAAAGCACAAAGGTGGCTATTAGGATGTTTTGGAAACTTTATTCCTTCAAGGGTCTTTAAACTATTTCCTGATCAGTAAAGTTGTCAACAAACTCCACTTAGTGTATGTCATATTGAATACATTAGCACTCAAACAGAAGTTATACAGGAAGAGGAAAATCAAGATTAAAGGGATAGTTCACCCCAAAATGAAAATTCTGTCATTAATTACTCACCCTCATGTCGTTCCAAACCCATAAGAACTTCGTTCATATTCAGAACACAAATTAAGATATTTTTGCTGGAATCTGAGAGCTCTCTGACCCTCCATAGACAGCAATGATATTAACACGATCAACGCACAGAAACGTAGGATATCAGTAAAATAGTCCATGTGACATAAGGGGTTTAACTGTAATTTTACGAAGCTACGAGAATACTTTTTGTGCGCAAAGAAAACAATAATACTAATTTATTCAGCCGTTCTTCTCCCCGAGTTACTGTCTTTCGCCATTTTGGAGCGTACCCCAGAACGTAATCAACATAATGAGTGTTGTTTACGTTCAGCATGCGTTCAGTAGACAGCGCGCGCATGTAAAGGATAATCAACAGCTAGCCGTGCATTAAAGGATTTTAATGTGCAACGTGGAGGCAAAGAACCGCCCAACACAAAGTAATTCAAAAACAGTGATTTTATCACCTCGGTGCTGGAGAATATAATGTAGCGATCTAGTATCTATCTTTTATTTTATTAATAAAAATCGTGAGGAAGCATTGACAACAAGATTATGTGTGTGTGCAGCGCAATCTACAAGCTCCGACCTCTCTCTCTCTCTGCGAGTGAGTGATTCGTGTTGGTTAGTGTGCATCAATTAAAAGTTGTTTTTTTTCAATTTGCTAACAAGCGTTTACCAATACTTAAAGTACCTTTTCTAAACTCTTAACACAGCAACACACCTACATCACACAGTTAGCCAAATAGTTAATTTTCTGGCCAAAACCACATTTTGTTAAATAGTGCGTAAAAAGTGCGTAGTCCACAAATGAACAGTTTTCGGTTTTCTCTGTACAAATGTGTCAGTTATGATGGACAATGCATTGTTATGAATGTTTTACAGTTGTTCATTCTGAATATAGACTGCGTTAAGAAACTGTTCTTGTGCCTGGCTGTTCTGGTGGTTGGTTCTTGCTGACCAGAAGGCAACAGTTCAAAGAGAGAGTGGGCAGGGTGTGTGGGTCCAAAGTGATTTTCTTAGCCCTTTTCCTCACTCTGGGGGGCACAAATATTTCTCTCAGTAGTCCTGACTGTCTACTGTAGTCTCTTGATGTCTGATTTGGTAGTTGAACCAAACCAGACAGTCCTGGTCCAACTACTCCTCTCCCTAGTCCACCTTGTCCTCTCCCTGGTCCAACCAGTCCTTTTCCTCATCCCAACTATTCCTCTCCCTCGTCCAACTCGCCCTCCTCCAAATATTTTCTTTCTTTTTATGCTTCTCTGTGTTGTGTTGTTCGGTATTGTTTTGAATAAAACCAATCAATAGACTGCCTTTTTTATTGTGCATGGCCATGTATGGAAAGACATGGAATTATTCATTAAGATTGGAATCAGCTATTTCTCAATTATTAGTCATTAAAATAATTCTTAGCAGCTCTTTTAAGCTGCTTTTGTTGCAGAAGTAGAGGCTTTACTCTATATTTAAAGTTCTGGAACATTAGGTCGTCATTTCTGTCATGCTGTGTTTAAGCATTTGTAAAAAAGATGAGAAAGATCCATGATTTTTGGTATGGGGTAAACTTGTGTGAAGAGAATATTAAGCATTTTAGAAACGTGTTAATTGACTGAATATTGTGTGAATACAACATGAATTGTGTTAATGGTATGGCCACAACAGATGGGTATTGTGTTAATTGTGTTTAGAGTTTTGAAAATGTGACTACAGATTGCTTTGTCCAATGTTAGCAATTGAATTTTTTTTTAAATATGGAACGGTGATTAAACTGACTTGGAACTACCTGTGCATTAAACGGTTTTACTGCATACCTGCCAGCCAATCAGAATCCAGTATTCAGACAGACCATGGAATAATCTGAACTCAAACCATGCTTATTACGTTGATTATGTTCCATGTTCCATGAAATCCTAATGTTTAAGCATATAATGATATTCTAGGGAATTGTGTGCTTCTAGTTTTATAGCAACAGTTTGGACAGGACCCTTTTCTATTCTAACATGACAGTGCCTGTGTCTATATGGCAAGGTCCAAAAAGAAATGATTGATTTAGTCAGTGTGGAAGAACTTGACTGGTCTGCAGAAAGCCAAGTCCTGATCCCAGCTGAACACCTCTGGTGTGACTTTAAATGCAGACCTTGAGTCAAAAACTCATCACCAAACACCAATGACTTGTACATATGGGTACAGTCATTTTAGATATTTCCAAAACTGTTGCAACAGAGATGGACATTTTTAAATACATGAGTTGTTTCCAACTTTGTTGCCACAGTTTTGGAAGTGCCTTTTCCTGTACTAAAGGAGGGGGTGTCACAACGTCTTTGTCCATGTAGTGTATACGTATATAAGTCATTGGTGTTTGGTGATGAGTTTTTGGCTCAAGGTCTGCATTTAAAGTAATTTAGGCCCGGTTTCACAGACAGGGGTTAGACTAAAGTTCATTGCACACTACGTCCGAAATTTTCTTTAGTTTTTTCATATTCCCCATCTTTTCTATCAAAATGCATGCTATTTTCTGCGAAAACGCAGAAAATCGAACCTAATCCAATTTTTTGGAGGCAGTGTGCAAACGTGATTGACACAACGTGAGGTCGTATTTACTTTTTAACATGCAAAAATTTCTGACTCGGTGTGGAATGACCTTTAGCCAGGATTAGGCCATTGTTCGATTAGGACATTAAATAATTTTTATAAATGTGCCTTAGAAAAAACATTACTGGTGTGCATCTTAAGACAAAACAAAGGCACTGATATATTTTAAGATCAGTCAGTGCAAGTTTCTTTCAGTTGAAACAGCTCTGATTTACATTTTAGTCTATAGGACTAGGCTTAAGCCTTGTCTGTGAAACTGGGGGTTAAAGTCATAGTTATTTTGATGTGTTGACTAACATGATAAAAACATGTAGTATTTGATTATTTGAACCATAGCGTGATATTTAATATTAAAAGTAATGAAATGTGTATATATTTGAAACGTATTAAATTGCAGCTTCATCAAATGTGTAATTCAAATATATTTAAATACATGACATACAAGTTTCAATAGAAATGACAACTATATTTTAGATATACTTAAGTCCTACTTAATTGGGTAAAACATGTAAATGTTCAGCTAATTGCACTTAATATTAATTTAAACTACATTTTCACTTAATTTTGATTAACATGCAGTTAAGTTTCTGAAAACATTATATTCAGTTTACACTAAAGAATATTCTTAAAAAGTATATTATTTCTGTAATTTCCATAACTCCATAATCCGTAACACTGTGCTGGATACTGTATCCCATAATGCAATGTGCTCTACTTGACTTTCCTTTTCCAGTGTGATGAAATCATCTGTGGAATGAAGCAACTGTGCAACATATCTTTATATATGTCAACATACAATTAATAAGAAAACAGACAATATATCACTTACACTGTGCAGTATGCATATTAGAAAGTACACTACTGTTGTTCTGAATATAGCGTTTATTTCACAAAACTGCTCTTCCTTAATCAAATGTGCACAGTTTTAATAAAAAAAATGAAGAACGGGAATGCCTTCTTTTGAAAAAGTGCAGAAGCTTTCACATGTTTCAACACTGTGGTTTACAAAGATCTGCAAAGACAGAATTTAAAGGCACAGGAGCACTGTGAAGTAATGATTCAGCATTATGGACCTTTTCTGAAGATTAAAAATCACTTTAGGTAAAAGTGAGATGAGTAGGCTCTACATGAGTTCCGCCTTGAATGAGCACATTTGAGGTCATTTAGCAGTTGGTTAATGGGCTGGTGGTGTAATGGCTGTTGAAGTCATCCATATGTTACACATTAGTGGAAATTATCATTGTAGTGATCATAATGAGATTCTAGTTTGTAATGACCTTCCGCTGGAGCTGTAATGCAGAGAAGCTTTCAGAACTGCCAGTAAAGCCATGTTTTTCTGACAAAGCATCTGCTAAATGGTAGTAGCCATAAGCTATATGTGGAAAACGTCAGCAAGAAATATTATTTTATCTTTGTGAAAAAGAACAATTCTAATTCGAAAACATTTTCCCGTCTATGAGAAAATTCAACCAGTAGAGTGTTGTTTTGTCTGGAGGTTTGAACCGAAGAAGAGCACCATGGGATGGATCGCATCACCTCATATTGACATATAACGTATGTGGTTATGAGTGCTAGCAGAGGTCAGAGGAAGTGGGCCTGACAGGGTCAGGTGGTCTTTGTAGGTCAATCTATTTCCTGAGAAAAAGTCTTGATGAAGTAGTCAGGGTCTTTGCTCATCACAGCTCTTATTCTACTTTTTAGTTCCCATAACCTCCCTGTGTCTGTGACATTTGAAGCAGCAGCACCCTGGAGACACACACACACACACACACACACACTTATGAGTATCCTTATGAGTCCCTTATACTGTATTACTCAGATCACATGCTTACATGCCAAAAGACAATGTCAGTGGTTCTACACTATTTTTCTGTTTTTTATCTCTTCCAACTCGTATTCATTATTGTAGAAAATATTACAAAATATGAGATCAAATATTTCATAAACTACTTATTCTTTTCTAAAATAGCACTAAAGTAATGTGACACAGGCAGATAAAGTTTCTGATAGCAGTGTAGCATACTATTCTTTGAAATGTATATCCATATCGCATGCTGTTTCACATACCATGGTTAAAATAGTAGGCAATACACAGTACAAACTGTGTAGTAAAGGGTCAAAAGACAATATTAAGTATTAGGCTTGTTATTGATTTGACTCAATTTGAGAATAAATCAACTGTTTTCTGTAGAGCTGCTTTATAGTTTAATGTAGTTTGCTTTAGAACTAATGCACTTTGCAGTGTGGAAACTCTTATTGAACTGAATTATTGAACTGTTATTGAACTTTACTTTAACTGGTACTTAAAGTCTGCTAAATTGGAACAACTAATTTTGCACTTAATGCACTTTAATTGCTGAAGTCCAACTAGATATATACTTAAACATATTATTGCAAGTATACTTTAGGTACATTTTAAAGATCATACAGTCCTCATCATTAAAACACATTTTAGGCTTAACATTAGAAAATGCACTGTGCACAAGTGAATAAAGTTTTCATTTTAAAGTACTAGCTTTTATGTCAGTGAGTCTGGAGTGATATGTCAGTAAATATGTTAATAGATTTGAACTATATTTAGTATGAAATAAATGCTTTGAAACTGTATTGTATAAAGTATAAAGTCCTGTGACTTGACTAGTATGCAGTAAGCAATATGCTAGTAGGCCTGTTTTATTGTTAACATTGTTGTGCATTGGTTCTTATAGAATTTCCATCTCACATGACACAGATGCAAAGCGCTCTACGATTATATTCACAAATGGTCTTGATTTATGCGATCGCTCTTCATGACTGTTGCATGGAGCTAGATAGTCCTGAGAGACAGAATCTTTTGATCAGACTGTATTTTCAAAAGAAAGAAAAAACTTTAATGGACTTCACATATCCTTTATAGATTCAGATCAGCAAAATGCCATATTGTGTGAATCAAAAGACATGTGTTTAAGAATCAAGAGCTGTCACATTGCCAAATAAGAGGAAATACCTGCTGTGTCTGGTCAGTTATGCTGACTCCAAGACCATAAAACTCCACAATCTCTTTCTAATCTATACAGTATATCACTCTGGATGCTAAAATAGGACAACGTGCTAAGAAACGATAATCATTTGAGTAACTAAAAAGTGGTTTTGTTTGACATTTCTTTTTCCATATGCTGTCAAAAGAAAGTGTATGCTTGTTTTATCATTTATTAGGCAAAAGTATGGTTGCTACAAAAAGCAATCAAAAAACTGCATGATTTGAGATGATCTAAAGATAATTCATGCACAAATGATGTAGGATTAGTAGCGTACCAAGATTTTACCTTTAATCCTCAATATGAGCAATAGTAATAGAGACTTGCCTTGCCAAGCACAACTAATTAGTTTACAGGCATTGACATCTGTGAGTACTCTCCGCATTCAAAGTAAATGCTTTGTTTATGTTGTATGGTTGTGTTTGCTCTGCAGGGCCTGTAAAGCACAGGTGTCTTTCTGCCCTCCCTGCAGGATAGAGTGAACAACATCAGACACTAATGTTAAACGCATTACCACAAATAGTGGGGCTTGGGAAAAAGAAATTAGGCCAGAACTGGGTCGTGTGAATGATTTTCTTGTTTGTAAAAGTCACACTGTGATTTGCTACAGCTGGTCAAGTCCGCTTGACCTGGAAAGTTACTGTTTGCAGAGAATCAGTTGGAACATACTACAAAACAGATAACTAAAAAATAGCTTAAACAAATATGAATTTTATGATAGTTTATAGTGGTTTGGTGCTGAAATAGCTGGTAAATCAGTATATAGATAGGCTATGCTGTTGGTGAACATGAAGCTTGTCACTTTGGTAGTTTTGAAGCTAGTTAAGAGGCCTAGTGTAGTTATGGAAATCATAATTCTTAGCAAAATTTTATGGAAAAAAAGAAATGCAAACTCACTGCCAAATAAAAAAAAATAACAATGTAAAACTAGGGTCATGTCCCAAATGTCACACTTCAGGTGAACTTGCAGTATTGTGAACTTACAATGAGGTGAGCTCCACAGCAGATTGTCAAAGCGGCATTACATTGTCACAAAGTTTGGACAACCGTGAAGGCTTAGGGTGCTGTTTGGGGCAGAGCCTATAACACAACACATAAACAAAATTCAAAAACACTGGATAAAGTGGAACACTTGCCCACATTCTATTGATAACTAGCCTGAAATGCATCCTCTCATTTGCAGGAGATGAAAAGGGTATTTATGAAAATTAACACCAGCTTGTGAAAGCAAAATTCTAAGGCCCTGTCTACACGAATGTGGGTATTTTCAAAACCGCAGGTTTTTCTATGCGCTTTTGCCAAACGCTGCACCAGGTCACTGAAACTGAATATTTTGAAAACTCCTGCCAGGATGAAGATTTTCAAAAACTCTGGTTGCAGTGTTATTGTGTAGACAGCGAAACCGGAGATTTTGGCTTGTGACGTTGGAGCATGCGTTGTTATCTCCACCTACTGGAAACTTTTTCAGGCTTCTGATTGGCCAGCATGGCTTTACAGTTGAGCTTATATAGCTACCTGTTGGTTTGGCATGCTCTTGACAGTGCTGCATAGCATGCTTTTGCGTTTTCCTGTGGACGGACATTTTTTTAAAAACGGAAGAAGGAAAAACTTCCTGTGTACGTGTGGACATGGCCTAAATGAAACAGCATATTGTTTTGTCTGGACAGAGTAATAGAGTAGTCAGAGTAGTCCACAAGAGAAAATAATATTTGAATTTATAAAAATGATCATGTTCAAAAGTTTACATACGCTTGATTCCTAATACTATGTTGTTACTTGGATGATCCAAATTTTTTTTTTTTTTTTTTTTGTGTGAAGTCCCTTGTTTGTCCTGAACAAACTGCCAGCTGTACTTCAGAAATTTCCTTCAGGTCCCACAAATTCTTTGGTTTTGTAGCATCTTTTGCATATTTGAACCCTTTCCAACAATGACGGTATGATTTTGAGATCCATCTTTTCACACTGAGGGCAACTGAGGGACGCATACACAACGATTACAAAAAGTTCAAACGCTCACTTATTCTCTCAAAGGAAACACGATGCATTTGAAGATTTGGGTAAACTGAACTTCTGGGAAACGTAAGTATCTTCTGTAGCTTCTGAAGGGCTGTACCTTACAAAAAATTTAGGCAAACAGTATGATATGTAGGCAAAATAAGAAAAATGTACCCATATTCATTCTGTTCAAAAGTTTACACCCCTGGCTCTTAATGCATCGTTTTTCCTTCTGGAGCATCAGTGACTAATTGAACTTTTTCAATTAGATTCACTCTGTTTACGTTCTTAAGACATTGACACTCTTTTATGCTGCATCAGGCTTTGATCATCATTCTGATAAATTATTAAAATGTGTGATGGGAGGAGTACGCTTGTATAAGTGCACAAGTGCATGTTACATTACTTAGCAGACTCAGCACATCTGCTCGTGGTCCTGTTTGCCGATTAGTCAGACATTCCCGGACCATGATGTCTGCTGGTGTTGCAGCTGTGCAGTGGAGACCCCTACCAGGGGGCTCAGCATCTGGACTCCATACCCTAATTTCAGGGTGTGTTCAAAGGCCAGGCAGCAAAAAGAGTCCTGGGAAGACTTACGGGATATGGACTCCATCAAATATCCTCCTCGATTTCAACTGAATATTAGAGAGGTGGGGAATTAGGGACGCACAATTTGAGCAGAGTTCAGAGATTCCAATAATCGTCCACTTTCCAAAACTCAAATCCCATATAGATACACCCAACTTGATGACTGACTACACATCTCGGATGACTGTGATGATTCCAGCATGAAAGGTCATTCCTCCCTCTCTCCCCTTTGCCAGTGCTTCATTGTGCTGCACTCATCCACTCGCTGCAGCACTCCATCCATCACGCTGGTTCTTGTTGGCTTGTCACCTAGATAAGATCACTCACATAAACAACTTAAACACTAGAGAAAAGGAGACCCGCCGGAGAGACACTTCCTCTTCTTCTGTGGCATGTTAATTAGGGAAATAGACTCGAGAGTCAGGATCATGGAGACTTGATTCAAATTCTGAGTTCATCAGTACAAAGACAAGCATCCTCATGGGGGCGATTATTCGACTTTCCTTTTGTCATTCGTATTTAGTCTTTCAATCTGGCTACTTGAAAACACTGCATCTAAAATCCATCAATTTGTATGTATGTTTTAGTATAAATACCAAATGCATATAAATGTGTACATATAAATGAATGAATAAATAATTATGCCTTTTATTTCATTTTATTTTTATATTATTTTATTAAGATTTTATTATTATTAAGCTGCTGAAAATTCAGCTTTATCATGACAGGCAAAACTACATTTTGAAATTATGAATATACAATAAAAAAATTAAATACAAATTCTAATAATATTTCACAATATTACTGTTTTTACATTTTGATCAAACAAATGAAGCCTTGGTGAGCATAAGACACTTCATTCAAAAACATAAATATATTTATATATATATATATATATATATATATATATATATATATATATATAAAATTTAAATCTGAATTATTTCCAAACTTTTGGTCATGTATATGTCAAGATACAATGTTTTCAATAGCCAAACGTGAAAGACTAAAGGTCATTGCACACTGCCTCTGAAACTTTCGTCCGTCATAAAAAAATTTGGATCAGGTTCTATTTTCTGCGTTTTCATATACCGTAGCATGCATTTGGATATGAAAGGATGAGGAATATGAAAAAACCCCACTTTGACTCAGTGTACAATGACCTTAAATGATGAATGCCATTATGGACACTCTTTCTATATGGCTTTTAGTCGAGCCAGATACTTTTTTTAATAAGCTTTACAGTCTGTACAGTCTAGGCCAAGGGACTGCATTATTAAAGGTGTTTGCTAAGGCAAACATTACTAGTTAGTGATTAGACTTTTTACTAGTTAGTGATTGACTGTTTTCATCTGGTTGATAACAAATCAGGTGAAAAATCCCTAAGACTGAGGAAGCACCTGAGCCGTAAATAGGGACCGGAGTGTCTCAGAGGTTCTTTTGATTTGGGCCAGTAAGTGACCACCTAGCAACCACCCATGACTCCCTAGCAACTACACAGCAATGCCATGACAACCATCCAAAACACACATTGTGACAGCACCACTAAACAAGAACATGAGAAAATCTGGTATCTGTTCCAGTTATGAGTGTCCCCGCTAGTTTTGCTGCATTTGAATGAATAGGGCTTTTATGCAGGTGGTGAGATGGTCTGGTCTGGTTCTCACTCCAGCACACTGCACACATTTCTTTCTCCATTCCTCTCAACACACTTGAATAGCATCACTGTGTGTTAATGAGGATTTATATGAGCCTTTGTGTATTGCATTGCGATTCACTTGGCTCTGCTAGAGCCTGAAGAAAACTACATGATTTTGACAGCATAGTCGTAGGTGAAATGATTTTACTTGAACTGACTACTTTAGGGGAAAAATATGAAAAGAAAAAAAACCTTCTCAAGTACAAAATGTTCATGTATTTAAAAATAAGCAACAAAAATATCTTGCATATGACAGATAACAACAATATTTGACCAAGTAGGAGAGCATTATTTGTCATTTATTAAGAGAGTGTTTAAATATAATTAAAAAAAAAAAAGGGAAAATTATAATCAAAAACTACATTACGACCACTCTTTTTAATATTTTAGGTTCCTTATATATAAAAATAAGAGTGGAGCCAAAGCCACTGTCTCCGTCTTTGCCTTTTCAAATACTTTTAATTCAGTATAATCTTTACAGTTGACTTCTCATGTGATTTAAACCAAAAGAAGCAAATGATGCAGAAGAGATTTCACACATTTCCTTTGATATACTATCCTGATCTCTATTTACGCAACAAGAAAAGGGCAAGCAGGCTTTAAAGGTCCCAAGGTAGAGTTCATGTCTAAGTGAGGGTTAACAGCAATTTCCCCAAAAAGGGATTTCTACAACACGAGTGTCCTTCAAACAGAGTCAGAGGAGGAATGGGAGTGAGATGAAAGGCTTTTGGGCAGCTAGATAAGACCACATCGTCCAGCTCTCTTTAACCCTCTGCCAGCTGATGATACAGAGAGATGAGCAGTGGACCATTAGATGATGTAGCTTAGATATTCTGGTCAAGCTGCTGAAATATCAGTGAGTGGGAGTTGCAGACGCAAAGACAATAACTTATAGGATGTGGTCGGCTGGTGAAATGATCACTTCCAGATTTATTAATTTATTAACACAAACTGGTGTGTCAGGTTACCGTCGCTGCCACTCGTTAAATCAAATTTTAAGGTTAGGATTGTGGTTAGGGTTAAGTTTAAGGTGAAAGGCCATGACACATCAAAACTGAAGTTCGTTCGGAGGCCAAAGTTGGCCAAAAATGTTGACACTAGTTGGACCCCATCGGCGGCTTTTTGAGAAATCACTCGGATTGGTTGTTCAGCTTAGCGAATCAGTGGATGAGAACAAAAATATCTTACTTGAACGTTCTGATATGCAAATATTTTCATAACATGGCCTCTAAATGAAGAAAATGAAGTCCAATTGATCAACATGATTCATATTCAAAATGATACAGACAAGAGCTTCTTTGTTTACAGTTTGTACTGTATATCCACAGTTCTAGTTTTGATTTCTTTATATTGCTCAGACAGTTATTTTCCTGCATGCAGACATGCAATGTGTTCAATCACAGCTTTTTGGCCTAGACACAGGCAATGAGAGGCAACAAGACAATTGGCTTTGGTCACCTCTAGTTCTTTGATGTTAGTTTGGTGCATAACGGGCTTCAAGTTTGATTCTTAGCAACCTGTCATTGCCTTCTAATTTAAGGATACTGTAGGTAATGGTTAGTGTATTAGGACTTAGCTTTAGGACCATGTTTGTTTAACAAGAATGTTGATCCAGGGCCAACAGAAGATTTTGATCCAGGAACACATCCTACCTGACAAAGTTAGAGTCACTATACACATGATCACTAAACTCTTTATTGCGGTGTTCCTAGTTAGGACACAATATTATTTTTCCTTTCCTTTAAATGGAACTCATCATTGTGTGAACCCATATTGCTTCAATGAACCCAATGAGTTATTTATTCATTAGTGTTTCCTCATTTGCTCACTTTTAGATGAATACACAGAAAAACATCTCTTAAAACACTCTAACGCATCCCAGGGGGCTAAGATGCCTCTCCCCCGTCTGCGACGAGTGTTCAGTGTAATTTATAGGCCTGTTTATTCTCTTCAGCCCTCTAATGCACCCTTGTCATGCACACTGAAGCTAAAGCTGGATTTTCTTTGGAAGTGTTACACAGCAAAGGCTATAAACGGCCCAGCAGAATGGATTGTCAAATCCCCTTCCAGATTCCAATACTTGTGTAGCTGGGCGTCCCTGTACACTGACACTAAATTAGGCTTCAGTTGCCAAATAGGGAATTATGTTGATTATACATTGACTTTCATGTTTACATTCTCAAAACTGTGCCTGCGCCTTATTCCTTGCACATTTCAATGTCAGTTATCTGCTGTGGGGATATCCCTTACCAGGCGAACTTGAGCTTGAGGGGGTTATTTGCATCAGCCATGCCAGTCAAGCAGCTTTACCAGAAACAAACCAGCATAAACCAAGGAAATCATATTGGTCTAAGTTGGTCTTTTCATCAAGGTGAAACCATCATCCATCTCCATTTCAAGTACATGATGAAAGGTATCTCATTTTCCCCTTATTTTGAATCCCGTGTCTCCTTGTCATGGACAGTTGTGTCCTTAAGATAACAAGGACCCTAGTTATAGAAATATTAGACCACACAGAGACCCATTCACCAACTTAGGCTCTGTGCTGCTGTTTGGCATGTAAAGCTTTAGAGCCTGAAGCTCTTTAAAAGTATCTGATGGCTGACAGCCATGATGAGGCTCGCATATCTCACTGACTGGACCTCCAATAGTGAAGCCAGTCCACATGAATTCATGTTGACGCATTCAGAAGTGTTTTTTAAAAAACTGGCCAATTCATTTACTTCTGAATAGAAGGGATAAAAACATGAAATTTAAGTCAACAAATGCTTTCAGCTACACTTTTGCACAAACCTGAGATGGTGGTAATACATGAAAGAACCAAGTGTGTGTAGTTTCTTACACAGCAAGAGACACGAAGCCACAAAATAAAAAAGAATCCATTATATCAGTAATGCTGCCTACACTGGATGGTTCGCTATGCGACACTGATAGAAAATTGATGACATACTCCCACATTTACGCTACTCCTGACAACAGCACAAATGGATTTAGAACTTTCACTTTGGTGCGTTCAGTGTAGATTGTCATTACCTGTTGTGGTGTAACACGACGAAAGTCACGCTCGGAGTAAAAATGGTGTAACCGTGACATTTAAAAAATTAAATATTGATATTTTGACTACACACCCTACCCTAACTACACATATTGTAAAAAATCCAATGCTAGTAACTGGTTGACACAGTAGGTGGTGGCATTGGAGGCCGGTTGCCACTGTCACTGAATGGCAGTGAAGCAACACAACTTTAAGTATCCCTTTAAAGGGATAGTTCACCCAAAAATGAAAATTGGATGTTTATCTGATTACCCCAAGGGCATCCAAGATGTAGGTGACTTTGTTTCTTCAGTAGATCACAAACAAAGATTTTTAACTCAAACCGTTGCAGTCTGTCAGTCATATAATGGCAGTCAAAGGGACTCACGGCTTTGAGAGAAAAAAAAAAACATACACAGACAAAACCAAATTAAACCCTACGGCTCGTGATGATACATTGAGGTCTAAAGACACAAAACGATCGGTCTGTGCAAGGAACTGAACAGTATTTATATCGTTTTTTTTTTTTTTTTTTACCTCTGACCAACTTTATGGAGATGCAGATTTCATTTTCCAACAGGACTTGGCACCGGCACACACTGCGAAAGCTACCAGTACCTGGTTTAAGGACCATGGTATCCCTGTTCTTGATTGGCCAGCAAACTCGCCTGACCTTAACCCCATAGAAAACCTATGGGGTATTGTGAAGAGGAAGATGCAATACGCCAGACCCAACAATTCAGAAGAGCTGAAGGCCACTATCAGAGCAACATGGGCTCTCATAACACCTGAGCAGTGCCACAGACTGATCGACTCCATGCCACGCCGCATTGCTGCAGTAATCCAGGCCAAAGGAGCCCCAACTAAATATTGAGTGCTGTACATGCTCATACTTTTCATGTTCATACTTTTCAGTTGGCCAACATTTCTAAAAATATATTTTTTTGCATTGGTCTTAATTGATATTCTAATTTTCTGAGATGCTGAATTTGGGACTTTCATTAGTTGTCAGTTATAATCATGAAAATTAAAGGAAATAAACATTTGAAATATATCAGTCTGTGTGTAATGAATGAATCTAATATACAAGTTTCAATTTGAATGGTATTACTGAAATAAATCAACTTTTTCATGATATTCTAATTTTATGACCAGCACCTGTATATCACACAAAGAGTACCATTTTTCTGCAGATATCAGCATGAACACATTTAATAATCATTGTATACAAGTTCAGTAAAGCAATAAGTGACTTATTGCTTGTTTTTGCTCAATTTTGCCATAGAAAATAGTTCCAAACAAAGATCACAGCACTGTTTTGCGTCTCTGAGCAATGGACGGTGTACTTATTGAATGAATCCGCTTTTTGAACGAATCGGTTGAATAAATGATTCAGTGATTCACTCATTAACACAGTCAAATGCTCTGTTCCTGAATGAATCAGTCGTTTGAATGAATCGGTTGAATCTTAATGACTCACTCATTAATGGTCACTTTCTGTCACCAAAGTCTTTGCTGTCACCTACTAGCGGTTTTAATTTCACATTTTGACAATTTTTTTCATGTTTTAAATTATTTCAAATATCAGTATTCAATGTTTTATGTTAAAGACACAACATTAGGCCTATTTATGCATCTGTAACTGCAGTTTAAATGCATCCATGTCCCCTCTGAGATACATTAAACTGTGTAAATACATACATCTTAATGCTATTTTAAATGCAGATTCCAGAAATGTTTTCTTATGTTGGAATGAAAGACACTAAGTACCGGATGAAGTGCTTCTTATTCTTACCCAAAAATAAAAAATGGAAGAAAGAGTTAAAACTGAACACAATCTTGCTACTAAAGCTGTATGAATATTTTTTAATATATATATTTATTTGCTTCTTTTCCATTTTGCATTTACTTGTACTTTCACTTTGAATACTCAAGTACGTTTAAAAAATACTTTTCGTACTTAAGTACAATAAATATCATATACTTTAAGACTTTTACTCAAGTAATATTCTAAACGAAGACTTCAACTTCTACCTAAGTAATTTTTTGGTAAGATACCTGTACTTTTACTTGAGTATGGCTTTCGGGTACTTTATACACCACTGCACACACACACACACACACACACACACACACACACACACACACATACACACACACACACACACACACACACACACACACAGGATGCCTTCTTATGCTTTTAAAGTTTCATCCAAGGAGTTAACAAATTTGACTAAGTAAGTTTACAGTTTACTTAATGCTATACTATGGGAGACAGTGATCATCTGATCAACAAGTTATCAGGTCTCTTCCCTTTCTCCCTCAAACACACAGGCACACACAAGATGGATGTCATAACTATATAGGCCTATAGTTTTATTATATTAATAAATTACACTTATTATAAGTTTATAATTTGTCAGCTCTCACTCTTTCCTACCTATTATTATATGGCTTTAGTGCTTTTATAGAATAGGAGCTAGTATACATATTCAAGGGCGTGCAAAGATGGGTAGTATTTTTGATTGTATGTAGTGGGCCGGTCTGGGCCAAAATGCCAGGGCCGATTTTTTGTCCCGGGATGCCCTTGTGCTGAGCTTTTGGCTAAATAGTTTTTACTTGCAAATACACACCTCTACTACATCTCTGGACTTGTTTTTCTCAACAACTGAGCTGTCAAAGCTTCTTTCACAGGAGCCAGCCAAGCACCAAGCTGAAAAAAGAGATTCTCTAAGACATTTTTGTGAGACTGGTAAAGAAGCATTGTCAGTGTTCACATGTCTTTTCAAAGAGTGAGCAACCACACAGTGTTTCTGGACAAAAGACAGTGACACACACTCTTTGTTCTTTTGAAGGGTTGTTAGATTTTTTCTTTTCCCACAGAAACCTCAACAGGTGCTGACATCAAACATCCCCATGTTACATGATGAAATGGCCGTGCTTGCTGTGAAACTGATAGTAAGGTCCGTTGCGTGCCTGGAGAAATGCTTTTCTGTGATAATCCACAGCGTTATCTGATGCGGCCAGTTTAAGAGAGCTGTGTGAGAATGATGCGCTGTCAGAAATTGAGAGCCTTGAGCATCTAGGAGTCTCCTGACATGCTTGGCCTTCAGGCCACATTATCTCTTGGGCTTGAATTATGTTGCTCATCAGTATGCGAACTACCCAAAACCCTCTTCTGTTTTTCTCCTCATTCCCTTTGAATTTGTCATCAGTGTTTGAACTGAAGGGGGGCCGGTGGCTCCTGGACCCCCTGTAAGAGTTAATGGACCACCCACATGAGCCAAGAAATTAAGCTTAGGATATTTTTTGGAATTAAAAAAATATAATAGTGACCTGTAATTCTGAAATTAAAAATGATTTCATCACATAAGAGTGATATACTAAAAGAACAAAAAAATGGCATCATGTCATTAACTCACTTAGAGAATGGGATTCCCAGCTAACAGAGAACGTCCTCACATCTTTTACTAATATTTTTTAAAAAGATAAATAAATGTTAGAAGTCAGGACAAAATGTTTTTAAAATAATGTTTAAGGACTGTTCTTATATCTTTATGAATATTTAATATACGTTTTGATATAAGAAAAAAAAGAAAAATATATATTAAAAACAAACAAGCAATCCCAGGCCAGATGAGAAAAACCTGTAAAAGTAATGTAATGCATTATTTTCCATAAAAAGTAACTAAGTAACGTATTAGTTACGCATTAGCAAAATCGCAAAACATTGCTTTTAAAAGTATCTTTCCACAACGCTGATTTTGGGTGGGAATAAAGTTTGTAGAATGTTGTAAGAAACATTTTTTGTAATCCCTAAATAATATTATATAATTATGACAATAAAACATTTTAACATTGTTAGAAAACTTAAAATAAACCTTCAAGCAGCATTATATTTTGGGTAAAAATAATGTTTGTAAGAAACATTTTTGCAGCCTTTAAATAACATTATAATCATAAGAAAACTGGACATTTCAACATTTTAGAAACTTTTAGAGCAATGTACCCACAATGTTTTTATATCCTAAATGTGTTACCTGGGTTGACCTGGGACCCCCAAGAGCTCTCTGACAAAATTCAAACATGGTTTGTCATCACAGCAGACTTCAACAAAGCAGGAGAGCTTTTAGCATGAGGCGTCTAGAAAAATTCCTCCTGTCTATGAAGGTAGTGAGTATGTTGTGCTGACGCAGCAGACAGGAAACCACTCTCAGGAGACACTGAATCAGATGACAGTGAGGACACTACTAGACAATAGAAAGACACAGTTATTCTCAGACTCACATACAAATGAAAATAAGGGAGGAGGAGATTACGGTAACCCTTCCATTAAAGGTCTTGTTAACCTGGGGCAGTATGGTAATTTACTGCCTGACTGTAAAGTGTCTGTGTATGTCTGTGGAAGTGCTGTTTGGTTGTGCTGAATGAGATATTGCATTTTTGCTTTGAGTGCAGGGGAGGGATGGTGGTGAAGCGATGAGATGGAGGGGAAGGGAAGACGGGTGGCTCTGTATCATCTATGATTTTAAGAATAGTGGAATGCATTGCTGAACAAAAGAAGAATGCACTGTATGTTTATTGCATAAAATGTGCTGCCATGTCTAATGATGAAGGTGGTTTTCAGGCCCTGCTAAAACAATCAGTAATAAGACTGTCTTGATCAAACTGAGCTGGGCTGGTAAACCACCTTGGGCCAGCAAATAAACAGATACCACTTAACAAAAACAGTCTGACAGCAGGTGGGGTTTTTTTTACTTTAACTTCACTACATTTGAAGGACAAATATCACACTTTTCACTATACTACATTTCTATCAAGGTCCTCGAAATAGAAAATGGTTACTACGAAGCAGCTTTGAAAGTCAGTGGGTGATTTTTTTTTTTCTTCTCTAAAATGTGAATTTATTTGACAGCCTATCAGTAATAACTCTTGTAGGACTATGTGAAGTGATTTCTACCATTTTTTGAACACTGACCAGTTGTAGATGTAATATTTATTTACAACAAATCAATATTAAGAAGTTAATATTGTTGCATATATTAGACACAATATTGTCTGATTTAGTACAATCAACAACTAGCAGATGACTTGAAAGAGTTTTATTGCAGGTTTGAAAAATCACCCCACACCCGCTCTGAACACCTCTCCACACAACCATTCACACCTCCAGCAACCCCCCTCTCCCCCACACCTACAATTCAGATCAGTGAAGATGACGTGCACCAGCTCTTCAGAAAGAACAAAAGAGGGAAAGCACCAGGCCCAGACGGTGTGTCACCAGCCTGCCTAAAAATCTGTGCTGTCCAGCTGGCCCCCATCTTCACACAGATCTTCAATAGATCACTGGAGCTGTGCGAAGTCCCCTCATGCTTCAAACGCTCCACCATCATCCCCGTCCCAAAGAAACCCAAAATTACTGGACTTAATGACTACAGACCTGTGGCTCTAACATCTGTGGTCATGAAGTCATTTGAAAGACTTCAAGGTTTTGGCTTATCTGAAGGACATCACTGGACCCTTACTGGACCCCCTGCAGTTTGCCTACAGAGCAAACAGGTCTGTGGATGATGCAGTCAACATGGGACTGCACTTCATCCTGCAGCATCTGGACAGACCAGGGTCTTATGTGAGGATCCTGTTTGTGGATTTCAGCTCGGCTTTTAACACTATCATTCCAGACCTCCTCCTGCCCAAACTAACTCAGCTCTCCGTCCCCACCTCTGTCTGTCAGTGGATCAACAGCTTCCTGACAGACAGGCAGCAGTTAGTAAAGCACTGTGAAATACTTACAAAACTATGAATGTTCATTATGCTTTCTTCTTTAATTTTTTAAAAAGTTCAAATTTTAGAGAATGGCAAATCACAGAAACACAAAAGTGATTAATGTTATACCTTTAAAAGACTATACATAATTAATGCAGCCTAACAATCCTTTAATGGATTTGAATATTAGAAGCGTATTAGTGTATTATGTGTAAGCCAGGTTAAAGAGATGGGTCTTTAATCTAGATTTAAACTGACAGAGTGTGTCTGCTTCCCGAACAGTGTTAGGTAGATTGTTCCAGAGTTTGGACGCTATGGGGAGATAAACTGATAAAAGGGTAAATCTGACACTGACCTACCACTGCAAATGTCTTCTTTCTGTCTTCTCTGTTTCTGAATGAATACCTTTCCACAATCAAGACTGCGCTGACTGGGTTCTTTAGGTCTTCTCAGCTAAAAAATAAAATAATAATAATAAAAGGAAGGGGAGAGAAAATAAAATAGCATTATATTGACAATGTTAAAAAAAATATGTGAGCAAAATATTTAAGATATAAAATGATATGAATGAACTGCAAGATGGAAAAAATACTGATCTAAATTATGGTTTTGGGATTTTACATTAAAAATGGATTAAAAGCATGGTAAGTGTTGTGATTACTGTGGTAAATAGCATGGTAGGTGTCCCGTATGTGCTTTAACTTCAAATATCACAGTAAAACCACAGTTACTGTGGTTACCATGATTTTAGTACAAATACAACTTACATCTTTGAACCTGATATGAATAATTAACTGATTGAAGATCACGTCACGTGAAAGATAGCGTTTAATAACCCTAATGTTAGTTAAACGCAATGAAACGCACAATCAGCGTCGGATGGCAGATATAACACAGCGAATAATAAGGCGCTAATCTGATTAATCAAAAGACAGAATAGATTTTATAACAAACATTTTGAACTACTCACCCAACGGGTTGTAGACATAAACTGATGCTAAATATCGCAATGTGTGCTAAATGAGACTTCTTGAATGTGATTTCATAGCTATAAACATCTCATGCCCTTCACGTCTGTGTGTATTGATGCTAAAAGTTTCCAATTGAAACCAATGTAGGTCCGAGTTCGTCGATATAGCCACGCTGAGAGGCACCTTTGTCGTCTTCACAGTGACGCTAACATCTACCATGTTCCACAAACCATCTTCATCATCTGCTATGACCTGATCTTTCCATGCAGGAAACACATATTCTCTAACCTTGTACATGCAAATTCAGTTTCAACACTTGTTGGCAGGATATGAGGGCAGAGAATGGGGAAAACCCAGTTGAGGTTAGGTCATCTGTGGGGCCTGAAGGAGAACAGTTGTGGTTTGATGGTGGGTGGAGGGTACTGGGCATTGAGAGATGATCTCACTGACCACATGGCACAAAAGGATGTTTTCACAATATTTAGGTTAATTGTGCCAAACAATCTGGCAATGAAAAACGACTTCAAATCAAAGGCGACGTGACAAATTATGTCACTATGGTGCAGCAGCACAGAGACCCTAATAAAACTGAAACATGGGGACTGAGAGAACTGTACGCTAATTTAAAGTCAGTCTTTATTAAGAGGAGAAGAGACAGTGTGCTTTCTTTCCTTAAATATCTGCTAAAGAGGCTGACGTCAGGATTGCTATGGTGATCGGTTGCAGGAGGAGATGCATGACACTGATGTCATTAATATCACCTAGACACACTGTTGCATTAATATACTGGCTAATTTCCACCCTGTTTCTCTCTCAAACATGTGCATACACACAAAACATGACTTGACTAGAGTGCTGAATTGCAAACATATCCACATCACTGAGATCAGATGCTTTCTTAAAGGGATAGTTCTTCCAAAAATGAAATTTTGCTGTTCATTTACTCACTCTTGGGCTATCCAAAAGTGTATTAAACAAAAAAGATTATTAAAACCTTGGTAAAATGCAAGTCAACAGCCACAGTTACTCCGAGAGTCAAAAAAGCATAAACAGGCAATACAAAATAAATCCTCCTGACTCCTAATGATATGTTGAGGTCTTATGAAGCAAAACAATTGGTCTGTGCAAGAAACTGAACATTATTTGCAACATTATTGCCTGTAATACATGACAAATTGTCATTTTGAACTGATTCATTTAGTTGACTGGATGAAAGTTCACCAAAACTGCTATTTTCTCACTGCTGTCATTTTATGTTATGTGTTAATTTTGTTATTGAGAAGAAAGAATGCAGCATATCCATCCTTTTTAATTTACAGTAGTATAGTATTATAGTGAAATACTATAGTACTATATAGTCAGTGAGTCAAGCTTGGAACAAGACAAAGTACAAGTAACTGGAACAATTCAAGATACAATCTCTGAGAACCTGACCCATGAAAACAAAATTAGATTTTGGAGAATGTTGCCTCCCACTAATAGCATCTGTGACCATCAAAAAAGTACAAGCCCTACAGTGTCTCACCTCAAGTTTTTGTTTCAGGAGAAAATACACCAACTAAGAAAGGAAAACTATGTTCATCATTCTTTAAAAAGCTTAAATTATTTTATAAATTAAAAAATTATTAAAGAAGGAAATCAAGCCACATAGGTGTTTCATTTGGCAGTAAATCTGCATTCCTGTTTGGAGAGGTCTAGCATGCACAACATTCCTCGCCCATCCCTATCAGCCCAACATCATCGCTGTGGGGTGTGCTTCCTGCAATTATACTCATCAACATCAGAAAACTCCTCAGAGACAATACACAAAGCCTCTCATATTCAAATCACAGCCCTCCAGCCATGTCTGATGCCAGCATTTGAAATGAGAAATGACAGTGTAGGTGCCCTAAACATTTCTTTGATTGCAATGCAAACAAACGTATGATTCTGTGGTCACGTCATCAATCATATACAAATGAGCTCAGGAATTATTGCTGAACTGTGGCCTTAATGTCTGCTGTGAGAGTTGGCAGATTTCAGCTGATAACGCTGTTCTGCAGAATGCCAGCTTGAAGGTTCATCTAGAGGTCAGAAGGACAGGTTCGAGAAGATGGAAAATGTGTTTCAGGAAAAGTTGTTAAAAAGAACTTTAAATAAATCAATACATTTAAATATATTAATATGACAAAAGCCTGTATGGCATATTCTGGTCTAGTGGTGTAATTCTTACCATAAAATATTATTATTTTTTTTTATTATATTTCAAACTTGTATAAATATATACAAACTTAACAACACATATATACATGCTAATATATATTATCAATAAATGTTAGTTGTATATATTTATTTCTGCATTTGTTTTCAGCCTTATATGTAAATTCTAAATATATTATACATATTTATAGAAACAATTAGCATTTACGTAAATTGTATTTTAAAAATGTATTTTCCTGCCCCTTTAGGTATAGTTTGTGATATATTTTGAAGTTTAAATAAAATATATTTTAATTTTGAAATAGATAGATTTAATTATGCAGCAGCGTTTGCAACGTATGTTTAAGAAATATTTTGGACCGATTTTTTTTTAAGCAATATGGGTTATTTTTGACATGAGGAGTCTTGGGTTTAAAATTTGCTACTGCATATCAAGGGATATCACAAAAGGCTAACTGGTTTGCATTTATTTTGACAGTATTTTATGCATTCATTTTTACTTATACTTCATTGCAATAGAGAGCAGTCTGCAGAGAAAGATGGAGCGCACAACTGAGAGAGAAACACTGGAGTGCAGATGGATGGATTGGACTGAAAAGTGAGAATCTTTTCCTTTTTTTTCAAATCAAAGGTGCCGGAACGCCCTGCCTGTCTGCAGGGAACTGTAATGAAGTATTAAAACTAAAGTTACACTATTGACCCTGTCACTGTTTTGTGACCTCATGTTTCACAGAGTAATTTTTCCCTGCTGTCAGCTTGACAGTGACAGACTGAGGAAAGTTTCAAGCTTTGATTAGATTTCCATACTACAGTGACACCAGATGGCCTTAGTTTTACAGTTACAGAGTGTTTTCCAGGCATGTTTACAATGACATCAAAAGTCCAGCTCCATGTTACACAGCTCATTCTGTCAGCGGCTGTGTAAATGTTGGCACTTGTGCTGACCACCCATCTGCTTTTTGGCTATGTAATATGGGCAAAAGTTGCATGTATGACACTCTTTCTTGTGTGGAGCACAAACGCAGATATTTTGTAGAATGTTCATGCTGTTCTTTTCTAAGTTTATGCATCAGAGTGCATCATTGTTGCTGTTCCTTTAAGACGTTATTTCTGGTAACTCTCTGGTGTCTCGTCCAGCATTTGACTAGTGTGGTATGCATCTGATGTGTGCATGTGTTTAGGAATGAACAGCATGTATAGGAGCTCCAGATAGAAGAACAGAAAAATGAATGGACTTCATTACAGCCCCGAGTCTCAGCTGGATGCGGCACAGACTACAAAAAACTCTCTTGTCTTTCTGACAATTCCAATGGCGAGGAATCAGCCTGATCGACTGAAGGGAACAGATATAAAGCAGAGGACAATCTTGCACACAGCTGGTGACTGATGAACAATCTTTACTGCACCAAGGCTACTGTAGACGTGGAGAGAGCTGTCTCTTTCATAGTCATCTGATTTAGTCACATGTGTCTGTGTTTCTTGAGATATAGCTAGCATGGCGGATTAGCATCTCTAGGCAGTTAAAACTAAGAAAGTTTTCATTTATTCATATACATTCATCACTTATATTCTGTTCATTTATGCTCTTAGCGAACACATTTTTACTAAAAGTGACTCACAATAGTGCTAAATCACGTTTCTGGCAAATACGAGGAAGTGTGGCTTAGAATACACAGTGTTTTAGTGCAGTAAGTGGCTTTTAGATAATATTTCATAAAAATTCACAAAGTTATGTACAATAACAAACAGGCTGCTTTGCGATAAAAGTATGCAGGCTTAGTGAAAATGTGAAAAATACTGTTAACATTAACAGTAAAAAATAGGTAATAAATCAATTTTTGGAGTAAATGTTGAAGATAAATTATTCTTATTAATCTGTTTTACTAATGGAAAACTGGGGAGTGTTTGGGAAATGCGAAAACAGTCATGTTTTAGGTTTAGTGCTGCCAAGGCAGAAACTTTAATCTTTCTGTAATGGCGCTTGCACTGTGTATGATTTATCACAGGCAAAATTGATTACATGTAATATTTATAAGATAAACAGACATTCAAATTTTACACATCAGCCACAAACTCTTTTCAATGAATAGGTTATGTGCTGTTTAATAAAGTGCCTGATGTGCAAACATTTTTAAGCCAGTATTATTTAAATACCAGTAAAGTGGGGAATATATATTTTAAATAGTTTTATTTTAATAAACATGATATAATAATATATTAATATTACATGAACAGTTTTTACTATTATAAAAACAGATTTGTGAGCTTTAGTGGTTTAGAGCTTATAATCTTTGCATATTTTTGCATATATTATTTTAATATATTAAATGCATAATATATTTTCAGTTATAGTCTTCATGATGTGAAGGTCATTGTATCAAAATGAAAATAGGCACTACTGTCCAGTTATTGACTTTCTTTCTTCTTTTTGTGTTGTATTGCATTTTATTTAATGTATAATCTTTTTTATTTATTTTTATTTTAGATAATTATTTTGTTTTATTTTGTGTTATATCTACAGATTTTTTAAGTTTAGAAATGTTTAGACATCCTTTTCTAGAGTATTCTAAAATAATAGGGACATATCAGTAGTTCCTGATTAGTTATAATAAAAAGGTCAAAGGTCATGCAAACCCCCACCTTTTTTCTTGGGCAACAGAACGTTATCAAATTGCAACGTGTGCTTTTCAGCAACAACGCTGATCTGTTACGCTGAAATGTGACAGATATTTCAAGTTCTTTTCAGACTGGAAGGTCACTCAAACTCAATGAATAGATAAATGCTTAGAAAACAAAGGTGTGTTCTGCGTTTGTGCACACAGGCTTGGAGGGGGTCACTGTTGGGTGGATTTTTCTTGGCTAACCTTAGCTTGCTGACATCAATACTTTGGTTACTAGGGTAATTTGGCTTAAGTGTGTGAAGCAGCCAGAACAATGGACTTCCTGTGCCTGTTAGAATGGTCACTCATCTCATACCCACAAGGAAGGGGAGAGGAAAGGGGATTACAATCGACAGATTCGCATTTCCTGGCGGAAGACTTGTGGATGACATCACTTCTGGAGTAGCAGTCTGGGTGTGAGGAGGTAGTGTCGAAGAGAAAATTAGGGTCTTGGCAGAAGTTGTGCTTTCCTGTTATGTAAAGTGTTTTATTATTTTATTTTATTTTATTTTATTTTATGATTGTTTTATTTTTTGTAATTTTTGAGTATTCTTTTTTGTTCACACACTCAAAGTTTTTAAAATGACTTATCCAGCATAGCTCAAATAAATTGATCTGGGAAAGAAAGTGATGAGAATATTCTGAGTTCATATTCAACCCTAGAAAGCTTGTATCATATTTGATTTGCATATTTCTAAATGATTAACGTGAAAAATCTGTTGTACATAATTTACTACATGCATTTTATGTAAGTAGTTTGTTATACTGTTATAAAGATCTCATCGCTTTACATTACAAGCTATCAGAATTTCATTTTCAAGTTTTTGGCCATATAAATATTAGTAACTGCAAATGTGCAAATTGCACATTTTTACTTGATTTGAGCCTCTGAATAAAAGGTGTTTTTTCCTTCTCAAGTATAAGCTCTTACTGTATATCATACTAAATGATAAAAGCCTGATATATCAAATATTATATTCCAAATAAATAAAATAAAATGTAACAAACATTTAAAAAAAGTGTAAAAGTTAAAAAAAGAGAAAACTTTCAGGCTTTATATTGGAAAATGTGAGCACAGCCTGAAACATTTTGGAGATCTCGTCTGTAATTTGACAAGAAATAAAGTTAAAATAGCTGTTGCTTCTGGCAAAAATATGAGACTGTCATCCATAAAAGTCTCTCACATCAAAATCCACGGACATCTTTAGAACAGTTGTTTTTGGAACGATTTTCCTTGTAAATGGTGCATCAACTCTCTGAGAATCTCTGCTTCATAAAGCTGCCATCTCTTTCTTTCTCTAAAGGATGAAAGGATGACTATAAAGACTGAGGTGAGAAGAACACTTAGGTCTTAATGTGAGTGTTTTTGACCTTCGGCCTGTCGGCAGTAACAGCTTGTGTGTGAGCACCAGTGCGCCGTGATGGAGCAATAACACAGATTCCATGCTTTGCCTATGAGGTCAGCACCATTGTGATAGATCTTAATGCCTTCATTCAGGCCTGCTGTGTCCCTCTCTCTGATCCTGCCTTCAAAAAGGTCAGTCCTCCCTGAGATCCCTATCGCTAGAAGCTAAAGCTAACCCACCCATTGTAAAACGCCCATAATAAACCATGCTGAAACTAAAAAATTCACCTGGTGGTTAATGAATAACCCAAGAGTTCCCCCGTTGTGATGGTCTGCTCTGTTTGCATGAACTGGCTCTGGTATTGTTTACATGCTTCTACGCATCTCACTGACCATGAACGGGCAGGTTTTCCCATAGTGCACCATAAAATAAAAAGAAGAAAGGATCAGAAGTGTGCGAGAGGGGTTCAGGGGAAGGTGACAGCTCTTCAAGGTCTGATCCCCATAAGTTACATGAAGTCACCACCTCCTTCTCGGTTGTCCTTGACTCTTGGATTTGAACATAGATATTGAAGATATTCCAATAAGAAGCTCAAGCAGGCTATGCTTTAAGGATTGCTGTTATGAGAAGATGAATAGGTTTCTAGTGTGCACACCCAATTGTGAGATATTACCTATAAATCTTTGATTGGCCACTCCTATAGATTCATTAAGCCTCCCTTTTCAACAGTATTCCCAGAGGAAAGCTTTATTGCTCAGTGGTTGCCCCGTCATAGCTCAAGAGACTTAATCGAAGTCTCATTTAATTTCAGTAACAGCTTCAACTCAGCTTTTGACACACGTTTATATAAAACAATATAGGCTACTTTTAAAAGAATACACAAGTGCAAACTCAATGCAATGTTTTCAGACACATAACTGCAGGTTAATTGCAAATAAATAAAATGTATTATGGTTAAAATTAGCTTTTTTGATCCACTTATGTAGGACTTAAGTACATTTTTAGATGTAATTTCATAATTACTTGTACATTCCATAGAAGTATTGTTAAAGTATTCTGCCAAATACCGACAAGCATATTTGGTACACTAAAATATACTTTAATGCCATTTATAGAGTTACAGTGATGAAGTTGCAATTAAGTATGTTTATAATATGTGACCCCGGACCACAAAACGCGACCGCCTTAAGTCGCTGGAGTATATTTGTAGCAATACCCAAAAATACATTGTATGGGTCAAAATTATCGATTTTTCTTTTATGTCAAAAATCATTAGGATATTAAGTAAAGATCATGTCCCATGTGTCACCATGAAGATATTTTGTAAATTTCTTACCTTAAATAGCACTTAAGATGCACTTGTGGTGCAGGGTCACATTTTTAAATATCAATATTAAATACAGTTAAAATTTAAATCAAATAATTACATGTGCTTTAATCTGTCAACACATTAAAATAAATACACTTCTTTAAAGCACAACAAAAGATTAATACAACAGTTATTTAAAATGTACTTTATAGTAAAACTTTAAAATTGACAATTGAAAAGTCCACATTTATATTACATGCAAGTTTTTATTTTATTTATTTAATCTTTAGAATGTGTACTACTAGAATATGCACATTGCAAGTGCACATTCAATACAATTAAGTACTTTTCCTCCACAAGGTTTGTTTTGGAGAAAAATCACTGCACTGCTGTCTAGAAAAAACAACTGAGATAATTACAGTTAATAAAAAAAGATCTGTATACATGTAGTCTGTGAATAAGGCATGTGAACTTGGACAGAAATGTAGAAAAGTAGTCTTTTACGGCCCACTGGCTGTAATATGGACCACAGACGCCAACACCAGACTCTTTGTAAGCGAGGGTATCATTATTAGTCTGATGTTACTCTTCCTGCTGCTTTGTTGTCTGTTTTAATGGAATAATGTCGTCCAAAAGAGGTCTTATATGCAGACTCACTTCATTCTCCTGAATTACACGGCCTCATGCAAACCACACTGATAATAAAAACAGGGTGAATTCTTGTCAAAAACGTTCCTGATTTACCTGAAGTAACCTTACATTCCAGAGTCCTTGTGTCTGAGCCAGCTGTTTTCTCTCAGACTAATTGTCTCTCCTCTTCTTGAGCTCCGCTTATAAAAATGTTCATTATATTGGTTTTCCTGGTTAAGCATTTCTTTTCAAAACAGCACCTGTAAAAAAATAAGTGGATTGCTGAGTGGTGGTTCTTAAAATGCATTGCTGAGTATCTGTGCATGCATGAGTGTGGAAAGGGTCTCATAAAAACATCCCACTTTCAGATTTCTTTGACATTCAATTGCGTAGATTCAAAGACTATTTTTGAACTGGAATAATAGCTTACTGCATCTGCATATTAGACCTTTTTTGCCTACACTTTAACGTAAAATATCTGTAGAAGAACAGAAAAGGTATTGGTAATTTTTCTGCCACAAACTTTTCTGTTAATTTTAGCTACCTTAAAACATATCGCAATGAAGTGCTGCAGTGATGTATTTTTCTAGGCCAGCCTGGAAATTAGCATCAGCCTTGTTCCCTTGACAAAAAGATTTTTCCATTGGCTTTTGGATTATTGCCCTTACCAAAAAGTAGTATACTTCAAGTTCATTTTATTAAGTAAAGTAAAGTAAAGACTTAAGTAAAGTTCAAGTATATTTATGTAGTAAGTATACAAATATCAGTGTACTAGTATTATACTTGTAAGTGTACTATTTCAATACTCATTGGGACTAAATTGGCTCACTTTCTAGTACATTAAAAGTATACCTTTTAGTATACTTTGAGTACACAACTAGTTTACATCAGTCTTTTTAGCTTGTACTGAAACTACACTAAAAGTGAACTTATAGGTATACTGACAGTTTACTAATTAAATACTTGTTGTAGCATTTTTAGTACACTTTGAAGTATAGTCTCAGTAAACTACTAGTTTAGTACACTGTAAAAAATGATATGATGAAAAAGTCATGACAACATATGTTTTTAAATTATTTTAACTTATAAAAGTAATTTAAGCAATTTCAACGATTTTTTTCAAGTTATACTAGATTCAACTTGATTTTTTAAGTCAGTTTAATGTTACTCAAATTCAAGGAGCCCAATTTAGGTCAATGAACTTAACATTTTAAGTTCTAACTTGCTGGCACTAACTGGCCAGATCCCTGAATATGGATTAATACGCGGGAGTCAAATTTGTATATTAATTCAATATCAGAGTCCTTTCCACCAAGAAAAAAATATTCAGCAAATCTAGACATTAGACTTATGTTTAATACATAAAGACATCGCAGTGCAACATCAAACAAGGAGACAACGGGCAGACTATACAACAAACTATCTAATCGCGGAGGTATTTCCGACCGTTGTCGGTCCGTTCGGTAACGGTTGGCTGGTGCGAAGAAACATATTCAGCGACATGGATGAGGTGAGTGAATGCTTGTGTAACAATTTTAGGGAGATTATAGTTCATTTTAGCAGAATAGAGTAGAATTAGTTATGTTCTGTCATCGTTTTTCGAACTGTGTTTATCTCTCAAGTTTTGCATTTGATATGGTAGCCGTTGTGCTGTGCTGCATTAGCACTGCAGATTATAATGTAACGTTAAGTCCCATTTAACACAACTTGTTTCTCCACCTCTTAAACATCGTTAAGATGGGCAATTTGAGCAATTCTAGGTGCATTTTATCATTAAAGTGCATAACGATTGGCTTTGTTGAGCAGGCTCGGCATTTTCGCGCCCACTGGATGTTTATCCCAGTCAGTCAGGCTTTGTGTGTATGAGGTAAGTTATTGTCACAGATCAGCCAGGCTCATTCACCAGGCTCATTCACCGATCCATTCCAGGAACTCGTGGATAATCTTCGGCGAGTTCTCCGCAACCCCACAACAACTCCGGTAACTCCCGTCACTAACAGCACCGACACCACCTCTTCACCGTATGTGATTGCCAGTCCCATGGCCAAACCGGCGCCCTTCTCTGGTGTGGCGGAGGAGTGCAATGGATTTCTCCTACAATGCTCACTCGCTCTGAAAATGCAGCCGCATCTCTACGCCACCGACAGAGCCAAGATAGCTGTCATCATTTCCCTGCTTACAGGACGAGCGTGAAGTGGGCTGAGACCATCTGGGCCCAATCCGGTACTGTGACACAATCTGCTAACAGTCTTATTGAACATTTCAAAGAAGTTTTTGGCTGGCCGGCCGGCCGGCCGGCCGGCCGGTGATTCATCTGTTGGAGTGCAATTGTATCATCTTCGTCAAGGATCTCTGTCTATAACTGACTATGCTCTCCAATTCAGAACCCTTGCAGCGGCCAGTGGCTGGAATGAGCGCTCGCTCCTTACCACCTATCGGCAGGTAGCCTACCACTGAGCGGCAGAGGCGGCTGACCCAAGGCCTGTGTTTGTACTGCGGTGCTGGCGGGCATGTAATCTCCACATGCCCAATTCGTCCTCCTCGACCGATGGTGAGTGTTATAAAGTCAATTGTAGCTAATATGCAGCCCCTCACTGCCATAGTAATCCTTACTGCCTCTAATACCTGCGTTCCAGTACATGCCCTCCTCGATTCCGGGTCAGCCGGGAGTTTCATCTTCGGAGGCCTCTGCCGCCAACTGAATCTTCCGATCACAGTGACCAAGACCACCTACCAAGTCCAGTCGATAACAGGAAAACCCCTCAGTCGTAGACGCATCAAATACAGTGCGGGTCCCATTCACCTTCAACTTGGTCAGTTGCATGAGGAATCCATCCATCTCCTGGTTCTGGAGGGATGCACCGCTGAGATCATTCTTGGGTGCCCTTGTTTCGTGCAAAATGACCCCGTCATCCCATGGAGTACTGGTGAGGTTCTGAAGTGGGGCAACAAATGCTTTCCTGACTATTTCCCTCATCTTCCCAGACAGACATGGAACAATGGTGAACCTTCCCAGGAGTGACCGGCCGACCAAAATTACCCCAAGGGCGTAGCAACGACTCATCCAAGAGGTCACAAAAGACCCCACAGCAACATCTAAAGAACTGCAGGCCTCACTTGCCTCAGTTAAGGTCAGTGTTCATAACTCCACCATAAGAAAGAGACTGGGCAAAAATGGCCTGCATGGCAGAGTTCCAAGACGAAAACCGCTGCTGAGCAAAAAGAACATAAAGGCTCGTCTCAGATTTGCCAGAAAACATCTTGATGATCCCCAAGACTTTTGGAAAATACTCTGTGGACTGACGAGACAAAAGTTTAACTTTTTGTAAGGTGTGTGTCCCATTACATCTGGCGTAAAAGTAACACAGCATTTCAGGAAAAAGAACATCATACCAACAGTAAAATATGGTGGTGGTAGTGTGATGGTCTGGGGCTGTTTTGCTGCTTCAGGACCTGGAAGACTTGCTGTGATAAATGGAACCATGAATTCAGCTGTCTACCAAAAAATCCTGAAGGACAATGTCCGACCATCTGTTCGTGACCTCAAGTTGAAGCGAACTTGGGTTCAGCAGCAGGACAATGATCCAAAACACACCAGCAAATCCACCTCTGAATGGCTGAAGAAAAACAAAATGAAGACTTTGGAGTGGCCTAGTCAAAGTCCTGACCTGAATCCTATTGAGATGCTGTGGCATGACCTTAAAAAGGCGCTTCATGCTCAAACCCTCCAATGTGGTTGAATTACTACAATTCTGCCAAGATGAGTGGGCCAAAATTCTTCCACAGAGCTGTAACAGACTCATTGCAAGTTATCGCAAATGCTTGATTGCAGTTGTTGCTGCTAAGGGTGGTCCAACCAGTGATTAGGTTTAGGCGGCAAGCACTTTTTCCACACAGGGCCATGTGGGTTTGTATTTTGTTTTCCCTTCATAATAAAAAAACTTCATTCAAAAGCTGCATGTTGTGTTTACTTGTGTTATCTTTGATTAATATTTAAATTTGTTTGATCTGAAACATTAAAGTGTGACAAACATACAAAAAATTCAGGAAGGGGGCCAACACTTTTTCACACCACTGTAGATGGAGCCGATCAACACCCCAAAGCTTGAAAGTCATTATTACCTCTTCATTGGTCGACATTTTATTCCATAACGTTACACAGTTTTGATGCTGTTTTATGTCTGATGATCGTGTTAGATTACATGTGGAAGCATCTTTTGTTTCACCAACATTAGGCTTTTGACAACTTTTTCAGTCTTTTGTTTAAAAAAATAAAATAAAATAATCCATGAAAGTTTGAGTTCGAATAGTTTGCAAGACCGAGATTATTAATACAATAAGGCTGTCAATGTGGATTAGTGAGTAGATGAGTATACCTAGTCATTGTAATGACGTTTAATTTCTGTAGTCCCATTTAGCCACTTAACAACTGTCTTTTTAAAAAAAGCTTTAAAAAAATCACAAAGGGGTGTTTTGATGTATTTCATGTTATTGAATAAAATGTGGAACTGTCTTGTACTTGTGTCAAACACAGACCTTATTTTAGGTGTTTAAGCAAAAACACATTCATAAAAACCAGTTGGCTTTAGGACAATAAAACTGGAAGTGCTAAAAAATACAACATCCTTACAGCACTCTATACAACAGGAAAAACATCTGTGAAAAATCAATACAGAAAATTCTTTAATGTTAACACAGTACATCAGACCCTCTTTTTGTTGACTTTTTAGAGTGTACTTTCATTTAAAAATACTGAAATGACAATAAAACAGTACGCAATAGGCATTATTTCATAAAATTAAAACAATTGTTAAATTATTTTTTAAATTGCAATGTTATAAAAAAAATATGTCTTAATAATTGGTTATCTGAGTCAAAAAAAAAAAAAAAAAAAATTGCAGCTCATGTTACTCAAGGAGTGTATTGCTTTGTGGAATAAAATGCCCAGTGCATTGCAGAAAATAATAGGTCTTCTAGGTATTTTATGCATACAGAAAATGTGCACTGTGCGCAGTATATATACCATATGCTAAAAATAGAGTAAGAGTAGTATGGTAGTATGCTATTCTATACATAGCCAAACTCAGCTGACAACAATATGGAGTTCAGAATGAATTAATCTAATTTAGAAATTCCTTTTGGCAGGCAGGAAACTGTAGCATGCTGTCACTCTGCCACTTGGCGATAAATTGCCGCCCTTGCCACCCGTGCCTTCCACCCCTTCAGAGCTTTTCTTCATCTCCTCTATATGTCCCTATTTATGAGGCCTTGTCTTTTCTCGCCCATAGTGGAGTGACCCTCCCCATCTGCTTTCGCAAATGAAATAAGGACTCTAATGTGATTGAGTGAACTGCTCTCTCTCTTTCTCTCTTTCTCTCTTTCTCGTCGTGTTCTGGTGGAAGAGGAGGCATCCATAGACTGCCTTAGCTAATTTAATAAAAACTCCATCAGGCTAATGGAGCCATGTGGTCTGAGCACCTTCTCCTCCCCCTTTTCTCCGCCTCACTCTACTAGCTCCAGTGCATTGTGGGAATCCATTCACATTTATCAGTCGTTACTCTCTGCTAACTTATCAAACATGCCAGAACAGAGAGGGACGAAGAGAGTAAGCTGAGAAAATGCGCACAGAATGGCAGTGCATAGTGCCATACTACTCTCTGTTTACTTTTTCTGCAGTATATACTGTGCATTGTATTTGATTTTTTTTAGTATGTACTGTATGCAGTGCCATCATTTCAGAATGATCATAGTTAGGAGATGAGCATAAACGAATGCCTGCACAATATCATAATTACAATACCTTGAGAAAGCTGTCAGTTAGCATTCCCATTCATTTCAATGGCAGTTGCTCGGCTGGTGCATGCAGTTCTGGAATTACACCATTACACATAGGAATCGCTGCCCTCTACTTCATGGACATTCAGTGGACATAGGAGAACATTCTTTTTTGTACATATTACTATTTAAGGGTGCATATTACTACTCTACTGTACCATTGAGAATACTGTCACAGTGACAAGCTGTTGTACCCCTAAAGGGACCATTTTTGTAATTTTTTTCTGACAGTAATTTTCACTAGCAAAGCTTACCAGCCAAAATAATTAATTAATTGGCATCTATGGTTCCATGAAGAACCTTTAAAGTGGTCATCGTATGCAAAATTCACTTTTACATGTTTCAACTGAAATGTGTCTTGGCAGTGTTTGTACACAACCACCCTATTTAAATCACCAAAAATCCTTAGCACTTTCACAGATCAAGCTATTCTCAGATTCTCACAGAAGAGAGGGGCGGGGTGAGCAAAGCTCATTAGCATTTAAATGCACATTCACCGAAACAGGTCGCTGTGAACAGAGCTGTTTTTGTCAAAGTACCATTGAGAAATTAAAACCAAAGTATGTTACAGACGTTTCATTAAGACCTTAAAGAATCATATCAGCTTGGGGAAAATGGGCATCCGATGACTTCTTTAAAAGAATAGTTCATCAAAAAATGAAAATTTACTTGTTACCCAAGATGTTGGTCAATTTGTTTCTTCTAAATAGATTTGGAGAAATTCATCATTGCATCATTGCTTACCAATAGATCATCTGCAGTGAATGGGTGCCGTCAGAATGAGAGTCCAAACAGCTGATCAAAACATCACAATAATCCATAATTTATCCACACAACCCCAGTCCATCAATTAATGTCTTGTGAAGCAAAAGCTGCACTTTTGTATAAAAACAAATTTACATTAAGACCTCTATCCATAATATTGCTTTCTCATAGATTGTAAAAGTTGACAGTATTAAGTGCATACTACACAGTACGCAGTATTCAAAAGCAAAATAATAGGCCTATAAGGGAAAAACCGTGTAAATCCAGTCTCATGAGAAAATATAGCTAATTTTAAATTGGTGGTGAATTTGTACGATTACTTCATACAAAAATCACAATTGTTCTATATTTCTGTATTTTTACACAGTAAAAAGATGTGCTGAAATATGAGCAACTGCTAAGATGTGAATTGAGGACAAATCCTTGAGCAGTTTTATGCTGTTGATTCAGGTTTCCTCTGTAGAGTCTCTCAACTTACAAGAATGTTTATCTTGTTTTGGTATCCTTTACAGTTCCTTAACAGTTTCTGCAGTTCTTGAATTACATTTTGCTATCTTTACTGTATCTAGGCTGTTATGATAGTATGTTTGGTAAATGATCCTAATCGATCACTGACTGAACCATTATGAGATAAGAAAATGCAGTGCAGTCAGTGCAAATATCCTAGATGTTATTGCTCTACAGTTTTTCATGAAGAGCAGGAAGGGGCAGTGAAGTGCTCTGATTTTGCTGTGAGTGGGGTCTATTTCCTTTTTCCACATGGATGAAGAGTAGAAGGTTAATTTTGTCCTTTAAGGAGGTCATGTCCTACATTTTGTCATTTTATTGTTTCTCTGAAGTTCACTTATAATAAGTCATGGTTTCACGCACAAATAACAGTCATACATTAGTTTTATCTGAACACTCTCTACCCCCATCTGAACCTAAGATTTAAAGGCCCAGTTCACCCAAAAAAGAAAATACTGTCATCATTTACCTCCCCCTCCCTGTTTTTCTCTATATGTGGCACAGCATTATTATTATTAACTAAAACTGAAATTAAAATTTTGAAAAAATGCTGTTTATGTCCCTATACTGTGAATTGATGAACTATGAATAATACACTCTTAATTTATACTTCATAAAGCTTATATTTCAAAAGATAAATAGGTTTACAGGGCATTTTCAGTGTATTTCAAATAGGTACCAAAACTACTCTGAGTGCCACTTTTGGGACACAGCACCACAAACATGAGCAGTTTCATTGAAACCACAATCAATGACCTTCCGCTGCCTCTGACATTTTGGAGTGACCAAATCATGCTCAGCTGTTACACACAGCTTGAATTCATTTCTTGTTGGTCTCATGAAATTAAACCCACTGTTTAAGATTATGTGGAAAGAGCTGAGTGAGCAATACTTTACAAGGATTGTACGCAGCTGAATGAGGGGAACACAAATCAACATGGAGACAGTGAACGCCGGCCACACAGAGGTGACAGACAGACAGCCTCCCCTGCTGCTGGTTACCAGAGCAACATACAACTGTATCTCCACCCTGCAGTCCATTTCCATTGCCTTTTTGTGCCTGAGAAACTTAAGAGCCTCTTCACTGGTCATTATGGCACAGATGTGTTTGTTAGGATGTGAGTGACCCTGGTAACAATCTGTCCTGGTTACAGCAAACTTGCTGCCAGGATTTGAGCAAACCAAGCAGCCCACAGACAGTTACTTAGCATATCACATGCTATGCCCATGAAATGTCCTAGATTCTATCTAGGACATATCATATTGCTTTATACCCTTGCAACAAAGAAGTACATTTTAGCATACCTTTAAAAAGTATAGTTATTAGGCAAACAATATACTTAAGTGTGAACTGAATGTAATGTTTTCAGATACAATTGCATGCTAATTGCAATGTATTTTAGTTTAAATTGTATTAAATTAAATTAGCTGAACTTTGGAGTGCTTTTTGATTTACTTAAGACTTAAGAACACCTTTAAATGCGGTTCACTTTATTGTCTTTGAAATATGGTTAAAATGTACCAGTGAATGTGTTGACAAGCATTTATATTGAACTAAAATAACATGAGCATATATGTAATTACAAATTTGCAATGAAGTTGTAATTTAGTACACTTAATATATAATAACTTTAAATGTAATATTATATAATACACTACAGTTAAAATTATAACCAATTGCTTTATATGTGCTTTAGTATGTTAGTCAACACATCAAAATAAGTGTACTTCTTTAAAGCATTACAAAAGTTTATTAAAACATGATTTAAAATGTCTTTTAAACTTCACTTAAGTGACCTTTTATTTTATCATTTTATTATAATATCAGCATGTAGTTTTATTTTAATATAACTTTAAGAACTTGAAATACACTATGTGCACATTCAATATAATTAAGTACACTTATTTTTTTTTAGCAAGTGTAAAGCTATTATATTATAATATGTAATTATAGACTAAAAGAAAAAAGAAGAAGAAAAAAAAACACTTGCATGGATTTTACGCAAATTATAGCTAAATATAGGCCTAACACAAAGACACATCCACATCTCCCCATCCTCCCTGGCTTATTGTTGTTAATAGAGGTAACTAGTAAACAGACTGAGAGATGCCACAATAGCAACTGTCAAAGCCTGACGCGGATCACATTTTACAGCAATAAAAATACTCCACTGGAACTCAGATTGATGGAACATACAGCTTATATCTCCCACACCGCCTGCTTCTTGTGTGCAATGATGAGAGGATGAGAAAGGAAAAGTTAGGAAAAGTTTAGAACATTATCCCAGGAATTTTAGCTCCATGCACATATGCACACATAAGGGCTTTTTACATTGCACTTAACCCTGGGTTATCATTGTTCTAAACCTCACTTTTAACCCCGGCTAAAGGTACATTTCACGCTTGTAATTTATTGGTGGGCTAACACCACTCTTTGCTGCCTTTAGATACACTGCCAGTTGTATAAACAGTTGTTTCAGCATCTTAAAATTTGTCAAATTGTGACGGAAAACACTTCAATTGGAGTGAAGAAGAGGCTGTTCCTTATTCTTATAGTAGCCTACTCTGAAAAGTCCTTTCAGAAAAACTTGATAGTACAATATGCAATATACATGTAGCATGGTGATATGCAATGCTAGAGCCATTAAGTCGTGACGTATTGTCAAGTATGGTGACCCATACTCGAAATTGGTGCTCTGCGTTTAACCCATCCAAGTGCACACACACAGCAGTGAGTAGTGAACAAATGCACACACACACACACACACACCGTGAACACACACCCGGAGCAGTGGGCAGCCATGCTGCGGGGCCCGGGGAGCAATTGGGGGTTCGGTGCCTTGCTCAAGGGCACCTCAGTCGTGGTATTGAGGGTGGAGAGAGCGCTGGACATTCACTCCCCCCACCTACAATCCCTGCCGGCCGGGGACTCGAACCCGCAACCTTTCGATTACGAGTCCGACTCTCTAACCATTAGGCCACGACTTCCCCAAATAAGTCGAAATTAAGCAACCTGCTTATGTAAGCAGGTTGCGTGCACACTCAAAAATAAAGGTACAAATGCTGTCACTGTACCCTCTCAAAAGGTACACTTTTGTACCTATCAGGTTCTATTATGTGCCCTTTAAGTACAATGTACATTTAAGGTACCAAACTTGAGCTGTAGGTACAAATATGTATGCAACAATTGATCAGAAATTCACTGCATTGATTATGGGATTTCTCCCCAAATTATAATTTTGACCTTTGTGTCCAAAAGCCAAATTTAAACTTATTAGTTCTGTAAATTTTACATTCATTATACATGATTACTGTATAATCAAAATCATCACAGCAAATATTTACACGTCCTGTGATATAAAAAGTTACTTTTCTTAACCTGTTAGGTTCCGTTCTGCACATTCTGACTTAATCTAAGGTTTGTGGTTACTTTTTATCTGTAAAATTATTATATAATTTTAACTTTAGTGGGTTCTAAGCATTTATAACTGTTGATCCAAACCAGAGTAAGGAGTGAGATCGTTAAGCCAGTCATTTTGACTGCGTCATAATGTGATGAAGACCAGCGAACACATCTACATATGAGTGTTGTGGGTCCTCAGTTTCTGGTGTCAGTAATTCCATTCATAAATCAGACTCACATCAGTGTTCCACATCACACACAAGCCGAGAGTGTAAGAGGTATTGAGGCGTAGTCTCTGAACCCACATTAATGCTTCCACTTAAAGGAGTACTTATGTAAAGTCTCAGGGGTCCAGCAAAGCGTATATTCTTTATGGAGGCCACACCTTTGCTGTGTGTCACTGAGACTCTCATGTGGCACGTGGTTTGAAGCCATACTCTCCTCCATGCTCATAAAATTCTCTCATGAAAAAGGTCTCTATATATCCTGTGTGGGTCCCTTGCAATAGTGTTTGATAACATGGAAATATGACTAAAAATATGTACTGTAGCATATGTGTTGGCTTAGCTGAAACCCCATTTTAATGCATCATCAAAACATGTGTTGATTTTTAAAATACATCCCTTGTAAAAAAAGAAGTGCAGTTAATTGCATTTAATATGCATGTGTAATGTTCTTTAAATCTTAAAGGCAGGTTTTTTTTTTTAAATGTACTCGTAGATTATATATTAAAGAAATAAAAGGGGACCTTAAGAGTACACTCATGACTGTCTTAACACACTTAAATGCATTCTTTTAAAAGTGCAATTTGTAATAATGGCAAATTAAAATTTGTATTATAAGTACATTTGAAATTAATGTTTTATCAAACTTTTCTAGTGCTTTATATAAATTCACTTATTTTAGTGTGTTGATTAACATTCTATTTTCAATATTGCCTTTAAAATTAATATATTTAAAAATATTGCAACTTTATCATATGTTACTATATATAAATATTTTAATATATTTTAGTTTGCCATTAATGCTTGTTAGTACATTCAGCAGTACACTTACACTTATTTCAAAGACAATAGAAGTAATTATAAAATTACATATGAAGATGTACTCAAGTTCTGTTTAAGTGGGTCTAAAGTTCAGCTAATTTAATTTAATATACATTTAAACTGATACATTTTCATTTAATTTCATTAACTTTTAATTAAGTGTCCAAAAATTATGTTCAGTAATTACATGCTCATTACATTAACTTCTTTAAAGTTACTTTAACTTCTTTACACAAGTTGATATGATTCTTTAGGGTCTTAATGAAAGGTCTGTAACATACTGTGGTTTCTCAATGGTAGTGTAAAAAAAACACCTTCTTTACCTTGTCAAAATCAGCTCTGTCTTCAGTACACTGATCTAGTCTATGTTTCTTTAAATCCTAGTGAGCTCTGCTGACTCCGCCCCTCTCTTCCGTGGAGTGACAAGTAGACCATAGATATGTGTAGATTCCCTATTCGACTGCTCCAGATAGGTTGATATATGTAAGCCATCCGCGATATGAAAGCCTGGCGGATGGCTTACATATCGCGGCCTATAGAAACAGTCGATAATGAGCCATCTAAGTATATCTATGGCGCATACTAAACCCTTATACTCACTTCTTCTGTAGATGAAGCTGGATCACGAATGATTCGTGCGAACATAGATGCATCTAGGCAGATCGGGGATCTGCGCATTCACTTAAAAGTGAAAGTAACGTTAATCCTCTGCGTCTTCAGCGGCTCAGATGTCGGTAGTAACTGACGACTGCTATATTTATTATTACATCCAACATCAAAACACCTCAATTGCTTAATCTGAGATATCTTGTCTTCCCCTGCACCAGAGGCAGACAGCTCTCAGCTCACTCAGGGCAGGTCTAAAGTAAGATGGTCTTGTCAATCAACTATCATGGAAGGGGCCTGTACAGAACTATGTCATTCGGACAGGAATCTCATGTGTACACACTTCCAACACACATTTTTGTTCAAACAACTTGTAAAGAGAATTTAGCATCCGATGACCCCTTTAAGTATTATTTCCGTAAAATAAGTATGCTAAAGTGTACTTCTTTTTCAAAAGCGATGGCAGGTAGCCTATAGAATGTTTATACATGCTATGAGACAGGGCAGAAAGACCTGAAAGTCTTTTCTTTTTGAAGCCTGGTGAGGTGGAGACCCTGAGAAAGAGAAAGACTGCAAGGAAAGGGGCCTTACTCGTGAAAAAAATGAGCAACACTCATACTATGCATTTTCATCATAGTAAACCAGAGTGCAAACTGCATGCAAAACATTTTATGTTGCTTGATTACCATTTTACCAGATTCTTTAAGGTACTATGTTTTTCACTTCGGCAACATAGACCAAAAGAAATTAATTTCACAAAATGAAGACTCCATATCAGTGGCCTAAAGTAAAAAAAAAGTTGTATTGTACATCTGAGTGGTCCCACCCATGGTGGCTGCCATATTGAGATCACATGACCAACTGAATACCATTCATTTTAGCCACTGTTGCTGAACAATTTTGGTTTCCAAATAAATTATTTATGTTAGTGGATGGCAACTGTATTTATGCCATGACATCCTGCAACCAAAAGGTTTGCTTTTTGTGTGATGCTGCATTCACACATGTGCGTAGCCTATCCCTGCGTCCCAATGTGCATACTATCCGTCCTAAATTCTATGTGATATTAGTAATTTTCAATACTGTTTAGGGCAGATATGGTGGATAGTATGCACATTGGGACACAGGCAGTGAGTATAAACACCAGGACCACTGTTGCTTTATTCAGCAAAAATTACTTAGTATACTTTTAAATTGGCATGACGTAATACAGCAAAAACATTTCATTATTAGCCATTATTAGACAGAGTCTTTAGGTTGTGCTGGCTTGTTCTGGCTTGTGCACGTCACTCAAAGCTGCAGCTGGCACTTGGCAGGCATCTCAAAGCCGCTGGCATTCAGAGCATCCAGAAACAGCAGCATTGTAAAGAGCACGGGCAGAGTCAAATCTGACTGATTACGTATTAGAATGGGCTCACTGTTGCCAAACCCCTCCCCCGTCTGCATCCTGCACCAATCACAGCCTGACTTCTGACTGATTGATGGTGTGATGCGTCATCAGCTGGAGGATGTTATATTTCTGCCTGACACCGAATAAATCTTCAGTACATCCCTGCTCTGGCTGTCCTTCAGAAGACCTTTAAAGACGGCGCCGATCTGGAATACTTACAAAGCCAGGCTCTGTGTTGTGGATGGGATTTCCCTCTTTCATGATGTTACGAGGGTCTCTCTCAGTAATATGTGGTTTTACTGCTGCTCTACAGCAAAATGAAGACAGACTGCAGCATATCTTACATGCTATTTACTCATAAGATACATCACGTGAAAAAGATGTTCTAGATACTATATAAGGGATAAAAATCCTTTGATGGCATCCAAGTTGTATACGTGTGTGTGTGTATTTGTATATAGCAGCATGTTAATTCTGACCCTGCACTCTAGCACAAACTCCAGAAGTCATTTTCTACTATAAGAAAGATGTTCATGTTGTCATCTCAGAACCTAAGCCAGCACCCTCCCCCTACTCTAAATTGACCTTTTTGCAAAGACTCACCCCCCTTAGTTACTGTTGCTACGTGCGACAAACCATGGCACTTTTATGCCAAATCATGTTCTCACGCATTGAAAAAAACATCACGGTGCAAAGAGGACACTGACAGACAAGACAGAGCTGGTTACTTTTAGTATGAAACAAAGCCTCAGTGTTTTGTCATTATTTTAAAAGAAATTCAAACAAAAAATACTGTTTTGTGGCTCTTTAATATGTAGTGACAGATCGCTGTAGTGCCTAATTTCAAGCGGCACATGAACCAATCATCTCTTTATCTTTACTAGTCATAGCACAAAATAAGCTAACACTTTATTTCGAGTCCACTTTAGACATTCAACTAACAGTAAGTAACTTTGCAACTACATTTCAACTAGCAGTCATTAGAGTATTAGTAGTCTGCTTAATATCTTCTAACACTTTATTTTGATGGGTCCACAACATACAACATACTGACTATAAGAAACTTTGCAAGTATATGTCAACTTACTCTACTAAACCTAAACCTACCCTACTGAGAGTTAGTAGACATGTAGTTGCAAATTAATGAGAATTAGTTGACATATAGTTACAAAGTTACTTATAGTTAGTAGAATTTCTAAAGTGGACTATCGAAATAAAGTGTAACCCAAAATAAACATGAATGAACATCAGAAGGTATCTTGTTTCAACTGTGAAAAGATGTCAGTACACACCATTTTTCAAATTCAAGCCCACCGACCTTAATTTACTCCCCTGTCTGGTTTGTTTTTCGGCTTTATAATATGTCAGACTGTCTGTTAATCAAACTCTAATCAAAGGGTCAATTGAGCAGCCAATATTGGGCAAAGTACAGAAATAACTGGGGCTAAAGAAATGCCTGCAGTTATTGCCACAAGCTGTACTTTTCACACGTCTTTTAAATAGATTTTTAATGATATAAGGTATTTTTGTCATTTGGAGCAACCACTTATCATGTGGTGCAACCAATAATAGCAATAACTGTATTAAAATAAAAACAAAATATCTAATTTCTGTGGTTGAAATATGAATCACTGCTACAGTATGCTTAAGTGAATGGTATTTTTTAAAACATTTTCATCAGTTTTATGCAATTTGCAAGAAAAATAAGTCTGTTAACTACATTTAAGAAGGCAACTCTGAAATTACAGAACAAAAAGAAGAGATCATTATTTACAAAAATTCAAATTAAATGCAAATATTTTGTTTCTAAACACTTTAATTACTGATTTTTTTTTTTTTTAAAGGTTAAACATGTTAAGGAAATTATTTAATTTTAATATAAATCATGGTCGCACCACATGACCTTTTTTTAAGGCTATGGCCAATTCATCTAGATTTGGTGATGAGTTTTTGGCTCTAGGTCTGCATATATACTCACACCAGAGGAGTTCAGCTGGGATCAGGACTTGGCTTTCTGCAGACCAGTCAAGTTGTTCCACACTGACTCAATCGGTCATTTCTTTTTGAACCGTGCCTTATACACAGAGGCACTGTCATGTTAGAATAGAAAAGGGTCCTGTCCAAACTTTCGCTATAAAATTAGAAGCACACAATTCCATAGAATATCATTAATATACTTTAACATTAAGCTTTGTACTCATGGAAATGACTAAAGTAGTCCAACATGTTCATTAGAAGGGGTGACCCAATACTTTTGGCAATATAGTGTATATATACACTACCCACTAAATAAAATAATTTAATGACCTTTTATTGAAGTAGCTGTGTAATGATTTTTTATTATTTATTTGCAATTATATTATTATCAAGCTGCAGGTAACTCATTTTTACATCTTGGTTTGAGGTCAGTTTTATCTTTTTGATGGAAAACAAGTAAAATACACTGATTAATAATTGATTAATGATACAGATTTTTTGCAGTTTAGCAGTTAATTCTTTTCTTCTCAGTTTATTTATTCTGCTCTCTGAATCTCCATATATCTTTGCTCAACAGTCTATTTAGATCCTCTAACTACTTTCCCTCAATTTATTTCCTTCCTCTCACTCACAAATGTAAACCCAGCTCTCCCAGGACGACCTGGACTCTCTCTCTCTCTCACACATTTCAGGCCTATAAAAGTGGGTCAAGTCAACACTGATGGAGAAAAGGAAGAGCAAAAAAATATTAATTCCTGTAGGAAGAGCGGATTCATAAAAGGTCTCAGAATGGGTACTGAGCTCACACAGTTAAGAGTCACCATGGGAACTGAAGAGGAAGCCAGGCCTGTAAAAGCACTGATGACGGGGATGATGACAATGGCGAGGAAGGTTTGTGTGAACGGAGAAGGCTGAGTCAGGAGAATAATGCTGGGATGGGAGGAGGGGTGTAGTCTGGGTTATGGATTTGTAATGGGCCCCTAGCATGTGAGTTTTAATGGTTTGGCTCAAGTCAAAGAGCGTTGAGCGAATGGGACTTTACAGCACCAACGTCATTGTTTTAACAACATTTTCTATTATATTACCCTCTGGCTAATGGGCAGACATGATTAGGTTTGCGATTATTGATGCTGATTGTGCAAATCTTTCTACGGTGCATTTAAGTTTATTTGATGGTTAACTTGGATTCCGTTTGTGTTTCATTCTGGGTGAAACAGAACATTTCTTTGTAATATTGTGTACATTTGTGATTACATATGCACTTTTCATTTATATTGTTCTGATGGACTTGAATGGCAAAAAAATAATTGAATAGCATTAGGTTTCTAAAATTTTTTTAATTAATTGTACATTAATTACTGTTTTTGCATTATTGGAAGGGGTAGGTTTATGGTAGGGGTAGGTGTAGGTGTAGATTTTAATAAAACACAATCTAATAGGTAGAAAATTACATTTATTTTTAGTTTCTGGCCATGAATTTATCCCTTCTAGCCAGAACCTTATTCAGCGTGACCAGTCCAATCTGAACAAATGATTCTTAAGAAATGGTTCATTCAAGTGATTTAGTGACCACTCTAGTATCACTCTTCTAGTATATTTAGACTCATGTACTTTTTTTGTGAATAAAAACATACAGCATAACATTTATGGTCCGGTTCCTGAATGAGTGGCTCTTGTGAGTCGGTTCTTTTTTAGTGAATCAGAAACATCCAGTGGAACCAGTGTAGCCTGATTTCTGAACAAATGACAACAAGTGACTCTGATGAGTCAATCCTTTTATTTATTCAAACACAAATGGCTTACAACTAATATAGACTTAAATCAGTGTAGTTACTGTCTGGTTGTTCACATGACAATGTGCACATTATAGGTTTTCTCAATGTTTTATAAAAATGAATCAAATGTGTTAATTGTTGTTTGTTTAGATGTTAAGTCAGTTATTGCATTGAATTTATACTATCCTTTTGCAAAAAAAAATCCACTTTTCACATCATTATTGGATGCTTTAATAACATAATTGCATAAATGTGACATTGCATGATTACATAAATGAACTAGTGAACTGAACCGGTTCATAGATATGAACTGTCTGAAAGAACCAGTTTGTGGAAAGGCTATGGATTACAGGTAACAATATTGTAAATAATCTTCAGTTTCATGCACTGACTGATCGTTTCGCTTCATAAGACCTCAATATATCTTCTAGACCCACAAGTATTATTTTTGTGTTCCCTGATATGTTTTTTTTTATTATTATTATTATTCTTAAGCAAACAGACAGTCACTGACTTGCATTTTATGAATCACCAAGGACTACAGTTTCAGCTAAAAATCTTCTTTACTGTTCTACTAAAGAAAAAAAGTCATCTACATGGCTTGGATGGCCTGAGGGTGAGTAAACTAACAGCACATTTTAATTTTGTTAAATGTTTAACACTATTATGAGCTGCTCTGTGTTCCTGCACACAGAGAGGATCACAGCCAAAGTCTGCTATTCTGGAATGTGAGGTGTAAAGACAAGCCCGTCTGACCTTTCTGCCTGCTACCTTTGCCAGCCTCGACAAGGCTGCCTGGCCTCAGTCTGAGCTACATTTTCTCTCGCTAGCTCATGTGGACAGCTGACCATTACACCCACACAGCCTGTCCCAACAGTCCCCTTTCATTCCCATGCAAATATGTCTATCAGTCACCACTGCAACTGCTGGCCGATAACCCTTAAGAATCTCTCCACCTGTTCCCATCAGAGAGAGAAAGAGCGATGGAGGGAGGGGAGGGATATAGAAGGAGTGATAAAGAGTGTGCGGTATGGAAAAAGACAGAAATACTCAAACTCCCACTGACTGCACCCTGAACGTGACCCTCTGTTTAACACAGCAATTAATGTTAAGAGTCACTCCTCCATATACAGACACACACACACATACCGTATATCCATATGAGAATCAGCTGTGCATGTAGGTGCCATTTGCAAAGGGTTAGAAAGGGGACATTTTATATAAATGTGTTATGGAATATGCGCGGTGTGCATGACATCACTTAAAATATGTACCAAAGTATGTTTTTTGGGCATATCAACATGGCACTACCAGTTTGGACATAATTATGATGGTGAACTAGATTATTTGTTGAATAACTCATGTAAATACTATAATGCTTGTATTTATTTGATATTATAATAGATTAAGATATTTATCATTTTATTATTATTTTTTTCTCACTGCATGACTGTTTTGGACATTTGCAACACTTACCTGATAAGATATGTAGTATTGTGAAATATTTTTTACAATAAAAAAGTTTTCAGTTTGAACTTATTTTCTTGTGTAATTTATTCCTGTGATGGCAAAGCTGAAATTTCAGAAGCCATTAAAGTCACATGATCCTTCTAATATGGTGATTTGGTGCTCACTTAACATTCTTATTGTTATCAATATTGAAAATAGTTGTGCTACTTAAAGGAATAGTTCACCCAAAAATAAGATTTCTGTCATTGTTTTCTATCTATAATGAATGTTAATTAAAATGTAATTTATATACACAGACAGAATATTTTTATAGGCTACATCAGAATCAGTTCTTTATTATATAATTTATTAATACCCAAAAGGAAATTGGATTCATTACCGCAGCTCCAAGTCACCAAAATAAAAATGCAAAATAGAATTCTATATAAAAGGAATAAGAATAAAATGTCAAAATATAAATAGCTATATGAATAAAGGTATAATATTGCACAGTAAACTACGCTATTGTTATAAAGTCTAATAGACACAGGTAAAATGGATTTCCTGTGTCATAAATGTTATATACATACATTTTATACACACGTTATTTCCTCCAATCTAAATATGTGTGTGTGTGTGCATGTTTACGTGGTTCATGAGGACACAAATTTGTATAATGACATGGGTATGACAGAGGTATTACAATATGAAGGTGGTTTATGAGGACACTTCCTATGTCCCCGTAATTCAAAAGGCTTAAAAAACATACTAAATGGTGTTTTTTTGAAAATCTAAAAATGCACAAAGTCTCCTGTGAGGGCTAAGTTTAGGTGTAGGGTTGGTGTAGGGCAATAGCACACACAGTTTGTTCAGTATAAAAACCATTACGCCTATGGAGAGTCCCCATAAACCACAAAAACCAACATGTGTGTGTGTGTGTGTGTGCAATGTGTGTGACAGGAAATTACAAGCATTTTTTTTATTTTTAGAAATATGATGATGTGTTTTAATGCACCATGGTGACAGAAGCTTACACTCACCTGTTCGCACTATTTATTTCCAAAGATGAGTGCGACAGTGCGTCAGCCAACAGTGTGATCCACTGTATCCTACAATCTTGGATGATACAGGCGGCAGAGTCTTTATCTGAGTCCTGCTCAACACATTCCTTACAGATCCTATCTATTATCGTCTGACATCATCTCTGGGTTACTAGTTTACTGACCCACTAACATTCCATGCTAAATGCCTCCTGCGTAAAACACTTGACTAGTTACTTAAGCCTTCAAGCAGATGCTTTTACATCCAGAATGGTTTTCAGTGCGTTAATTGTAGGGAAAATCCGCCCGAAGCAACCCAGGGGTTAAGAGCCTCGCTCATTACACATAACTGAGGTCTCAGGAACTCTTTCATTCTTCGGAAACACCAGATTAGATCAGTAGTCAATATATATATATATATATATATATATATATATATATATATTACCTAATATAGTAAACTGAAGTCAACTTTGTAAGATGTTCTACCTGATTTTCTTACAAATTTCAGACAAGCAGCAAAAAAGAAAAAAAGGGACAGTTAGTGCCATTCCCTGTAGCAGGACAATACAAATACAAAATGAATGTGGATTGTACATTATAGCTCAGATAATTGCAACATAGTCTCATTGAAAAACATGCCTCTATCTACATTTTTACAAAACTCCAAAAACTTACCTATACACACAGTACAATTCACTGCAGTTTCCAGCTAAAATTAACACCAGATGCAGTAAAACAGCAACAACCTTTTTCCCTTGTCACACAAATTATGATTATTAACTAATAGAATCAGATTAATAAGGAAACATTCCTTGCAAAATACTATGTTATGATCTCAAAAAGTTTTAACATTGAGTATGATTTGTAAACTAATACATTTTGATGTCTGCATCACATAACCAGCTCCATATAATGTATAAATGGCTTTTCTGACATAGTAAACTTGCTCGTTAGCTCACCTGGTACAGAACAGCACTTGCAATGGACTGAAAAAAGAGTGCTGTATTTACATGTTTTAATCATGTACATTGCTTCAGACTTAATAAAGCAAACACACAAGTGACCAAATTAAGTAGTCTCAAAGCAATTTTATATGGCTCTCAAAATGTAATACATTCAAGTTTGAATGCATAGTATTATTATTTGCATATATATATATTACTGAATTACAAGATAATACAAGCTAGCCAGCAAACTTTTAATGAGCAACAGCACATATTGCTAAATCAGCTCCATAATTAAAGCAGCATAATCAATCAATACACAATACTGTCATTACTCGACACAAAACTCTTCACCACAACAGTAACTCAGTGTAAGAGTGTAAGTGTTTCCCCTTGTCTTGTTTTGCTCAAAAACACAAACACAGTTCATTTAAATATTTTTTACTCTCCCCAGAATACAAAACATGCTGGAAACTATAATTTCAGTTATTTCAAAATGAAAAATAAAAATATACATTTCAAGTACTTGATTGGTTCACATTTGTCCTATTTAATCTGGCAGATTGTACATTTTATAGAATTACAATAAATTGAAGGCAAGAAATTAAATTTAGAAGAAAAACACAATTGTGTTTTGTAGATTACAAATAATATGTTTTAGTAAATCGTTATGCATTATAAATTGACTTTCTTCTTATGAAAATACCAGAGATGAACTGAAGATTTGGTCAGTCAAAGCGTTTCTATCTTCTTTTTATTCAGCAACATAGCTGGATGCCTTTGTAGGGATTTCCTGGAAGGCCATCAGTTATATTACTTCAGTGAGGCATATTTGGACTTTCTGCATGAGGGCGCCCTCCGACTAGGAGTATGAAACAAGTATTACATGTGGCTATGGCGCTCATATAAGTTACATTAAAAAAAAAAAGGGAAGAAAAAAACCCTATTTTTTATAGTAAACAAGTTTTTTTTCCAGTGTTTTACTACCTCATGAAGTTTTTATTATTGTAAAAATATACCTCACTATCATGTTACATGCTTGTTTATCTTTTAATAAAACTATCAAATTTCATGCCCTTAATGTTGTGCCAGTTTTTTCAAGTGGTATTGAAAATGGTATCATATATCTATATTTTTCATGGTATTGCATTGAAGATAGAAATTCTAGTATTGTGATAACACTACACTGAAACATCTGTCAAATAACTCAACATGGTCAAAGAACTGAAAGAACGGTAAAGGCAAACTAAGTATGTTTTTATCTCATGTTTTCTTATGTTAACACTATTGATTAGGTTCAATGTAGGAGGTGTGATGTTTTCAAACACGATTAACCTTTTGGCACCACTAACTGTATCTTTCCTTCCCGAGCTGCTGTTACACATAAGTGCAACAACCAATGTAATAAACCATTGCCAGATTCATCTATTTTGGATGAAACTGAAGATGCTTGTAGTGCCACTCACTGGATATTTCATTTGGAAAGTGTCACGAAATGTACAAAGCAATGCAAAATCATTTTGCAGAAACTTTGCCGAAGGGACATATTTCCAATGAGCATTTGTTGAATAATTTGATGAGAAATCAAACTATTTAATGAGAAATGTTATTGAAATCGCTGATATATGATGACAGACTTTGGTTTTTTAATCTTGTCTGTGAGAAACAATTACACATAGACTGTCCACTGTTGTCCATGAGGCCTGCAGTGTCTCATTCTCATGTGTGGTATTGTTTAACACAGGGTGGAGCTGGAGAGGAGCAGTCTGGTGACCTTTGGGGTCATGGTGTCAGTTTTGTTTAGTCTGCCTTTTTCTGATCATCCCTCAAGAGACAGACACAGAGCTCGCACCTGACAAAGCACACACACAGAGAGAGGACAAAGCATGATGGAAGAGTGGGAGCATCTAAACGCCACTTGTCAGCTTATGATTAAGGCTTTGTCACATGTGAATACGGCAGAGGTGGAGATCGAGGGGATTTTTGTGTTTATGTGTGTGTTGACTCCTCAAGGTCACATAAAACCCACTACACAATGCCTTCTCTTACACCAGCTATATCTGTGTGGGAAAATTTTCAGAGCGTGTACACAAAACTATTTTTATTGATCACTTCTCTCTTCTATTTTTCTCTGAAATTAAGCCAAACCACTAACAAGGTTGTGTAAACTCCCACGCACCAAAAACCCAACCCTAGTTTCATTCTTTCTTTATTATCTTTCTAGCAGATAACCTTTGCTCAATGCAATTTGTAGGTCAGATAAAAACAAGGAAATAAAGAAATAAAAAAACAGCCGAGGCCTTTGAACCTTCTAGGGTATTGATGGTAACTGCATTCTCATTGGTCAGTCATATATGTATTTATTTATGAACAAAAATAAATGGGCATCAAATTGGGCATTCGAAGGGCAACTCTCTTCAACGAGCCACATGGTTTGAAGTATTGTTAATTGCAAAATGATGCAGGAGTTACATTCTAAAGTAATACTTTAGGTTAGCTGTTCAAATTCTTAAACCTAAATGTGCACAAAAGCTTGCATTAGACAGTGCCATTCAGTGTACTAGGTATGTTTTTATCCATGTACACTAATGTCCTCTGCTCAACTAAGACATTCCACAATCGCCACAAGCAATGCAAATGCAGATCTACTTCATTGAACTGTTTCTGTCTTCCTTTCTCTCCGACTCCCATTTATCAACCTCTGGACAGCCATTTTGCATATTGTAATGGCTTCTTTATTATTTTGCATTAGCTTTGTAAGAAAAAAGTGGGAAATCAATGCAAATCTGATTACCATAACTTGCTTATGTCCATTATAGTCAGTGTGAAGAATCTCATAATGTGGTTTACCCTTTTTATATTCCTCTTGTGTCGTTGCATGTTCTTGTCAGGCCTGTTGCTGTTCAGAATGAAAAACTCTGACTCCTCCTGCTGCTGGCGGTGTATCATTATCCTTAAATTTAAAGTGAGGATGTGTACTTTAACACAGGTTTTCTTAGATTTTTTGTTTTGTTATTTGCACATTTCCTGAATTAAATTAAATTAAATTGTATTAAAAGTAATTTAATTTACATGAAATTAATGTCCAAATTAGTTTTTAGTTTTTTTTACTGCTTTACCACACAAATTTTAACAATTTTCAGCTTTAGAGTCATTAATATGTTCGCACATTTCCTTAATTTATTTAGTTAATTAAATTGTAATATATTATAAAAGTAAATTAATTTACGTGAAATTAATGTCCAAATTACATTTTTTAAAAATGCTTTACCACACAGTTTTTTCTTGCACTACAAACATTTTTCAGCTTTAGATTCATTAACATCACCAGGAGAACAAGCAAAGACAAAGTGGGAAACTTTTATTTCAGTAGTTTGTCTGGTAGAAAAGATATGAATAGAAATATATGCTGTAGTCTGAGCATTTCTGGATTTATAGACTTTTGTCACCAAAACAAAAGATAGAGGTTTTTCAAAGGCAGGAACACTATGACAATATCTTAGGAGATTTTTTAACTGTCATTCTGTAATGCAGTGCATTGTGTCACCTTGATAATCTTGCACTTATATATTCCTGTATAGCACATCCACACTCACACTCACTAAAAGGCAAAATAATCTTTGTAGAAAAAATGCGTTACAATTTATTTTAAGGTGTCCTTGTTACAATATAACTATACATTTAAGTACTGAGTAATAATAACTAACTACATGTACTTATCTGGTTACTATCTGGTTAGGGTTAGGATTAGGGTTACTTGCATGTAATTATGCATAATTAAGTGTTACTATAACAGCAAGTATATGTAACGTGTAACAAGAACACCTGTTACCAAAGTGTTACCAAAAATTAAAGATTAATAAGCCAACTGTTTAAAATAAGCATGTGCAGCCACATCAAATAACAAGATAAACTGCTTTTCTGTACATGGTTGAAAAGCAATCTGGGATATGGCAGAACGCTCTAGAAGATGTTGGGCAGCAAACGGTAGGGCACGGCTGCGGTGTAGCGCTCCCAGTCCTTGCTGTACTTGTTGCGACAGCGGTGCTCATCACGAATGCAGCGGTGCACCAGCAGGATGGTCATGTAGACGATGTAAAAATAAGGCAGCAAGTGCTCGCCACCACAGGCCAAGCAGTACGCCAGTGAGCCCATCAGGTCGCCCGTGTAGTTCATGTGACGGGCCACCCCCCAAAACCCAGAGGTCATCAGTTTGCTCTTGTGAATCCCGCCATCGGCAGATTGGTATGAACACTCGATGAAGGTGGGCTTCTTACCCCAGATTGTACAGTTACCCTCTGTGCGACGGAAAAGGTCTTTCTGGTGGTTGGTTGAGCGGAAAATGTAGTAGCCCACCAGACCCAGGATGAAGACACTTGCGGCATGAGGCGTAGAAAGCTGGACGGGGTTGTAGACCAAGTAAAGGCCCTAAAGAACAAGAACATGAACATGACATAAACAGCATTACTCCTACTGAAATCAATGAAGCTGTGTACAAGGTAAAATAGTGAGCCCAGTATTGTAGATGTCACATCCAACACATATACTGCTCAGATACACACCTGTAGTGTGTAGAGGAAAGGAAGCCACACGCAGTCTCCCCAGCCCAGGTACCAGCCAAAGTGATCATGGCAGATGTCTATAGTCTTGAGGTACCAAGCTTCGTTCCAGAAGAAGTCCAACACATATATGGCCTTAGAGAAGAAAAGGGTCAGGGTTGTGATATGATGTAGTGAAGGGAATAATATGAATGAAATGAAAAACACTTTATGAATCAATACTGAAAATTCTAAAGTTGTTGAATCTAGGCAGTGTATGCAATAGTAAAGCACTACTAAGTTGTTTTATAGTGCCACCTAGTGGCTACATGACTCACTTGCAAAACATTGACCAGGATCATAGAGTTTGTCACATAACCATACAGCTCCTGCTGTTTAGCAGCGTAGGATAAGTTAATCAGGGTCCACGCCACGATACCCGGCCGGCCATTGAAGAAAAGCTTGAAGTCAAACCATTTTCCTATACGAGGGTTGAACTCAATTCCCATCATGTAGTTGTAGAAGATGTTGCCTGTGAATTTACTGCAAATCAAACAAGAACAAGACAAAACCATTTAGTGTACATGCATTTTACTCTGTGGACAGTCTGATAAAACAAACTTCATGCCTTTTTTGAGACCAATGGGAAACTACTGAGTCAAAAATCACTACATAGTTTGTCATTAAGAAACAATAAAATAATTGGTGAAAGTTAAAAGTAAAATAATTAAGTAAATGTATTAATTATTATTTACAATATTTATTAAATTAGGCACTTAAAAAGTTCAAATGAAAGCAAGACAGTTTACACTTTCATTTATTGTTTTCAGTCATTTCAGCCAAATTAATGGGCCAAGCCACTGTTACTACAGTGGGTATATAAAGTGAACACACTCCTATTAAAATTAAAGCATTTTGGGAAGTAAAAAATGAATCTTGTCATACAGTCGTGGCCAGAATTATTGGCACCCTTGGTAAATATGACCAAAGAAGGCTCTGAAAATAAACCTGCATTATTAATCCTTTTGATCTTTTAATAAAAAAAAAATCACAACAATCTAACCTTTCATTTAAATAAAAAACTATTGAAAATGGGGGAAATATCATTATGAAATAAATGTTTTTCTTAAATACACATTGGACACAACTATTGGCACCCCTAGAAATTCATATGAGTAAAATATCTCTGAAGTATATTCCCATTCATATTCACAAAAAGCACTCCAGGGTGATTATGAACATGAAATTATCCAGCCATGGCTTCCTGTTTAACAGAAATATAAATAGGAGGGAAAACAAAGCCTGAATTCCCTTAATCATCCATCACAATGAGAAAAACCAAAGAATATATTTCTGATGTGCAGCAAAAGATAATTGAGTTTCACAAATTAGTGAAGTGGCTTTAAGAAGAGCTAGAGCAGTGAAAATTCCCATTTCCACCATCAGGGCAATAATTAAGAATTTCCAATCAACATAAAATGTTATGAAACTGCCTGGAAGAGGACGTGTGTCTATATCGTCCTAATGCACGGTGAGAAGGAGAGTTTGAGTGGGTAAAGACTCTCCAAGGAACACAACTGGAGAATTGCAGAAAATAGTTGAGTCTCGGGGTCAGAAAACCTTAAAACTAATTGTCAAACAGCACCTACATCACCACATGTTGTTTGGGAGGGCTTCAAGAAAAATTCTCCTAGCTCATCCAAAAACAAACTACAGCATATTCAGTTATCAGACACGACTGGAACTTCAAATGGGACTGGCCTCAAAAAAAACTCAAAAACAACACAAAAATGGGTCACTGGGCACAAAACCAAGCTTCTGCTGGCCATTCCAGTCCTTTGACCTGAACCCTGTAGAAAATGAGTGGGGTGAACTGAAGAGAAGAAGCACCGTCATGGAGCTGTGAATCTGAAGGATCTGGAGAGATTCTGGGTAAAGGAATGGTCTCCGATCTCTTGTAAGGTGCTCTCTAAACTCATCAGGCATTATAGGAGAAAATTTAGAGCTGTTAAACTGGCAAATGGAGGTTTCAAGAAGTATTGAATAAAAGGGTGCTGTTAATTGTGGCCAATGTGTATTTGAGAAAAACATTTATTTCATAATGATATTTCCCCCCATTTTAAATTCTCATTATCCAATGAAAGGTTAGAGTTTTGTTAATTTTTAAAATAAAAGATCAAAAGGATTAACAATGCAGGTTAATTTTCACAGCCTTCTTTGATCCTATTTACCAAGGGTGCCAATAATTCTGACCACAGCTGTATATTTTTCCACATTTAATGTAATATTGAAACCAGAAAATGTTATGTAATAAACAGACAGAAACATTTAAGGGAAAAAAAGAAAATAAACATAAAACCTGTTTTTTAATTAACCAATCACAATTAAATTCTTACTGAAAAGTAACTGTAATCCTGTGGTCATTATTTAGGCTGAATAAAAATCAACTGTTTGTGTAGAATTTTGTGTAGAATGTAGAACGTGTTTTCTCACCAGTCCTCTGGGTTGGTAGGGAACAGATAAGCCTTAATGAAAGTGAAAGTGGACACGGCATAGCCAAGGATGTTGGTGCACCATAAGAGAGGGATCCAGTTATCAATGATGATGGTTGGTGAAAACCAGTGGAAGTACTGAGCATTAGCCACCCATAAAACATGAGTGATTATCCAGCACTGCAAACCATTGACTTCATACTTATTAATCAGACCTGAGAGAGAGCAACACATTATGAATTAAATATGGTTTTAAAGATATGTTACACCACACAAATCAATAGCGAGTCATTTGAGTGAATTTGCTGTTTTTTTTTTTTATGTATATGTTTGTCCTTATTATGTATTTTTTACCTGCTGGTGTTCGGGCACCGTCCTGCACTCCTCCCACATAACCTGGAAAAATCTTATGCATGATATCTGGAACGCACATGTACAGCACCACCTAGTGTAGACACAACCAAATCTCTCAAGTCAAGCTTAAAACTATTCAAACATTTCTCATTATAAATGTTATTACGCATTATTCATCTGTAATTCTGCACACCTGAAATGTGACCCAGATTGCGTAGATCTTGGCAGCAGCCCATGTGAAGGAAGGGGCACGGTTCCAGATGGTGAGCAGGGTGGCTTCACCATTGTAGAGGTCCAGTAATGGGTGGCTGATGGAGCACTGGTACTGATCACATGCCATGATGAAGAAAAAGACGATGAAGGGGGCAAAGCACAGCAGCAGGATCACACCTGTCAGAGAGAACCAATCCACTTCCCTACAGAGTCCAACAGATCAGCAATATGAGTTAAAAGTAAAGTCAAATATGTGACCCTGGACCACAAAACCAGTCTTAAGCTGCTGGGGTATATTTGTAGCAATAGCCAAAAATACATTGTGTGGGTCAAAATTATTGATTTTTATTTTATGCCAAAAATCATTTTGTAAATTTCTTAATTAATAACTTAATTTTTGATTAGTAATATGCAATGCTAAGGACTTCATTTGGACAGCTTTAAAGGTGATTTTCTCAATATTTTGATGTACTTGTACTGAGTTTTTGAGTGGCTCACACAAGCATTAGTGACTGAACACAGAAATAGTACTTTAAACCTTTTAATCCAATAAAATTCATCAGTTATTTACTTAACTTATAATACTGAACCTGATCAAACAATGTTTCGTGTATGACTGAATGACTTCAGCAGTGCATTGGCTGTATAGTCAGAGCAGTGCAGTGGCTTACCATGCTCTTCCCCACTGAACCGGCTCCTTCGCTTGGTCTTTCACCCCTGCCCGGGCTCCATTGGAGCTGGCCTTATGGCGCTTTCTCACAGCGTCAGCTGTTGTCATGATGTCTGAGGGGGTGAAGTTTAAAAAGCAGAGAGAAAGAGAGGGTTAGATTGGGAAGAAGGGCATAAAAATAACCTCTGAGATGGTATAAACATGTCTCTAGCATGAGTGCATAAGAGGAGAACAAAGTGCACTGCAGATAACAGATAGCAAACAGAATATCTAGGTGTTACATATGTGCTTAATATGATAAGTTCATGGGTTTAAATAATGATTATAACATAACTCATCATATATAATCTCAGAACCAGGCCAGGCTTGTTTCCTTGCTATGACATATAATATTATCTTTCCAACTGATATGAGGTTGTTAATTGTGTGCTTATGCAAAGACAGATGCTCTGCATCAATCTATTTCCAGTTTATGGATTTTTAGTCCACAGAAAACTCTTCTAGTCTTTTATTATAGGCATATTAACGAATATGCATTTGAATAACACCAAGAGAAATGTGCTACTTAATAATAATACTATGCAGAAAACTATGATAATCTAAACAAAGAATCAAAATCAATTTCAGTTATGGCATCATTTCCACTACAACATTTTAATTATTTTAATGTTTGAGATTAAATAGGAGGCACCAAAATATATATTCTTATTGTGCTTTATTGACAATCAAGCTGTGGTTTTATCAAATCAATTTGGACACATAAAATGCTAGTTATACCATAGATAACACCATATGTTTTTTGAGTTGTGGTGGAAATGGCAGTGTAAAAATGTTCTAATGTTGTCAAATGGTAATAATTTATTTGATAAAACTAAAAGCTAAAAGTGGCCAAAAACACCCAATCATGCAGTTGTTCTCCTGCCAAAGTAAATGTGCTCGTTGAGCTTAATGCGATATAAAGCAGTTTAAAGGGAAATATGACTCCAGTCTTAACATATACTTCCTCACATCAAACCCAATGCAGTGTGATAGTCGTAATTACCCCAATCCGATACCATAATTAAGCAGGATGCAGATACTAAAAAGCTCGCTCAAGTATGCATATAGTTTACAATGCACTCATGCCACAGTTCAAAGAATCATTATTTTCTGTTGACAAAGTTGCACTTGAAAGTGCTGCACACTAAACGCATAATAGAGATTTCAATAAACTGCACATGCAATGTATAATGCTGGAAATATTGCCTTAAAATAAATATAGCATTTTAATAAGTGGCAAAATGTAGATTTCAAATACATAAAAGCAACTGTTTAAAAAATGCTTACAGTCATAGGAGTGATGCTGCCCAGATGTTCACAGTGATGTAACGAGCGAAGGGGAGTCTCTGGCCGAGTTCTGACTCCACCCACAGGTGAACCAAACATCCAATCAGAGACAGATGTAATGCATTCTCGTGTCAGTGATTGGACAACCGAGACCTGAAGCCATGAGCGCCTGATGAGCTCAGCCCATGGGTCCTGCTGTCTTCATCAAGAGTATCCACCTGCACCACATTTACGCACTTACTTTAAATGAGAAGTACATTACAATGGCAATTCTCCAGTCTATAACAATGCATTTATCAAATAATTTATTGGAAGGAAAATGCCAACCTTTTCATAAACACACGTAAAAGCTTTATTTGGTTCACTGGAAAATTAGTTGACAAAACACCTCACTTGTTAGTAAAAGCTAATAATAAGTGCATAATTGTCATAAAAATAAATAAATAAAAGAAACATTACTTTAGAACGTAAAATAACAAATTGTAATGAAAGGCAACATTACATTTATTAGTCATTATTTATTTATTTCAAATTTATTCTGCTATTTTATAGCATTGAAAAACAGTTTGACTCAGTTTTATGTATTTATTCTTAAAGGTGAATTAATAAAATTAAAAGACGTTGTCGTTGTCATTGTAGACGTTGTCTTGATAGTTTAATAATTATAGGTCTGCATAGCAAAGATTGCATTTTTTTTTCAAAGAATGTTTAACCTCAAACTTTGTCCCAAAGTGGTGTCTCTGCTATTAGTTTACGGTAAACATGTTTGAGTTTTTAAATAGTTTTCCTTACGCTAAACGTCTACTTTTATTTTGAAGTGCAGAATCGTACAGACCGGAAATGGAATTACAGTAAATAAAAGTTTTGAGTACTGTTGCACGGCTGCTGTCAAGAGTTGTTTTGATACATTTTAAATCATTTGTATCTGTGCAAAATGGGTCGCAAGGTTACATTAGCGACTTGCTCCTTAAATCAGTGGGCACTTGATTTTGAAGGCAACTTGACAAGAATACTTAAAAGTAAGTTTATTATTCACTTGCAATTTGTCACCAGTAGCAGTAACTAATAGTGCTAAAGGTCTTATGATCTTAAAGTGACCTCGCCTCATTTTACATCATCTCTTTTCTCCAAAAACAGGTATTGAGATAGCCAAAGAGAAAGGAGCCAAGTACAGACTGGGACCAGAGCTAGAAATCTGGTAATATTGTCATTCATAGACTGTAGATATTTCAACAAATATGTGATGCATTTGCACAATTGAGAATAAGGACATGTGCATTATTGGAATATTTGCATTCATAATATAATGTAATATAAACCAACTAAAATTCAATGTTGAAAATGAGAAAACTGATGATACTGTATTTTGTGGTCTCTTTCATATACATCAGTGGGTACGGCTGTGCAGATCATTTCTACGAGTCAGACACCCTGCTCCATTGTTTCCAGGTTCTGAAGTCGCTCTTGGAATCTCCTTTGACCCAAGATATCATCTGTGATGTGGGAATGTAGGTTATATTGTATATAAAATGTATATGATTTCTAATGCATTTACCTTCACTTTTATCTGCTCTTTACACAGGCCTGTTATGCATCACAATGTTCGATACAACTGCAGAGTCATTTTCTTAAACAAGTAAGATTTGACTAAAGTGCAGCATTATAAAGCATTTGCATTACTGCTTAATGATTAGTTAATTACAATAATGTAAAAATATATGTATAATAATATCTTATAACATGTTTTGTTTTATATTTGACAGAAAGATACTGTTAATTCGTCCTAAAATGCTTTTGGCCAATTATGGCAACAACAGGGAATTTCGATGGTTTTCACCTTGGAGTCGACCCAGGTATATTCCATGATATAGTGGTTCAATCTTGGGATCATTTGCATAGCAAAGTCTTTAATAATCGGTGATAAATGATAGGTCACATATGAAATTAATTTTGTTGCAGACATGTTGAGGAGTACTTCTTACCCAGAATGATCCAAGATGTGACAGGGCAGGTAAAATATTATTGCCTTGTATTACCTAATTATAAAGCTCAATTATTATCGGTATGTAATTATTAATAATGGTTCTTATTATTAATTTGCTGAGTTGCTTCTTTAGAAACCTGATCAAAAACTATATAAAAAATAATAATATATACAGTGGTGTGAAAAAGTGTTGCCCCCCTTCCTGATTTTTTATTTTTTTGCATATAATTTAAATATTAATCAAAGATAACACAAGTAAACACAACATGCACAACAAAAAAATATTATTTTTGACAGTTGATTATGTTACAATGTTAGAAAAAAGTTATATTTCAAATAAAATTGTTCTTTTTAATTTGTGCTCATGAAAGAATCCATGAATATTTAGCAGAAAAAAATAAAATTAAGTACAAAAATAATTATATTCTTAATTATTCTTATTCTACATGTATATTTGCATGTATATGTATATTTGCAGGGACACATTATTTGGCATAAATAATAATCTCATCTGTCCTCATTGATAGACCACAGTGCCGTTTGGAGATGGGGTGCTGTCCACTAAGGACACCTGCATAGGGAGTGAGATATGTGCTGAGCTGTGGAACCCCAGGAGGTAATGCTCATCTCATCAATATTATATGAATGGCAAATTATTGTCTTAAATTCTTTCCTAATATCCTGCAGAGGACATGTAGACATGCTTTTTTATGTTATGCTGTAATCTGGTGAAATAAAATGTGAATGTAGTTCCATAATTGCTTTTGTTTGAGAAATTAAACTTTCTTTTACTTCTTTTTTTAGTCCACATGTTGACATGGGTTTAGATGGTATTGAGATCTTTACCAACTCCTCTGCAAGCTACCATGAGCTACGTAAGGCTGACCACAGGGTGAACTTGGTCAAATCTGCCACCACTAAGGTAAACAGATTGTATTAATATTTCTGAATGATTTAAATCATATTACAGTATAAACAGTAATGACATGTTACTATATTATTATCACTGCATTTATGATCAAATAGATAGGTGAGAATAAGAGACTTCTTTCAGAAACATGAATTATTCCAATCTTTTTACAGTACATATTAATGAATCTATTTTCAAGTGGCCTTTGTAAAGATAGTGTTGACAATGAGCCTTATATATAGAATATGTTTGTTTCAGAGTGGAGGGATCTATCTATTTGCCAATCAGAAGGGCTGTGATGGAGACCGCCTGTACTACGACGGGTGTGCTATGATTGCCATCAATGGAGACATTGTTGCCAGAGGAGCGCAGTTCTCACTTGAGGATGTAGTATGTGCCAATTCACACTTATTTGAATATTGAAACTCACCCAAGTGACTGTGATTAACATGCTGAAGATTTCAGTTTGATCAGTCAGATTTCTTCTGACTTGCAGGAGGTTGTCACAGCCACTCTTGATCTGGAAGATGTTCGGAGCTATCGAGGAGAGAGGTGTCACCCACATATGGTGAGCAACTTTAAAAGACATCAGAGTTTGAAGTTACAAACCATGCTTTAAATATTTTTCTTACTGCACAGGACTACGAGCACAAACCTTATCAGAGGATCAAAGCAGACTTCTCTCTTTCTGACTGTGATGACAGGTTTCTGCCCACACATCAGCCTGTGGAGTGGGTTTTCCACCTACCAGAAGAAGAGATCAGGTAACTTCAACAGGGAAAAAATGAAACTACAAATAACCTAGATGTATACATTTAAAGGAAAAGTTCACCCACAAATAAAAAATTGCTGACAAGTTACTCTCCCTCAGGACATCCAAGATGTAGATGAGTTTGTACAGATCTGTACAGATTTGGAGAAATGTGACATTACATCTCTTGCTCACCACTGGATCCTCTGCAGTGAATGGGTGCCGTCAGAATGAGAGTCCAAACAGCTGATAAAAACATCATAATATTCATAAACATCATAAGTAATCCAGACGACTCCAGTCCATCAGTTAATGTCTTGTCAAAAGCTGTGTTTGTAAGAAAAAAATCTACCATTAATGCTTTTTAACTTTAAACCATTTTAATTTAAATTCACTCCATGATAACACAAGTAATCTCCTGACATCAAAATCCACTGACATATTTGTTTAGAATTGTTTTGGAATTTTTTGTAAACGGTGCTTGATCTTTAAAAATATTCATGCGAGGCAAATTTTTCTTTGGATAGAGCAATATTATGGATAGAGACCTCATATTTAAGCCTAAAGCAATGGTTTAAGAAGTAAAAAACATAATTTGTTTATTACAAACACAGCTTTTCGCTTCACAGAACATGGATTGATTGATAGACTGTAGTTGTGTGGATTACTTATGGATTATTGGGATGTTTTTATCAGCTGTTTGGACTCTCATTCTGACGGCACCCATTCACTGCAGAGGTGAACAAGTGATGTAATGTTAAGTTTCTCCAAATCTGTTCCAGTAAAGAATCAAACTCATCTTTGGTGCCCTGAGGGTGAGTAAAAGACTCATTACATTTAAATACTTAAGTAAATGTACACACATAATGAGACCACATTGAAAATCCCAGAAACAAACAGAAAGTTTAATGATTTTTGAACACTTTAAAAGATTATATAATATATTGATGTAAAAAGAAGAGTCATTTTGAAGATTCTATTTCTATATTTTTTTCACTTCTGCTTTTCATTCAAATTCTTATGCAAATAATATAATTTGCATTTAAAAAAAAAAATAATAATAATTCCAATTACAGTTTCTACATTACAAAATAACAATACAAAGTAGAAGCATTTTAACTTGTGAAAGACTTCATTTTCATATTGCATCAACAGACTTGTTTTGCTGCTCTCTAGTGGAGCTGCACATTAATACACCCTCAAACAGATCGACCATTTGTGTTAACATCCATCCTGAAAACCCAGTTATGACTTAAAGAGCAGCCAATTCACTAAGAGTGATTAAAGCAAAGTGATTTAAAATGTTCCTGTAACATGCCAAATTAGTGTTCTGGTCCAATGAGACTACTTTTGTTACTTTAGAGGTTTAACAGTACCTTGTGACACTAATTTACTCCTGGCTGTATCATCTCTGTTTGGAAATAAAGATTCAGACATAAAGAGGAGAAACTGGGAGAAGGGAAAAGTGTAATACCCACATAATAATATATTGTATTGGTGCACATTTATAAAATCAATTATTATATGTTTATTTTGGGTGTTTTTTTCAGTCTTGGTCCTGCCTGTTGGTTATGGGACTACTTAAGGAGGAGTGGACAGGTGTGTGTGTGTGTGTGTTTGTTTTATTCTATTGTGCATGTAAATTTGAATGTTTACATTCATTTATACAATTTAATAAAACTCAGTGCTTGTCCATTGTTTTAAGCAAATATCTTTATTTATGATTTTATGGTCATGAATGTGAAGATATAGGACCATGATTTTATGGTCATGAATGTGAAGATATAGGACATCTATAGCTAATGAGATTTGTGAGTTTTGTTGTTTTTAGGCTGGCTTCCTTCTTCCCCTTAGCGGTGGTGTGGATAGTTCATCCACTGCCTGTATCGTGTACTCCATGTGCGTGCAGATCTGCCAAGCTGTCAAAGAGGGCAGTAAGTCCAAAATACACACACACACACACAACCAGCTAATTGAAAGCTTATACTTTAAAAATGTTCCCACTGTTCTCAGATTCTCAGGTGCTGGAGGATGTACAGCGGGTGGTCAGCGATTCGTCCTACAGGCCTGAGGACCCACGTGAGCTGTGTGGACGCCTCTTTACCACGTGCTACATGGCTAGTGAAAACTCCTCTGAGGACACCCGCAACAGAGCCAAAGACCTCGCTGCTCAGATCGGCAGGTCAGTGGATGGCATGGCAGCTAGTACATTTTTGAATGTTTCTTTTAAACATTTGCCTCTGGTGCTCACCAAGGCTGCATTTATTTGATTGAAATTACTGTAAAACAGTAATATTGTCAAATATGATTACAAATGAAAATAAACGTTTTCTATTTTAATAAAATTCATTTATTAAGTAATTTATATGAAAATGTTATCTGTTCTCTTCTCAGCAATCACCTAAATATCAATATTGACATGGCAGTAAAAGCCATGCTGGGAATCTTCTCTATGGTCACAGGGAAGTGGCCTCAGTTTCGTGCTAATGGAGGAAGTTCCAGAGAGAACCTGGCACTGCAGAACGTCCAGGTACATAATAGACACTGATGCTATTAATAAATGCATGATTTTGTATTAGTGACTTATTGCATATTTTCGCAAAGAATACATACTTAACATTTTCAGAAAAAAAAACACTTTGGTTGACCACCATGAAAGTCTCAAAATCACACAAAAAAACATCTTACGCAAAAACACGGAATGTGCAATACTAAGATTGTAACATGTAGTTGTTGATGGGCATTTTGATACGACTTGTTGCTTATGATTTGTTTTATATGCTTTTTACATGAGCCATGACATCACAAAAGCGCGGGCTTGAGACAGCAGTTTCTGTCAAAGTGATGCTAAATTGCGGTTTGCAAATGTATGCTTGCATTGTAACACAACCACCACATTTTTCACAGAATAATATCACAGTTAGTCACCCTAAGCGTCAAACCACCTGCAAATTTGCTGAGTTTGGGTTCTACCTTCACTACTTTAAAACATAACTAACATAGGAACATTATGCAACTCTTTCCAAGAAAATAGCTTGTGCTTTAGATTGGCAAAGTAATGCTTGATTAGAACCTATTTAAGACATTTATCATGTCACAGCTTTGAAAGTGGTATAATGTGCTCTTAAAAGTGATTTAACCACTTAAACAAAAGTTTGCAAAGAAATAACTAGACACATCAAAATAATCATGATTAGTCTTGTGATTCCCAACTTGTCTTTATAAAGCAAAATAAAATGGTAATATCAGTTTTTTATAAATGTATTAAAAATGGTTGCATTAAACATCTAATATCGTAACATGTTAACTTTGGCAGACTTCAAAATTGTTTAAATAATTATCTTTTATGTTTTCCACTCAACATTTTTGCAGACCCCCTAACACACCCGTGCAAACTCCTGGTTACTAAATTGATTACTAAAAACTTTTGCTTTTCCAAAATATTGTCTGAACTAACAATTAACAAGACTTCTAAAGCATTTGTTAATATTAGTTTGATAATTACTCAGCATTAAATACTGCATTAAGATTTTACAACTAATACAAACTAAATTGGCTAACATTAACAAAGGTTAATCAATGCTGTAAAATACAGTATATTGTTTATTGTTCATTTTAGTTCATGCATTAACTAATGTTAACAAATGAGATCTTACTGTAAAGTGTTACTGCAGATCCTTTTGAATCTAAAGGTCTGATGTATGTGCATGATGGATGTGTGTGTATGTTTACTCCAATACAGGCTCGTATCAGGATGATTTTGGCCTACCTCTTTGCCCAGCTGTGTCTGTGGGCTCAGGGAAAACCTGGTGGTCTCTTAGTTCTTGGTTCAGCAAACGTGGATGAGAGGTGTGTCTTTACATGTTCTTTCAGTATCCAACTGTCAATAGTAATGAAGGTTGCTTAAAAGAAAGTATTTTTTGTCTTTTTGCAGCTTGACTGGATACTTCACAAAGTATGACTGCTCCAGTGCTGATATCAATCCCATTGGAGGTGTTAGTAAGATGGACCTGAAGTGCTTTTTGCAGTACTGTGTAAAACGCTTCCAGCTCACTGCCCTCATAAGGTGTGTAATCCATTTATTTAATCAAAAAATACAGTAAAAACAATATGTTATAATTTAAAACAACTGTTTTCTATTTGAATACATGTTATTATTATTTAACTTATTTATTCCTGTGATGGCAACACTGATTTTTCAGTCTTCAGTGTCACATGATCCTTCAGAAATCATTCTAATATGCTGATTTGGTACCCATCTGCTGTACAGCATTTTGGATGCTCCACCAACTGCAGAGCTTGAGCCACTGACTGATGGCAAGATCGTCCAGACTGATGAGGTAAACATTGTCAACCTCATTCACTGATAAAAAACGAGGTCTTGAATACTACCACATCTACCAAGTCATTGTGATTGATTGAGACGGGATGTGCAATGGACTCTGCACAACTGTGTGTGGCAATGGTTGTCTAGTAAAATGGTTGTCTGTCTGAAATATATTTAAACTGGCCAATATACTGTTTGACAGTCATATGACTCCTGCAGTAGGCTGTGTATTTTCCTAAGCCATCTTCTCAGTCAAGTTGATCAAATTTCACATGAAAATATTTTCTTTGCAATCATGTGATTTCTGCCGTTTAAAACACAAAGCAGAATTATCACAAGCAATTCTTGTTGTCATTATACATTAAAATCTAGAACGTCATGGGAAAACATAATCCAAAAGCATTGCATCCATTACTGATATTTCAGTCTACAGCTTGGCTTGCATTCATGTCATTTTTTCATTTCTAGACAATGTCTTCTGGTATATTGTATGTAAATATGTATGTATGTAAACTTCACTTTAATCACTGGATGGTGCAATTGTGTCTCATGTTCCATACAGTGCCTTGCGAAAGTATTCATACCACAATTTTTTTCACGTTTTATGTTGCTGCCTTATGTTAAAATTTTCCACATCAATCTACACTCCATACACTATAATGGAAAAGCAAAAAAGGAAAAAAAAGGTTTTTAATATCTAAATTTATTAAAAATAAAAAACTTAAATGATTCCACTGCATAAGTACTAATACCTGGGACAGGTGATATTTAGCTCAGGAGCATTCATATTGCTTGTAGGTGTTACTAGACTTTGAGTGAAGGTAACCTGTGGCAAATTCAATTGAATGGGTATGATTTGGAAAGGACACACGTTTTAATAAAAGGTCTAACAGCTGATAATACATATCAGAGCAAACAAAGCCCTGGGGTCAAATTAACAGTCTGTAGAGCTCTGAAACGGATTTGCGTCAAGCCACACATCTGGGGAAGAGTTCAGAAAAAAATTCTGCTTCATTGAAGGGTTACAGAAGCATGTAGTCTCCGTTACCCTTAATGGAAGAAGTTTGAAACAACCAGGATTCTTCTTAGAGCTGTCCTCCTGGCCAAACTGAGCAATTGATGGAGAAGGGCTTTGGTTCGAGTGGTGACGAAGAACCTGATGGTCACTCTAGTTGAGCTCCATGATGATATGTGGAGATAGGAGAAATCTACAGAAGGACAAACATCACTGCAACACTCCACCGATCTGGGCTTTATGGCGGTGTGGCCAAACTCAATCCTCTCCTCAGTGAAGACAAAAGAAAACACAATTGGAATTTATAAAAAAAGCACCTAAAGGACCCTCAGACTCTGAGAAACAAGATTGTCTGGTCTGATGAACCTCAATTCTAAACATAATGTTTGAAGGGAACCAGCTCTTCTCATCACCTGCAGAGTACCATCCCAAGGAGTAAAGTGTGCTGTAGCAACCTCATGCTGTGGGGCTGTTTTTCAGCAGCAGGGAATGAGGGAATCATCAGAGTAGAAGAAAAGCTCAGCGCACCAAAATATTGAGATAGCTTAATGAAAACCCAGTCCAGAGCATTCAGAACCTCAGACTGGGCAGAAGGTTTACCTTCCAACAGGACAGTGACCCTAAGCACACAGCAAGAGTGGCTTATACTGTACACAACGCTGTGAATGACCTTGAGTGGCCTAGCCACAGCCTGGACTTGAACCCAATTAAATATTTCTGGAGAAACCTGAAAATGTGCATCTGCCCCCATCCAACCTGAAAGAGCTTGAGAGGTGAAGAGGTGAGGAGAAGAATGGCAGATAATTGGCAAATGTTGATGAGCAAAGCTTGTCGCATCAAACAAAAAAGACTTGAGGCTGTAAAGGTACTTCAGCTAAATATTTAGTTAAGGGTATGAATACCTATGCAATGTATTTGTTTGAGTTTTTTCATTTTAATAAATTACGAAGTTGTGAAATTTCTGTTTTTGCTTTGTTAATATGGTGTATGGAGTGTAGACTGATGTGGGGGGGGGGTAATTTAAAGCAGTTTAACATAAGGCAGCAACATAACAAAACGTGAAAAAAATTAAGGGGTATGAATACATTCGCAAGGCACTGTATATAATTAAATTTTAAACAATGACAGATTGGAGATGATTATTGCGTGTTGTATGCTCACGTGGCTTCAGCTAACTTTTTAGTGGCTTTTAAAAAGTGGTAGGGATGGAATCAACTTTGGCAAAGTGATCAAATAGCAATTAAAATTCTGTTTAATTAGTGACTTTCAATTTGTTTTTCATTTGAATATTTTATTTAATATTATATTTTATGACATTTCAATTATTCCGTTTTAGGTGAAGTAAAAATATACATTATATTTATACATACATTTATACATATATATCTAGTAAATAAATTTACAAGATTTGTAAGGATTTGTAATTGAGTCAAATGAGAACCAGTTTGATGTCTGATATTTTTGCAAAGTACTGTGGACATGTATTTTATTTATTTTTAATTTATGTGTGTGTGTATATATATATATATATATATATATAAAATGTTGTTTTATTTATGTATTTATTTTTTAATTATTATTTATTTATTTTTGTTTTCCACTTACATGTTCAAGATGTCCTTATTTTTATAGGGCATGTTTACTATGCTGCTGTGCCCTTATGTGCTTTTTCCATCACTGTGTGCATGCAGACAGATAGTTTTACAGCTCACATGTGTTTCTGTGCCTCCCTCCCACAGGCTGACATGGGAATGACCTACTCGGAGCTGTCTGTGATTGGCAGACTCAGGAAGATCTCCAAGTGTGGCCCGTACAGCATGTTTTGCAAGTTGATTCACTCATGGAAAGAGACCTTCTCTCCCTTGCAGGTCAAACATGCCCTAAACATACAGTACTCATAGTGCCTGATACTTTTAAAAGCAGATAATTCTCCACCATTATTTTATGACCAGTAGGGTAATGCCATGCTTTGTGCAAATGCCATTTTTTTTTTTGCAGGTGGCTACTAAAGTGAAACATTTCTTTAGGATGTACTCAATCAACAGACATAAGATGACAACAGTAACACCCTCTTATCATGCTGAAAACTACAGTCCAGATGACAACCGCTTTGACCTCCGTCCTTTCCTTTACAACACACAGTGGATTTGGCAATTCCACTGCATAGACAATGAGGTCAGCAAATCTACAGAACAATGTGATTTCATTGGGCTGTGTAATTCAAGCTTTAATATTGAAACTTTACACAAATATATACAGTGCCCTCTAAAAGTATCGGAACAGTAAAGACAAAATTGCTCTGTTGGCTGTGAAGTCAAGACATTTACCAATATGACTAAAAGATGAATATGAGACAAAACTACAGAATGTCACAATTTATTATTGGGTGATTCAACACATAGATGTTTTACCAGCTAAGAAGATCAGCAGTTTCATCCCTCTGTCTGATGTGAGCATAAGTATTGGAACAGTTGCGTCACAGGTCTTTCTAAGTGATCAGCTGTGTCCTGCTGCATTAATTCTTCAGATATTAAAAGCAGGGAATGTGTCGTATCAGTTATATCCATTACTTCTGTATTCTGAATCTTGCATTCGATGATGACACACACAAACCAGGATGAAGATGAGGGAGCTGACTTTGAGAGAAATGCAAGCAATTTGGATGCTAAAATAAAAGAGGAAGTCAATTAGAGCTATAACAAAAACAACACAGCCAACAGAGCAATTTTGTCTGTGTGTGTGAATGTTTGCTTGAAGATGTCTGTATGTAGTTTTTCTATTTGTATAAAATGCATTCTGTTTTTCTGTTGTATAGGTGGCTATGATGGAGTGATATGAAAGGCGTATGTACAACTGTTATCAGACGCCGTTGATCCTTGGTCCAAAGATTTGTCTTGGCCGCTGATGATATAGTGAGCGCTCAACAGTTCTCTGCACTCTTTCTGTTTGGCTGCATATGCACTGCAACTTATTCTAGTTATTGTTTTTCTTAGGCTGTATAAATCCTAAATGATGTCTTCAGTTATGTTCACACGATAATGCAAATAATCAGGTTTGTGACCAGTGATATTCTGTATGGTAATGGTTGTTAAAAAAATAAAACAATACATATGAAATTGTTCATATGCAGTTACTGTTAAAGAAGATATCCTGTACTGTTATTTTCACTTTCATAATCTTTCATTGAATATTTTGCCATAACAACCATATTTGTCCAGATCAGCTCAAGTGTGTAGTGTAAATGACTCTATAACCAAGCAAATTAAATGACTGCAGCATTTTTTGACTTGGTCATTCCTCACAGAACTCTGTAATATAATAATATATTTCTACAAAAAGGATTATGCTCTTCATATAGTATGCTTTGGTAAAGCTCAGGCACTTAAGGTTTCTAAATTGTAGCTTGATTATCTGCAAAGTCACAAGAAATCAGGAATAGATAATTCACCCCAAAAATGAAAATTCTGTCATTATTTACTCACCCTCATGTTGTTCCAAACCTGTATGACTTTCTTTCTAAGTATTTTTGTTTTAAAGAATGTTGGTTCTGGTTACCATTGACTTTCTTTTTATAGACATGGTTGTTCTTAAAAATATCTTATTTTTTTACAAGCACAGAAGAAAGACCGTCATGCAGGTTTGGAATGAAATGAGAGTGAGTAAATAATGATAGGATTTTCACTTTGGGATGAACTATGCTTTTAACTTGAGGGTAATTTTTGAAATGTAAAAAATAATAAATAAATGAAAAAAATCCTCTTTTTTTAATCCTTTGCTAATGCTGTGTCGTCTGTGTTGTTGAAAAGCCGCTGGTTACTGTTTTCCCACCAAACATATCACTTCCTAAAAAATATATTATTTTAAGTGGCTTTTTGTTTAGATATTATAGTTTCAAAGACTAACAGGATAGAATGTGATGTTGAGGACAACAAAAAGCTATTAATTGATTATCAATTTAAAAACAAAATAAAAGTGTGATTTTCATATTTTATTCATTATGGCGTACAAATGTAGATTTGAAAGAGATTTTACTTTAAAGTTGTCTTAAGGCAGAAAGCATGAGAGGATGTGGACGAGTTGGGTGTTAGAGAATTGACTTCCTCTTTGAATGTGTTAAACGGTCTAAACACACACAAATGTTTTATAAATGAGAAGAAAAAAGAGTTTATTTCAGGGAGATTAGTTCATCTGCCATTTAACTGTTCTCATTATAACCCGTATTAAGAGTGTCACGCTTGCTCAATCCGTTCGCAGCTCATGACGCAAATGAACTCGAAGGAAAATTTAGGACAAAATGAACACTAGGCTCATAAATCCCAACCAGTTACCTAGATTAAAAATAGCCTTCGTTATAAACAAAGGCGGACGTTTCTTTGAGCGACGGAACGCAACATTACACCAGCAGCAGAGGATAGTGCTTTTCTTTCGAATTATTCTTTTTAATGATTCTTTTGAACCGATTCGCATAGTGCCTTTAAAAACACCATCAACTTTAGTATGTGACGAGCTCTATATGATCTTTAATATATTAAAAATGATAGAAAAACATCAGAATGCAACTAAAACGTATGTTGGGTGATGATTGAACGAGTGAATTGTTGGAGGGTGAACTGGTTCATTATAAAGAATCACTGGAACCGATTCTTTAAAATGAAACTTACTAGTCAGCGCTCTTGACATGAGCGAGCAGAAAGTTTCATTTGAGTGAGTGAGTGAGCAGCGGATATAGGAGGAGTTGCCGTCTCCTAAAAACACTTCGAGCACTGTTGCTCTCTCTGAAATGTTACATTTACTTACTGTAACACCGACCCAGTACCGTGGGAATAAAAACAAGTGCGTCTCCACTTTGGTTACTAGCAAGACTGTCTCTTTATTTACAGACATGGGCAGAAGACTCGTTGTCCTTCGTCACTACTGATATCTTTAACGCCCTGTTTATTTGGAATATCTGGAGCCTTAGATGGAAGTAGAAGAGCCGCTACTGACTGGCAGCATTAACCGGGGCTCAGGTGATTATGGGTCTCATGATAATGAACATTATCAACATGAAGTATCGCCAGGATCAAGACGACTGTCCTATTCAGTGACTGACGATTCGTACCCTGTGCACGAAGGTACCTATGTCTGTCAGCCTGACCTGAGTGTCCTGCCTTTAAAACTTTCCCTTAACCTTTGCTCTGCTGTCTTGTTGTTTATTCCCTTTCTCTGTGTGTTACTTCATTAAAGTCTAAAGATTGTGAAAGTCTTTGTGAGGCTGGTATCATATTCATTCGCCTCTGTTTGGTTTCTGTCTTTGCTGTCAGACAAACACACCATTGTCTTCTCGTTGCCTCTGCAGGTCATCTACTCTGACTTCATAAGTTGCTGATTGATGTATCAAATTACAAGCAGTAGTTAAGACATACTGAAAATGCATTATTGTTTACAGTTAATGTAATATTAGTTTTCACATTTTAGCAGAAATTTGGAGCAGCTGAAGTTGTTATGGGTGGATGACTGAAAATCTTGTTCAGACTTGTTACAAAAAAAGTTGCAAAATACAATTTGAACATTATGTCAATGTAATCTGAAGGGAAACAAACTGACTAGTTTGTTTTAGTCTGTGATTTGGGCATGTTTAGAAAAAAAGTTTTTATTTGTTGACATTAGTTAGCTAAATTAGTTATCATGAACCAACAATTACTGTAGCAGTACTTCTACAGCATTTATTTAATTTGTATCGCAAGATTTATGAAAACATTTTTACGATCAAACGTTGTATCTGTTAACAATAGATATGCTGTGAACTAACATTAACATTGACTTTTTTTAATTAAGATCAACAAAGGTTAATAAATGCTGTAAACATATATTGCTGTTAGTTATATGTAGTAATATAGTAAAATATGTTCATGTTAGTTATTTTATATCTCCAGTACAAGTCAAATGAAACGTTCAGTAGCTCTTTGGTGTTTTCACTCAAGAATGGTTTGGAGTTGCTGGCTCATATCCTGTTGAGAAGTTCAGGTTTGGCAGCTCCTGAATATCCTGTGACACTTAAAAATATGCATACACGCATAGTTTTACAATCAGAATATTTGTTCAACTCCGTACAGGTCAAAGAATGTTCCTGTAAATTTTGCACCAGATTTTGCTCCGCGAGTGGTTAAATTGCGAGTGCGAGTGCAATATAGGAATGGTTTTTATGGAGCAAAAATATCTTTCACTATATTTTGGTTTAGATTACAGAGAATTTAATAGTTTAACTTTGTTTAATATTACAGGATCGCCAATGCAAAACATTTTAGGGATCTTTTTTGCTAATTAAAAAAAAGAAAAAAAAAAAGTCAAACGCATAAAATTCACAACTAAAACTTTTGGTTTATCTTTTTGTTTATTTGTTTTTCCTTTGACAGATGCAGATGCAGACCTCTATATCCAGCAGGCAGTTGTATTTATTGAAGATGCGATTCAGGTTATTATTATATTTTTCTATCATCTTTTTCATTTTATATTGATTGAATGATTTCCCTGATTTCCCTGTTTGTGCTCTTTCCCACAGTATCGATCCATCAATCACAGGGTTGATTCTGGGTCCTTACGGTTATATAGATGGTATTATTCCAAAATTTGTCAGTGGTAAGCAAGCAGACATTTATCTAAGGATTTATTTATTTTTATTTTTATTTTATCTGTGGTTCTCAACTGGTGAAAACAATACTTATTGGGTTGTGGACATAAGGTCTGAGTGGTGCTCATAAAAGTTGACAAAACAAGTTTTAGCAGATATATATACATTTTAAAAGGTTTTTTGGGGGGGGGGGGGGTGCAAAAGTGATTTTTTCTTTTTTTGCATGTTTGTCACACTTTAATGTTTCAGATCATCAAACAAATTTAAATATTAATCAAAGATAACACAAGTAAACACAACATGCAGTTTTTGAATGAAGTTTTTTATTATGAAGGGAAAGCAAAAGGGAAGTCGTGGCCTAATGGTTAGAGAGTTGGACTCGTAATCCAAAGGTTGCGGGTTCGAGTCTCGGGCCCGCAGGGATTGTAGGTGGGGGAGTGAATGTCCAGCGCTCTCTCCACCCTCAATACCACGACTGAGGTGCCCTTGAGCAAGGCACCGAACCCCCAACTGCTACCCGGGCGCCGCAGCATAAATGGCTGCCCACTGCTCCGGGTGTGTGTTCACGGCAGACAGTCTCTGAAATAACATTAGTCAATTTGATACCTGTCTACAGGTGACTGCTTTCTAATGCTTTATTGTTTATTAGTAACTGTTAGCAGGAATATTTTTGGGGTAAAAAAAAAAGGATTGTGACAGTAATTTTCTTAATAGCATGACACATTGTGTTGCACTGGACCTGCAACATTCCTTTTCCTAGCTGCTTATGTGGTTATTGGCTTATGTTTCTCTCTGTCAGCATCAGTTCCACACTCTCTCTTTCTCTTGAAGGGGTCTGGGGTTCACTATTGCTGTTGTATTGGGACTGGCTTTCATTGAGAAACCCTCCTCTCTGACCTACACCTCGGACCTTCGTTTCAAACCCAAGCCTTGGGAGCCACCCTGTGGACTGACGGAGGGGATTGAGATGGTCTGCCTTTGTATCTTCATCCTAGATGTCACTGTGAAGGTAGAAATCCAGAAATATTCAGTTGACTATTGAGATAGCATTAAACGGGTAGTTCACCCAAAAAATTAACATTCTGTCATTATTTGTCTTTCAAGCCCATATGACGGAGTTAAACAGACCTCTTTTGTAATATGATTTAAGTTGCTTAATATTATATTAAAGAACATATTGGATGTTTTGTGTGTTTTGCAGAGTTATCTGATAGGATGGGAGGAGTTTCGTATGAACAAATGGCTGATTGGTTATATGGTAGTGATTTCAGCATCAGTTATTGACTGGATGTTGAGTATTAGCATGATGTGCAGTGAGGTGAGTTTATAAGAACTGTACTACAAAGCTGCTTATTTATTGTGCCTCTTTACACTATAACAGTATATGACAATATTTACACTATTAAAAAAAAAATTGTAGAATGTTTTCACTCGAAATTGCTAGTAAATTCCACAAATAATTACAAAGAAATGGCAATTAACGCATTAAATTAAACTGAATATTGAAATAGTATTAAGTTAAATGTGACAATAAATTACTAAATTAATGCAATATGACATAAATATACCTCTTTATGTAGTTTCATTAAATGAAATATCGAAAGTCCCCACATGTAATCTGCCCAACACTATTGGCAAAATAACATTTTCTTATAATGCATAGTAAATGCAAGTAAATTTTAATTCTAAATGAACTTCATTAAAGTGCAGTTAAAATTTTAATTTAAAATTCTATTTAACTTAATTTATGATTCCAAAATTTAAGTTGTATTTTAAATCTTGCCCTCCGTTGTCACTCAAATTTCATTTGCATAAGCACATCACATATGTCCTGAGGGAAATGAAATGAAATGTAAACGTTTGGACAGTCTATTCCTTCATAATCTTAAATAAGTAAATGTCTCAGTCTGAATCAGCATCAGGTCCGTTGATTGTAATGCTTCCCTGCCATTCTGTCCCACAGAGTTTAAGAGTCAGGAGACTAATTCGCCCATTTTTCCTCTTGCAAAACTCTTCCCTTATGAAGAAAACTCTAAAATGTATCAAAAGGACTCTTCCAGAAATAGCAAGGTAATAACATATTTTCTGTAATAAGGGTTTTTCCCCATAACAGCCTCCATTTAATTCCTTATTTTCACTTCACTTGTGTGCAGTTTTATTCTAATATTATAATTTAAAAATGACCAGATAAATCTGCTCTCTCTGTTTTTCTCTCTTTCTGTTTCAGTGTTATTCTGCTTCTGGCGTTACACATCTGCTTATTCACCATGATAGGAATGCTGATCTTTGCCAAATCAGATGTAAGAAGTGATCACATCCTTATTAGATAACTTCTATGAATACTTATATGGGCCCACTTTTTGATTTAAATAAGCCCCTATCCCCAAGTATTACATTTAGCCACATAACTCATACTTAGAATTTGTGCTTTGGACATGAATGATACTTTAGTGTTGATTATTGAGGAGAGATGTTCAACAGAATAGATTTTTACCGGGCAGACAATGCAACAGGCAAAAAACTCCTAAAGACTTAAGTTGATGGGGAAACCTGAGTCATATCTAGAGAACAGAATATAGAGACTTGGATGTGGGATTTTTGACATGGGCCAGTAAGCAACCACATAGCAACCATGCAAATCACCCTAATAGAGCACCGTTGTAACCACCTAGCTACATGCTGAATACCCCAGAAACCACACAGCATCCATCCACAACACTTTAGTATCCTGGCAACAATTTTTGCACAGGCAAGCACCACTAAAACTTTCTTCAGAATATGTAAAAATGTAATCAGGGTTTGTGTGGGACTTAAAAAAGCCTTTAAAAAGTCTTAAATAAGGGCGGGAAGTGCTTATTAAATGTTGCATACATTGCAAAAGTGAAAATGTTTTTGCTTTCCAATTCAAATATCTAATCAGTCTTAAGTCAAGATACATTTACATGCAAATGTAAGTTCTTGTTTAAAACAAATATCTGTCAATGGAGTATGAAATATTTTTTCCCTTTGAATTAAGTTGAATTTTTCTGAGCTCATTAGCAGATGTTGTGCATATTTTAATCAAACTCAGATCAATTTCAGACTTCGTATGTCAATGCAAGTAAATGTATCTTGACTTAAGAGACATTTTGCACAAAATTACTGTGGAAGAAAATCACTTTTTTGCAGTGTGATCAGGAGGTAAAGTAAAAGTTATTTCCATATACTAGTGGTTGGAAAGAAAGCTATTCAAGCTGTAAGCTCTAATACAACTCGTGTGCTCTCTAGACATTTACATTAGCATATTGTCTTCTCGTATTCTCTTTATTTATTTATCTCATTTCCATAATGAACAATGTAATCTACCAAGATCAGCACAAATTAGGCTAGCAAAAAAGCAGAGCAAATAAAAAAAAATGTTGCTTAGCATACAATATGTTCAGATTACATCTTCCTCTTGCATTCAAAATAAATTAGTATGAGTGGAAACAAATCTCTCCCTTCTACCATGCAATGCTTCCACATGGCAGCTGCAATCACAGCCATATTAAGTGCAAAATGGGTTAAAACATGCTTTTTTTAAACGGTAAATTGACTACCGCAAACCTTAGTACATCATGTTGCATGATTCATTTAAATACTCTCTTCCCATAAAATTTGCGTCTGAAAGGGAAGCTTTTACAACTGCATATGCAATAGTGAAAAAATGACTGTGTCCACACCTTTTCAATGCTAATGTTTCACTGCACATCTTTAGTAAATCCCGACAGTACATTTTTAATGCCAGAGGAGGGTTTGCGCTGGCGCTAATCTGGCCGTAAATGTGCAATCTGTAATTGTCATTTGGCCGGTAAAGGAACAAATATCATCCAATCTTTACATTTACATTGAATCGCTTTTATTCAAAGTGCTACAGTCGACTGAATAGATGTGTTTCTGTAGGACCCTAAGAAGAATGGAGAATGGGAAACCTACTTCAAAAACCTGCCAAAGGCCTTGTCTTCTCTGCTAGTGCTGCTGACGACAGCCAATAACCCTGACGGTAAGTCTTCATTTGATTGTAAATGCTGTTAAAGTCTCTCAGGATAATCTCTGAATGACTCAGTAAAGTCTTAGATGGTCAGTGACATATGACATTTTGGCACCGTTGTGTCGAATTCTCAGTCATCTTTGACTCATTGCAATGGAGGCTATGAGTCATTGGCTTTAACCACATGACATGATGTCTTGTGACTTGTCACAACATTCTGTTAAACTTTCACAGGTGTCTGTATTCGTTTTAAATGTGAAACTGCCTAAAGTGTCCTACACCTTTTCTTGTAGTCTGTGTGTATTACAACATGTCTTCCTCTCTCAACAGTCATGATTCCAGCATACTCTCTGAATCGTGGCTATTCCATATTTTTTATACTCTTTAGTGTGTTTGGTAAGTTTTTATGTAATCCAGATCAATTGCATATATGCTACTCTTCAAAAGTTTTGAATAATATAAGATTTTGTAATATTTCTGAAAGAACTCACTTAGAATTATTTCTGAAAGATCATGTGTCTCTGAGGACTGGAGTAATGGCTGAAGAAAACTCAGCTTTTCCATAACAGGAATAAGTTGCATTTTAAAATTAGAAAATGGATATTTAAATTTTTATTTTAATTTAATTAACACATTTTTTTATTTTACAGATTCTTTTATTTTAAAACTTATTTTTATTCAAATAAATGCAGCTTTGGTGAGCATAAGAGAATTCTTTAAAAAAACATTACAATAATAATAATTCTTAATTATTCCAAACTTTTGACTGGTAGTATTATATAAAATACAGTTAATATTACTAGCATTCACAACTCTCCACCTGCATTAAACACTAACATTTTTATTTCTTATTTTTTTTCCTGTCAGGAACGTATTTGTTAATGAATCTAATGACGGCTATTATTTATAACCAGTTCAGGGGATATTTACTGGTGAGTGATGCACTTACATTAGACATTGTTTTAGGAATTTGTTGCTTGTTTGCTAAAGGATCATTTCAGCAATCTATATTTTGTTATTATTTCCAAGCTCATATGACTTTTGTTTTTCCCATGGAGCATAGAATGTATTTTATCATTCCCAAGCTCCTCTTTTCCACATAACAGAACTTACCACCGTCAAACTCCAAAAATAAAAACAATAAAAGTTTGTATGGAATTATGAAATTAAATATTGTATGGAAAAGAGTGGTGTGAAAATTCTACAGAAATTCGTCTTGTGTTTTGTGAAGTCATACATGTTTGTGACATAACGAGGTTTCAGTAAATGTTGATTTTAGGTGAACTGTTCCTTTAATTATTGATGTTATGGTCTGTGTGTTTAGATGTCGGTTCAGACGTCTTTAATCAGGAGGCGTCTGGGTATTCGGGCTGCTTTCGAGGTGCTGTGCTGTCCAGGCCGAGGGCACACTAGCACTCAGTCTGAAGGCCATGTGTAAGATCCAGTCCTCTCCAGCGCTTTAGTGTTTCTTCCTTATAGCAAACATTCACTCTTTATATCTCTGTCTCGTCACATGACTTTTCCTCAGGGAGCGAGTGGCGGTGAACATGTTTCTGCAGGTCATGCATAGAGTCCACATGAAGTCTTACTGCAGGCAGGCTATCATTAAGGTCAATACAGATTGCAGAATAGTTTGTTATAGTAAATAGTGCGTGACATGGTTGTTTGTTTTACCTGTCTTTTGTTTCCTCCAGGCTGCTCAGCAGTTCCCAGATGGCTTTATTAATGGCGAGGCCTTCCAGAGGCTCTTTAATGAGCTGGATAAGGATTTTATGAAAGAGGTTTGATCGTCTACATTTGTGGATCTGTTTACATTGCTGTCTGAATTCAGGAAGTCACACTTTTTGAACAGTTTGTGCAACTGGCATTAGAATCATTAGGACAGTGCATAGCAGGGTTGGGCAAATTGAGAATTGGTTCCCTTGCATTTTATGAGTTAGAATTTGAATCAGAATGACAGCTGTATGGCAATTCGCAAAACTCACCAAATGAGATTTCATGAATCCAATACGACAACAAAACAGGCACGAATAGATAAGTGTTTAAAGTTGGCATCTTATAAGTTTGCTTCATTTTGTTTGGCTTTAATACAATTAAGAGAGCATTCTTAAAAAAGAAAAATGTGCTTCAACTATGTTCCAAACAAAAAAGTTAAATTCTTATAACAAAAATAATAATATTATATCATTAATTATTAAATTAAATTATTGAATATAACATGTATAAATATAATAAAATTAATATAAATTATGTAGAAAATTCTTATATAAACATTGAATTATAATACATTTTCAGGAAATGCCCCACATTGTGTTTGATCATGTTAATTGGCAATTCATATTGAAAATAGAGTGTAATATTAAACCACACTTGTAGCAGAGTTTCTTTGAATTTCATTTAAATTTGATTTTACTTTCTCAGATTCAAACTGAAGGAGTTGAATTGGAATTTCTAAAGACACTCTTAATTTAATTCTGAATTCAGCTTTGGTGTCAGCCGACATTTTAACTCTTCTATTTTTGTTTTTCCCTGCAGCATCCACCAAAACCAGTGTACAGTTCTCCTGTCCTACAGCATATCCAGAAAATCTACAGTCACTTATATATTACTGTGCTGGGGAATGTAGTTGCTCTGGCAAATGTCATCTGTATCTGTGTAAGAAAACGATTTCCTTTTACTTGCTTTGATAATCATATGCATCACCCTACATAAAGAACATTACATACTTTTCCAGAATTCAGTATACATACTAAAACAGGGTTTTCCAAATTGGTTGTTCACCACCTAGTGGTTATTATGGAGCTGCAAGGGGCTCTTGAGATAGAAATGCCAAAATAAATTGAATTGGATTGAAATATGTAAGTTTTAATATTAAATAATCAAGTGTAACACTTTACTCTTAAACAAACAAGTCATTAAATGTATTTAAACATTGACCACAGATTGTACTTTATACAAAAATATGAAATCCACAAATGGGAAAGTGCTCAGACTCACTGTAAATGCTTACAATTCATATAATTAAAAAAAAGTTTAATAATTGTATTATTACAGTTAACACATAATCATAATTTAGATTACAAAAATAGATTGCATAGTCTATGTAGAGCACATGATGCTTTTTTGGCAAAATGGTGCCATCTTGTGGATAGCATATGCAAAAAAACACAAACCGAGTATTGTTTCGAATCTTTGAATGTTAAAGTTCATCTCTGATATCTGTTATTGTTTTTCTGCAGACTGTCTTGGTTCTGGATTCAGAGAAATCTGCCTCAGAGAAAAATAACTTCTATATGGAGGTGACTGTTTCATGCACTGAAAATAATTGATGTCGCCGTAATAATAGATGTCGCCGTGTTGGTTTGTTTGTAAAAGAAAGCATTTTTCAGTATTAGTTGATATGTGTTTTCTGCATTTTCTGTGTGGTTCTATAAATATTCACGTAAATATATTTATTTTATGTCTTTTAGATCCTCAACTGTATTTTCATCCTGTACTATTTAATAGAGATGCTGCTGAAAATAGTGGCTTTTGGTTGGAGAGGTTACCTGTCTTACAGGAATAACATCTTTGATGGAATCCTCACTGTTCTTCTTCTGGTAACACATTTCCTGTGTCATTTTTTTGTGATTTAAAATGATCTTTAGGAATTCTATGGCATACATAGCTGTTTAGGTGGTGAAGGCAGGAACTGGAGACACATTGTGTTTTTCTTTTATTCTCAACAGGCAATTCAGATATCCATATTTATCACGTACAGGATTCCATATGAGGACATGTGAGTGTGCTCAATTTCAAGATCAAATCTCCTGATCTCTTCTCCAAATGCTTTAATGTGATGTTTTACTTTTATGTTAACAGAGATCCAGTTCCACAACATGTGATGGCTTTGTGGGAGATGGTGCGACTGGTCAACATGTTGATTGTCTTCCGTTTCCTCAGAATAATTCCAGAAATCAAGGTTGGTGTGGGCTCCTTACATTAATAACCTTGGTTCTTAATGCACACAAGGAGAAATGATGCTACAGCTGTGCACCATTGCATTTTTTTTTCAAATATTTTTTGCTGGTCACCATTAAAGTTAAAGTTTTTTTCATATAATTGGCACAATTGGTCATACCCTCTGACATTAAAAGAGCACTAATAAATGCTTAAAGTGTAATAAATGCTTAATATGCTTGCTTTAGTTGATGGCTGTGATGGCCAGCACTCTTGTGGACCTGGTGAAAAACTTACGGGCATTTGCTGGCATTCTATTGGTGAGTGAACAGACTATTTTTACTCGTAGTTTTATTATTGATGGTGATTGATGGTATTGACGGTCTCTTCACTTGGACATTTCTCTGATGCAGGTGGTGTACTATGTGTTTGCCGTCCTTGGTATCTGGCTTTTCCAGGGAGCTATAACCCCTCCATCAAACATGAGGTACTGTTCATCACTCGCACATTTAACAGGAAACAAAAATACAGTAAAAACTGTAATATTGTGAGATATTATTACAATTTAAAATAATTGTTTTATTTTTAATACATTTTAAATTGTAATTATTATTGTAATGGCTGAATTTTCAGCAGTCATTACTATAGTCTTCAGTGTCACATGATCCTTCAGAAACCATTGCAATATACTAATTATGCTCAAGAAACAGTTCTTATTATTTTCATAGTTTTTACATCTGTGCTCTCCTTTCAGTCTAATCTCCAACGACAGCATAGAGAACAAAACGGATGGTCCCTTCAGCATGGCTTGTGGCACTTTTGAACAGCTGGAGTACTGGCCAAACAACTTTGATGATTTTGCCGTAAGTTGCACAGAGGCCTCTGGGAACTTTGTTTTTAACAAGTTCCCAGAATGCCATGATAAGCACGTATGAGGAATAAGTAGTCAGAGGATTTGACCAGATTTGCTAGGTTTATAGTATTAAATTGTGTTTTTAAATTTGTTTTTATTTTAATACTATTTTCACTTTCGAAAGTGACAGTTTAGATTTTATTGACAATTATAGTTCTGTTTTGTTTGATATGTTTTAGGTTTAAGCTTACATAAAATTAAGGAAAATAGTTTTTTGGTTGAACTATTTAATAAAAAAAATAAATGTAACTGTATTTTTCCTGTCATATTTTTCCAGTCCTCTCTGGTTCTTCTCTATAACATCATGGTGGTGAATAACTGGCATGTTTTCACAGACGCATACACCAGATACACTACAGAGTAAGCTAGACGCTCTCCACACACACACACACACACTCCTCTGTCTGTCTTTAACACTTGTGCTTTAACTGAACAGAGTTTTGTAAATTTGTACCCATAATCTTCCATGGCAGGTGGTCCTTGGTGTACTTTGTGACCTGGTGGTTGACATCTTCAGTCATGTGGGTCAACCTGTTTGTGGCCCTCATTTTGGAGGTATGTAGATTTTTTGCTGTAAAACGTTCAAGACTGACCATATTTACTTTATTAATACACATTCCTAGTCTTCCTATTCCAAAAGAATAAAATATATATATGTTATAGTTCTATTTTTATGACTGATATCTGATGAACTACTGAGCAAATGATCAATAGCATGATTTTTTTCCCCCCAAACCAGTTAAACACACCCTGTCCCGCAGCTGATTGTAAAGATTTCATTGGTCATGTCAGTGACAGTGTTAATTGCCTGTACAACACTGAAACCAATACTAACCCCTAACCTTAACCTTAATAACCAGTAGTAGCACACCCTGTTAGTTAGCATTACTGTCATGATAAGATCATGAACTGAATCAATAAATTCTGAGCTTTTCTTCACAGTGCAGAAAATTAGTTTCTACGCATGCTAGTTAACCTTGTTTTTTCCCCTTTGTTTAGAATTTCACCTATAAGTGGGACCGCAGTAATGCTCTTTCTGTTGAAGATGTGGAGAGAATTGCCTATCAAAGCACTGTACAGCTTATTTTCAGGTAAGAATAAAGCCTTTGAAAAGTTCTAATTTTTGTGCTTTTATGCACATTTTGAAGTATCGCATCAGAAATGAGTGACGTAAATGCTGAATTTAGATTAAAAATGCCTTAATTCCTAAAAAAAAAGGGTTAATGCGAATAATGGGAGATGGAAAGGAAATGCATTTGACAAATAAATTCCTTTATGTGCATCAAAAAAGCAAATCCTGACTGACCAGCGGACCGATCTCGTTCCATAGCATCTGAAATGTTATGGCCATTCTGAAATCCCTGAGCAAAGTCTGTCAACAAAGTATTTCTGTATAATTGTCTTATACGACTGCATTCCCAAACAGCAGGCATCTGCCTCTGAAAGCAATGGCCGCATTTACTGTGTTTCGCCTGCTCGCTCTGAGGCACAAGTAATTTATTATATAAGACAATTATTATATTCATTAGCTTCTCCTACTTTTCTTAGTGTTATACACTCAGAAAAAAATGTAGGTTGTACAAAAATGGCCAGTTATAATTTTATTCATCTTGTCAAAATACTAAATTCATTTAACATCTTGCTGTAAACACAGTAGCCTAGGAAAAGTGTCGCAGAAGAAAAATAAATAAATAAATTTGATTATCTGTCATTCAAAATTATTAGCAAAATATAAACAAAACTGAGTTGAATGTTCTTCAAGGACAGCGCATCCACACTTTGCTCCATCTTTATTCTGCTCTGTCACTCATCACAACCTGTCTGTTCTGTCTGCGGGCCGTATATTCACCACCGGTACAGAGCAGGCTGCAAATAAAATCTTGCACAGATCTCGCAAATAAAATGAAGCACTGGTTCATGCGTGCAGCGCGTGCATAACAGTCGAGTGCAGGCTCTACCGGTGTTTGAATAAAGCGCAGATATGCAGTTCTGAAAGGTGATGTACAATCAGTCTGAAGTGAAAATGGTTTGGGGAAACAGAGTGTCCATTTTATACAAATCTAAACTGTTATTCAAAACATCTTATTAGTTTTTGAAGGACTTCAACTTGTAATATTGCACCAGATAATCCTGACATTGTGGAAGCGACACTAAGGAGGTATACTGGTCATCTGAACCAATCCATATAGATACACTCTACAAAATGCTGGGTTAAATATAACCCAGCGCTGGGTAAAATATGGACGAATCCAGCGATTGGGTTGTTTAGACCCAGCGGTTGGGTTACTGCCCAGAAGTTTGGGTTAAACATTTAACCCAGTTGTTGGTTGAAAACAACCAAGCATGTGTTCTGTCCAATAATCCAGCACTGGGTTGTATTTAACCCAGCATTTTATTTTTAGAGTGTAGACAAAGCAGCTTAAATATGAGCTTTTAGGGGGCTTATTTTGGAATTGTACATAAAATAGTCCTGGCAATTTGTGAGTGACTCTCTGAGCAGGTGTACTCTCACTCCGAAGTGAAAGTGGTCTGTGGAAACAGGGAGTTTCATTTTATACCAATCAGAATTGACAGACAAAATACTATTTGGAGGGCTTTTATTATGTAATGCAACATCAGAACGTCCTGAAATCGGTTGAGTGACACCCTGTGGTAGTGGACTATTAATCTGAATTGGAACTGGTCTGTGGAAACAGGGAGTTTCCTTTTTAGAGCTATCCAAATTCATACGCTGAAAAGATAGAATATGAGATTTTGGAGGGCTTTTATTTTGTAATGCAACATCAGATCGTCTTGAAACTGGTTGGGAGACACCCTGGGGTAGTGGACTGTCAATCTGAATTGAAATTGTTCTGTGGAAACAGGGAGTGTCCTTTTTAGAGCTACCTAAAATCAAAGACAAAACTGGTCATATATGAGATTTATTTTCTAATAGAAAATCAGAGAGTCCTGACATTGGGCAAATAACATTCTGGAGTGGTGTACTATTAATCAAAAGTGAAACTTTTTTGTGGAAACAGGGAGTTTTCTTTTTATAACTATGTGAATTTACAGATAAATATGGTTATATGCAAGTTCATGAAAGGCTTTTATTTTGTTATTTCTCATCAGTTATTTTCATATTATGTGGAAATTCTACATTTAATATTACTCAACATTTGAAGTCATTTTCATTTTATCAGACCGTTTTTTAAACATTTGTATTATTTAAAATGTATTTATTTATTTATTCATTATTGACAGAGAAACTGGCTTAATAAATGAATGCCAGAGATCGCTTTTCCTTTGATCTGAGTTTTTACACACTATTACCACACCACAAAATAACGTGGCGGCTAGAATGAACATGTTTTTCAAAGTGGAGGCTGGCCTGACCGCAGTGAAAGGACGTCGGGAACGGGATATTGTTAGACCGCCCGCTCCCATTCAGATTTCACCAGAGTTACTGACCAGAAATCTGGTCGGGTCCCGCGGGACAGTCGCGGGAATGCAGACCTTTACTGTATGGTTCTTCAGCGGTTCTTTGGGGTGATTTAGGTCTTATAGGATCACTGCCATACAAAGAACCTGTTAAGCCTCTTTAAAGGTTCTTTACAAGCCAAAGAACCACTGTTGGTGCTGTTTAGCACCATTTTTATTGAAGAAATACAAAGCAATATGGCATCTCTTATGGTTCTACATAGCGCCATTTGACAAAGGTGCTGTATAGCACCTTTGAAGATGTGGTGCTATACAGCACCATAAGTGGTTTCCCTATGATTACGAGCCAAGAACCACTTTTAGTGCTATATAGCACCATTTTTTCTTAGAGCGTATAGTGGCAGTTTATCGGGAAGTGCCGATTTTGTTCTCTTTGACTCGTTGGATGGAAGCGGTGCTTATTCGCAAATATTTTATATGATATTCCAATTTTGCGCATAAGTTAAATTTGCCACTTTGGATGGACGCCTGACTAGTGATTCTAGAGACCTGGGAGAAAACAAGTTGCACAATTTTACCGACCATTAGTCGGTAAAAATTGCAAAATTTCAACTTTAAAATGAATCCGTGAGGATCAATAGGATATGGTCATTAGAGCTGTTTCAGATTCAATTGTTAATTATTTTGTGAACACCATCAAGTTATCAGAATGTTTGTCCGAGTGGTGATAATTCAATAGATGGAGCTGAAAATAAATTTGAAATTAGCTTGAATGGTCACACTTTATTTTAAGGTCAAATTCTCACTATTAAGAAACCATTAACTACGACTTTTGTCTCAGTATTATTAAAAGTTAGTAAGGTAGTTGTTAAGATTAGGTACTGGGTAGGATTAGGGATGCAGAATATGTGCTTTATAAGTACTAAGAAACAGCCAATATGTTATTAATAGGCATGCTAATAAGCAACTAGTTAATAGTGAGAATTGGTCCCTATACTAAAGCGTTACCTTTTGAATTCAAAATTCAGTAAATCATTGAAGTGAATGCTTGTGTTGTCAGTAGTCAGGACACATTATTTTTTAATCTCACGGTGTCGTGCCGTATTAAGTGATGTGGAAAATAGAAGCACGGATGTAGAACGAATGCAGAAAACTGGGAGCATGAATGAATGGTAATGTTAAGTTACTACAAAAACACTTGGTATTTAAGCATTTATTTTTGCAGTCCTATAACCTGTCAGTGATTTATTCCGTTATATAATGTGAAGTCTTTTATGTGACTTTTCATGTGAATTTTGCACAAGCGAGTACACCTTAGCTCCGATACTTGACAGAATTTGCCTGAGGCTCCGTTGCTCAGTATTTCAGGCTGCGTTCTGCTCTTTCCTCACAGCTTTCCCTCACATTCCTCTCTGATTAAGGAAGGGAAGGGTAATGATTTAATTTAGTGGAATGTGGGGTGGTTTATCCTGCTGTTTATCACTCCTTAAGATACGAGTACAAATCTTCATTTCCTAATATATAGTATTTCTGATATTTATATATTTCTGTCATTTGCCTGGATCAACACCCTTTGTTGGTCCTGGAACAATGTTTCTATCCAGTCATGTATGGCAAAAAAGATCATAGGCAGGGTATCTGCAGAATAAAACCTGAACAAAATAATGATGATGATGATGAAGATAATCTATACAGAACACTGCCAGTACAAAACAAACCCATACATTCTCAAAATAAATCATAAATCTCAGAATATTTTACTCAATTAAATAGGTTGTGGTACACATTCAACGACTTAGACTTGGAGTTACCCTGTTTTGCTAATATTAAAATGCTAAACATATTTTATTTAGTAAATGTATTAAAATTGGTTTCGTAAATACATACAGTATATGGGATACAGATGTGGGATTTTGCTGATTTGATCAAACCAATAAAAGGTTATTGTGCTGAAACTAGTCAAATCTTTATACTGAATGTATTAAATAATGTTATTAGTCTTTCCATGTGACGGGGTAGCCCATAGGGAACTTTATGATTATGCAGTACTTTTAATTATAAACGAGCCTGAAGAAGAATGCTGGGAACTAACAGTTTGGTTGTTTAAATATCTAATTTTCTTCTGGTCTTTTGCCCTTCCTCCATCTTCAGAGAGCATGTTCAAGAGCCGACAGAAGAAGAGTTACTAGCTCAACTACAACAACATCCTCATCTGCACCTCTCCTGGTGACCCTACGCTCGTCCCCCCTCACCTCCACCTCACGGGACGCCTTTAATACATAATTACACCAAAACACCCAGAATCCGCCAGGACTCCATCACATCTGTGTAGGCCTCATGTTTACATATCCATCTATTTTGGAGGGCCTGTTTCCCATTATAGGATCTGTGTAGCTTCAGGTTGGCCTGGGAAAGGATGTATGTGTTTTTAACAGAGCGTCACACAATTAATGTTTGGAGGGACTTCAATTTATAGAGAAGCTTTAGTTCAAATCACTCCTGCTGCTGGAGCGCCAGCGTTTTTATTTAATGCTCAAGATAATCTGTAAATTACAGTAGTGTTCATGATACAGTATCAATACCACCGTTTTTGATTTACCCTATGTCTGGAAGAAATTAATTCTTTGAGTTTGAAAGTCTTTGGTTTTTTTTAAAAAACAAACAAAAAAAATTTTCGTTGTGCATTTCACAAAATCCATATTTTATTTATTTTTTAAGCCTGTTACAACCAAACCACAAAACAATCTATAGATTGTTTTAAAAATCATGGAAACAAAGGGACATAACTCATAAATAGTTTTAGCTGTGTTTTTATTGATTTGTAGATTCTATGTTTTTGACTCTGCTTATTCAGTGCTTTTATTTATGTTAGATTTTAGTTGAGATCTCTCAAAAACTGTCAAGTAATTTCCAGATCATGTTTCACCCCCCAAAAATAAAAAAAAGCAAAGGACATTGATTCGCATTACTGTAATGTGAAATACAATTGAATTAAATCAGTCATTGCATCCTGACAGGAAGATAGAAGTATTTTGAATTATAGTAAATTTACTAAGTAACTTTCTGAATTATTATCATGTCACAATGCAAAAACAGATCAAACAATCTAGGCTTCTCTTCATGCAAAATCATATTTTTATGATTTTTTTTTTTTGCATTTTGGGTGTAATATCTTCAGTGACCTTCTCTTTGGGTGTAATATCTTCAGTGACCTTCTCTTTGGGTGTAATATCTTCAGTGACCTTCTCGATATTTTTCATGTTTTCAATATTATCAACAGATGGCGTTTTGCTGCAGTCAATACATTTGACTGAATTTTGGTCTAAATGGTTGAATTACACCACTGTATTGTGTTCTTTCTGTTCTGAGAGCAACATGTTGATTAAATGTCTACAGGCAAATCTAGTTTATATCATTACTTTTCTGTGTCATGCTTACATCAAACCAACTTTAGAGGACATTACATATAAGAAGCAAAAATATTATTTTATTTTTAGATAAATGTTAGTAATTTTGTTGTTTTTATTCAGTTTTTGATTAAATTTTTTAATGTTTTTATACATTTTTATTTCAGTTTTAATTTTAGTTATTTTTCTACATCAAGTTAAATGAGATGAGAAATTAAATTGAGAAATGTTGCATTTATTTTTGGTAATTTTAGTTTTAGTAAATGTGTAATAAGCCCGATAAGAGGACCACACAGGCCTATGTGCTTGAGGCTTTACATAAGTGTCTAATTTCCAACACAATCTATTTAGCAAGACCATTTTATAGGCCAGTTGGAAACTTCCAGGTGATTATATGGACTTCCTCAGCCTCCAGAAAAGTAAATCAGCTCTAACACACACACACACACACACACACACACACACACACACACACTCTCTTTACATTGATTTAGGGGGCTAAACATACAAACACACCCACTTACACAGTGCATGTTTTCCCAAAACGGAGTACCTTGTGTTGAACACACAGAGTGACCGGGTCCACACACACAGTCGTTCACCTCATCTTCCAAACAAATACACAGAGCTCCCTTCCACTTTTTTGTTTACTTTTTTCTCTAGATGTGTTGTAGTTTTAGTTAGAAAAGTAATGGATTTTTTCTTTTTGCATGTTGAAGTTGTCGGTCATTTTTTATTTATTTATTTGGATGTAAAAATGCAGTACTGGTCAAAAGATGGGAATGATTTGTTTGTGTTTTTTGAAGTATCTTATGCCCAAAAAGTAAAAAAAAATAAGCTTTAATTAAACCTAATATTATTACAATTTAAAAAACAACAACTTTTCCGTATTCATATATATAAAAATGTAATTAATTCCTGAATTTTAGGCAGCCGTTACTCATGTGACATTGCCGTCACATGACCCTTCAAAAATATAATATGCTGATTTGGTGCCCAATAAACATATGTTCTTCTTATCAATGTTGAAAAGAGTTGTCGCTGCTTATTTTATTTATTTATTTGGTGGAAACTAACACACTAGCATTTAAAAGTTTGGGGAAAGTATGATACTAATAATATTAACTTTTAATAAGTATTAGCTGTTTTCAAAATGTAGAATACTAAGAACCATTATTAATAATTGAGCACCAGTTATAATTGATCATATTTGAGCAACAAATCAGCATATTACAATGATTTCTGAAGGATCATGTGATACTGAAGGCTGGAGTAATTGCTGCTAAAAGAAAATTCAGCCATCACAGGAATTAATTACATTTTAAAATATACGAAAACAGAAAACAGTTCCTTTAAATGGTGATAATATTTTACAATATTACTGCTTTTGCTGTATTTTCGATCAAATAAATGCAGTCTCGGTAAACATTTATTTCAGAAACATTAAAAATGTTCATTATTCCAAACTTTTCACATGTAACTCGTAAACCATGTAAATTATAGTATCATTTTATCAATTATTAGATTAAGCACTTTTATAATCTGCCAGAAGCTTCTGGGTAAGCTGTGTCAGTGGCTAAACAGGTATTGATAAGAACATTTTCATTGATTGAAAATTGCTTTACTACATTCAAATAGTCTAAACATTTAACTTGAATTATTATTATTTTATTATTATTACTGTGCAGTGAATTGAATTGTGCAATAGCATGTTCTTTTCTCATTTATTTCTTATTTTTAAATAATTATTGTTCACACATTCACTATTTTACCCAAACCTTTGACTTGACACAACTTACCCCTAATGTGGGGTATCAGTCATATTATATCATATCAGGCCCTGTAATATAACTGCTTCCTTCTAACTGTCAGCTGTTTGTTTTGCAATTTCTAAGACGTCTGAAAACTTAAAACGTGGCACAGCTTACCCCATATATATACTTTCCCCCATATATCATTAAGGTATGTTTGTACCCTACCTTATTTTACTAGCCATTTGAGCAACTATGGTTATATGATTTAACATGTTTACTCAATATTATTCTTCCAAATTCTATTTCAGTGAGAATGTCAAACTTAAAAGCAGGACTGTTGTGGTCAGAATTGCTTATATAGCAGCGCTTTCATAAATATCTTTAAACATTCAAAACTAGATTATTGATCTTTATAAAGTGTAGTTTACACAGCCTGATTGTGAAGGCTTTAAATAATAAACAAGCTGTTCTTCTAAGGAATGCCTTTGTCAGCTGTGAGGAGATCCATATTGCTCTGGAATGTGTGGAGATGCCAAAGAGATTTTCAACTCAGTTGTCAAATAACAATTTTCTGTGACAGAACTTTTTGCCCAAGTACTAAATTCACTATTTTAAATGAACCCCCTCAAGCAAGAAAAGCACTTCTGTCAAACATGTTTATCATACAAGATAAAGGCTTAAGATAAGATAAATGGTCTAGAAAAAGCCTGTTTCCAATTTAGGTGATAAATATTGTGGATTACTCCTAATTTTAAAAAAAAATTAACATTTCTTTAGGGACACAAACTCATGAGGAGTGAAAAGGGTGACACAATTACATATCCAAGTGGATGCTTCAGTAGGAATTTTTCTTAAAGGGGTCATATGACATTGCTAAAAAGAACATTATTTTGTGTATTTGGTGTAATGCAATGTTTTTATGTGGTTTAAGGTAAAAAAAAAAACCTAATTATTTTCCACATACTGTACATTATTGTTGCTCCTCTATGCTCCAATTTTTACAAAGCTCATCGTTTTGAGAAGCAAGGCGTGCTCTGATTGGCCAGCTATCCAGTGCGTTGTGATTGGCCGAATACCTCAAGCATTATGGCCCTTACCATATTGTGATGCCGTGTCCTGGCGCGTCAAGACTAAAACAATAAAACCCATTATAAACGAGACATTTGTTGCATCACAACGAAACACATAGTGTTTCCAGGACATGGTGCCGGCGGCAGCAACAATACTACAGCGAGAATAAAAATCACGCCCCCTTTCTTTGCGTATACATTTGGGCGTTGTTATGCAAATCTTCCCACACAGTGACGTAGACATGTGGGGGCGTGGACGAACCTTAACTTTTCTAAAGAATATCTCTTTTGAGACTTTAGTCTTTGCAACTTTAAGGATCGTATCTATGCATTAACAGCTTGTAACACTCCAAAGAGAAAGGGATACTTGAAATCGCATCATATGACCTTTAAAAAATAAGTTTCAACTCCTCATTTCAACTTTCTTAGTTATACAAACGCAAACACATGCTGACTGATCTGTTTCAACCCCCATCTCCCCCAAACTACAAAATCTTTGGATTTGTACAGATCGTTTAAGTGACCAAAATTGCTTTCAATCAGCACATGTTGTGTTGTGCTGGTGTTTGCATTCCCCAGATAATTATGTAAAATTGTCTTGATGGTCTAGTGGGTTAAATTCTTAAAATAGACACTTTGGTAAGCCATGCCTTAAAAACATTACTGACCAATCCTATTTGGCTACTGATACAATTGTCTGTGGCTGCTTCTGAAATGGCATCCTTACTACATAGTAGGTGGGAAATAGTATGAGTAGAATGTATCCTTAGAATCCTTAGTATTCATATAACAGTAGTCAAAATGTGCCTGGACAAAATGTCCCATGATGATGCAACAGGAGAGGATTTGTGAAATTTTTAAAGTGACTCAACTGATGCTGGTAGGTCACATGACAGTGACAACATGTGGATTACAATGATTACATTCATACTACACACATAGTAGGGGAGAGTGGGGTAAGATGAGCCATTTTACTTTTTTACGTTGGTCCTCAAGATAAGGGAAAATGAGGCAGAAGTACATGAAAGTATAAAGTAATTTCCGAATGTTTGCTATCATTTTAAATTATAAGAATGTATCTATGACAAAGGGTCTAAAAATATGGTGTCTAATCTAATCTTCTAATAAAAAAGTGTTCCTGTGGCTCACTTTGCCCCAGGTTAGGGGTAAGTTGACCCAAGTCAGTGCAAGATGCACCATATGGTCAAAACTGACCATCTGACTGAATCAAACCAATGTGAAATTTGAAAGATAATTTACCTCTTTTCTAAAAGATAACTTAAACCAAATAATACCAATCAAATGAGGTCAGTCTATAATTATCTGCATTTCTGAAACAATAAGTTGAACAATAACATTTTAACCTGCCCAAAAACATGAGTAAACTCTAGATTCTTGGCATGGTAGATTTTCTGCAATGTTGAACAGGCAATATAGGCACTACAGGTGGAAAGATATTTGATTATAATGTGAAGAAAATCATGTCCTGGTTCTCAGAGAAGGATTTGGTGCACAGAAAAACAGATTATACTTCAAAAATTGAACCTAACTTCAGTGTCTTATGGCGGGACAAGTTCAAGTGCTGGCTCAACTTACACCACATCATTTTTCTCACTTTGCCCCATAGCTGGCATTTAAAAAAAAAAAAAAAAAAAAAAAAAAACTAGCTTACCCATTAAGGCTAATATTTAGCTAAATGATTTGCATGGTTTTATATTTAGCTAAATCACCTATATACATCAGAAATATTGTTAGACCTGGATAAATTTGTTTGATGTAACAGGCATTACAAAAGTTTACTTTGACAAGCCAAAAGTTTTTAAAGTAAACGTGTACCTCTCATGTGTTTCTCCTTTTCATAGTTGGGCAGAAATGATGTGTGACTCCAAAATACATGGTCACATGACAGTAAAAGTGTACAGTTGCCAAGATACAGGGGGTGGGACAATTTACCCACCGGCTCAACTGACCCCACTCTCCCCTGCTATGCAGAACATACGTTTTTAGCAGTTGCAAAGTAATTACTAATTTAAAAGAAATACTTAGAAGTGCCTACAAAAGAAGTGCATACAACATACGGTTGTAACAAGTCCATTCTGAGCATAGGCCTATCAGACTAAGCAACATTTGGGACAGGTTTTAGCTAAGGGTCATTGTAATTTTCCATCCAGCTTTTCTGTACTACCACCTCATACATAAAATAAGTATAGACAACCATTCTACCTCTAATTCATAAGCTAAATATTCACGATAGCTTCCCAGACCACTGTAGACCAATTCACATGTCCAGGAGCAAAGCTCAACATGTGGCGGTATTTTATTCAAGTGGAAGTGTTGTCTTGTGTTTTATTTTTCACTCGTTCGGTTCATCAGCTCAAACAGAGTCACAGGTTTGGGTACCCCATCATATGCTGGAATACAGGTTCAGACAATGTTGACAGCTGTAAAAAGTGATGTCAGGCATAGTGGTATGTGAGCAATGCCACTGTCTGTTAGTTTTCCCATGCTTATCTTGTCTCTGCAACCTGCTTGTTTGATGATTGAGATTTTTCCCATTACTACTTCTTTTGAGTGTTTTGCATGTGGAATTTGCAGCTTGTAAGGCCTTGCCTCCCACTGCATTCTTAACTTTCTCACACACAGAGTTCTCATTACGCAGTGCTGTATTTCAAGAGTCCTGTCCCATTTCTGTCAGCTACAGCAGTCTGTCAGAACGCAGTTCTCACCATGGCTTAGAATTGGTGTTCAGAGGAAGTAAATGCATAGGACGATTATGATTACATAGAGGTACGACATGCCTGAAGTGACCACAATACCATTCAGTTTATCCATAAATCTGCAGCATTGTTGAAAGTTATTGAAATTGGGCTTGAGCATGTGTTGATCTCATAAGGTTCAATGATTTAAACTTTCAGCTGTCAGATAGCCTGGCTGGCATTCCTTTAGCTTCAACTTCCCCTGTGGCTGCTGATGTTAGCTAGGTCAACAGATCTCTATTGGGCCTTCAGCAGGAACATCTCACCTGCTTCTGAGTGCAATGAAGGGTCGTCAACATTTTTTTCTTTCTTTTAGGTGTATAGGTTCCTTTTTCTCACAATTTAACTTGCAGAGACAACTATAAACGAGTCGACTGCGAGTCCCCAAAACATGAATTTGTGGCATTTGTATTGCTCTGTTTGTTTAAGAAATCCAACATAGCAATATTGGCTCATCTAATGGCATTAGATTGTGGTTGGATTATGTGGATTGAAAAATGGAAGACAGGAGGAAAATATGTCCTTACTTTTGTTTTGCTGTATTGTCTGTATTGTTTGTTTTTGGAATGAATTGATCATACTATAATAAGTGTGAATGGGTAGGTGCAAAGATGAAAATTATATGCCATAGTTGCTCACTTTTGCATTTATAGCAACTGCAAATTGTATCAAAGTTATGATTTGTACTCCAGACCACCTTCTCAAGCAAAAATTTACACCAGCCATATTAATTAAAATCTGACATCAAGTGGGATAGGGACTTTGAAGAAGCACCCATATTAAAAATCAAATGCGTTTCTAAGGCCTTGTCCAGACAGGAAGCAGAAATCAGATTATTATTATTATTATTATTATTTATTTATTTTTGCCTTTGCAATTTAAATTGGTTTCATTTTTTGTAGGGGTATAACCTTACACAAAATTTATGGTTTGGGATATATTTGGTACAGCAGGTGGACAAAACACACATCTTGCAATGGTTAAACACTGCATTTGTTCAGTATACATGCATGCTGCATCAAAAGACCTATAATGAAAAATCAGTACGAAGTGCACAATTACACTCTAGCTCGATCTTTAAAGTTAATGTGTTTCAGTCTTAATGGTCTTATTTGATATCATGAGTTTTTCATCATTAATCGTGTTTTTTTTCAGTGACTGGCAACTCAACATTGGCAACACTTACATAGGCATAGTGTTGAGACTGCAAAGCTTGTCTAATGTTTTTCATAACAAGCTGAAGTTGAAACAACCAACCTCGTCAAATGTTCACCTTTTCCGTGAACCCATGCTAGGATGCCCCGCAATTATAACAACCAAAGTGGACAGTGTAGAAAAAGCAGCTGCTGAGTTTATAATGTTTACTCAAGATGTAATAACATGCTTTTGTATGTGAAATGACTCACTTTTCCTGATGTATGCAAGGCCGTGTTGCAGTTAAGCCAGTCACATTCATGCCTCCATTTCGATATATTATGCTTAATTTTCCAAATTCCAACAATCCAAACAAAAACAGTGGATAAATTCAAGTACCATCCTTTTTTGGAGGGTATTAAGTAATCTTACTCGGAAATATGTCAAAATGCACTAAAGTAACACACTTGATAGTACTCTGGCAGTACTATTTATGCCATACTGTGTGCCGTTTCGCAAGACTAGAAGTTTAAGCTCATCAAGCTTGTTGATCTTTTACCAGCTTGCTTCTACTGATGTCACCATAAAGTTTTAAGTATTGATGAATGCTTGTGTAGAAGCCATTGTTTAGGGGCATTTGACAGTTCTGTTGTCCTTGGCGGGAAATTCAGCTAAACGCCTCTTTAAGCACTAATGATGCCCCTCTTTCTTGCCTCCCTCTATTTCTGCTCGCTCCACTCACCCGCCCAGCACCTGGACCCCATCCTCGAATCCCGCTCCTGAAAACCCAGCCTTGCCATCTTTTTTTCAAGCTGTAATTAAGGAGACAACTAGCCAGGCTCTGCTGTAATAGGAGTGAAAGAAATTTCCAACCTCACCCTCTGGCAGGGCATGGCGAAGAAAAGGAGAAGGTGTGCACTGCACCTACACAATGCAAGTTGGATCAAGGAGGGTCCTCGATTTGAATCGTAGAGACTGGACCATCCACTCCTCTTGCTCCTCCTCTATTCTCCTCAACTGCTGCAATTCAACGCCCTCTCCGCACGCCTCCTTAACTGTAATTAGGTGGCTGTCCCTGCCGTGCGGGGCCCTTTTGACTTTCAGTGTGCGCGGCAGCCCCAGCAGATGCACCTGCTCCCTGTCTTCCTCTGCTCAGGTGAGCAAGGGCAGTTAATCTCCTGCGACCCCTGGCAGACTCTCCCAAACACCTGTCTGCCAGGTGCCGCTTTATCACCTAGCCGCTCCCTGTTCTGGCCTGGTCGAGGATAAGGAGGGCGGGAAATAGCAAGAGACAATGAGAGAGAGAAAGTTCAGCACTCTTCAGCTCCAGCTCAACCCACACCTTTCTCCTGCTGCCCAGTCTTTTGTGAACAGCAGCTGCTGAGGTGTGTGTATGTGTGTGTGTGTGTCTTTGTGCTTCAGATCAAAACCTATTGGAGTGATAAGAAAAGGCATTTGGCATTTGAAAAAAAAAAAAAAACTTATGATGTGATAGCACACTTGGTTGACCACTTTATAATTACTCCTTTAATCTGATATTAATTCTATTTAAACAAAGAATCAGAGGCTGTGCTATATTGTGAACATAGAGGATAAAACCCTTTTTACCTATGACTGAGTATGCACCACTGGCAATTAACTCTTTCAAACTCAAGTCCTGCATTGAAGTATGCAGGTATCCAAGTACACTCTTAAAAATAAAGGTGATTCAAAGCGATGCCATAGAAGAACCATTTCAGTCAAAGGTTCTTTAAAGAACCATCTCTTTCTTACCTTTTTATAATCTGAAGAACCTTCTTTCATCACAAAGAACCTTTTGTGAAACAGAAATGTTCTTTAGATGCTACAGGTTCTTTATGGAACCATTTAGACAACAAAGGTTCTTCAATGGCATCGTGAAGTACCTTTATTTTTAAGAGTGTATATCCAAAGTCATAGTATTTATAAAACAGTGCACAAAAAGTACCTGGATGACCTACTATTTCCACAGTGATTGCAAATCTGATTGACTCTTTAAAGGCGGGGTATGTAATTTTTCAAAAACACTTTAGAAAACCTAGTCGGGGCCAAGTACAAAAACAGACTTGTAGCCAATCAGCAGTAAGGGGTGAGTCTACTCATCATGTGGAGGAGAGAGCGTTCAGTGCACAGGATGGACATTAGCCGAGCTGAGCAACAGAAAGATAGAGATGGCGGATAAAAAACAAAAGAGGAAAACGTCTGCGGAACGATAAGGAAAGAAGTAGGACCCTATATTTATATACCTATATAAATATCGGATCAGCTTTCCAGTGCTGGAGAGAACTCAAGGAGGAGAAGGCCTGTGATCGGATGCATAGGTTGCTTTGGTTCTTCTCGATAGGTTAGTAACACCGTGCCAGCACTGGACACGCTGCGCCGCAACATCTAAAATCTGCCTACAATGGACACAAGAAAAGCGATCGTTGAAAATCATTTGAAATGTGTCAGCACATCATAAATAGAATGCGGCAGCAGTTTTCTGTCTGGGATTTGGCATGCCGAACCGCGCAGCTTCCAGAGTAGACAGCATCACAGATTATAATGACTTCTATAGTATTTTGTCGTGCCCTTGCGTCCGTCTTTGTTTCACAGAACTAATCATTGCCTGGGTTCGTACGTATGTGTGGGGCGGAGCTATAAAAATACAAGCGAGACCCTTTTGGGGTAGGGTCGTGTTTGTTTAGGTGATTTCAAATATCAACATTGGCTACCAGAAATGGCTTACCCCACCTTTAATATTCCATGAGGCCACAAGAGAAGAGTTAAACGACACAACTGAGGCTATGAGTCACATGACAATGATAACATGGGGGATGTAGAATGTCTAGATTTATTTTATATTACTCGCAATCATACTTTATAGAACTTACTTTTCTTAATGGTTGCGAAGTTGTCCATCAAATGTAGCACCTACTCAGACAGTATGTGATAAAAATAGTACAGTAAAGTATCCAATGGATGCACAATTTAGAATCTTGGTCAAATCAGTAGATCATTCAGATGTTTTTCGTCTATTGTTTTATAAATACTGCATATTATGACATATTGCTCATTTGATGTGCTGCTTTTAACGTACTATATAACATAGGCATATTCGGCTACAGGGTTAGTCTCTGACCAGACAGAACAGTACTGTGCAAGAACGAACAGCTATGAGTGCCACACAGCAATGCTGTAAACGGGTGTTTTACTGGATTTCAGCACTCCTGAAACACATTGAACAATCAGAAGACAGGACTGCAACTTCAGTTAATCCATTTTGTAAGTTATATTTTTCGTATGACTCTATGGATTAGTCAGTTGTTGCATTAAAAAATTTTTTTCTTCATAATAACCACTAAACTGTATTAGTGACTGTAAGATGTTGACTGTCTTGTTTCATTTTGTGGTCTCTTAGCCATGTAATAACCAGGATAATGTGTAGCCCATTGGTTATTACTGCAAAATAAACCCCCTTCAGGGTAATACAAGACCCCTCCGCTTGGCGTCGCCCTAATAACCCTTTGTATAAAATACATCTTTCTTTCTTTCTTTCTTTCTTTCTTTCTTTCTTTCTTTCTTTCTTTCTTTCTTTCTTTCTTTCTTTCTTTCTTTCTTTCTTTCTTTCCACTCCATCTATGTCTCTCTCTCTTTCTCAAGAACTGCCCCTTTGCTTCGTTCCTCAGGTTGCCTGCACTCTCTGAATGGGCACTCTTTAGGGGGAATAGCTGGGGTTCAAAGCGCTGTGCTCTGGCCGACTGAATGGAGTGAAAAGGATCTTTAACAAACATCCCCTGTGCGCCAGGCGCTCCAAACCCTCCAGTAATAAATTAACTTGTGGCCAAAGTGCGCTGAACATTCTGCGGCAGCGGAAGCAATCTGCTGCTATCTCACCCTACCTCTCCCAGATTAATGAAACAGAATGCTAGCCGATTTGCATACAGGTGAGAAGAAGAAAAAGCCAAAAGAAGCAGGTCTAGATAAAGGAAGCGAATGGGGTGATGAGCTTTGAATAGCAAAAGAGGGATACTTTCATGCACAGGGATGGGAGAGAGAGAGAGAAAGAAAAAATAAGAAAGAGAGTTTTTTTCCCCCTCATCCTCAAAGGCCGGGGTCAGTGCTGGCATTTGAAGAGACTGCGCAGCAGCTGTCTACATAGCTCCATCATTAGCTGCAAAGGGGGCCATTAGTCCTTGTCAACAGTGTTCTGGCTCACACAAGCATAGTTAAGTTACTTCGGCCACCACTAGAGGTCGGTATGCACCGTGCCCGGAGCAACAAGTGTGCGCCAATCAGTCCATGCTCCCTTTGTTCTAAATAAACTGAGAAGTTTTGGTGCGTGTGGCGGCAGTTGATTAATTGAGCAAGAGCTACGTGTCCAAAGAGTACAGAAAATCTCTTTGACTTCTCTCTGCATTGTTTTGCAAGTTTGCACTCTGTTATGTAACAACCTACCGGTGCAGTTCACATTTGACTCTTGCATCCTGGCTAAACAACTCATTTAGCCATTCCATGCTGCAAATACAGTCTGTTTGAGAGATAAAGATGCACAGCGGTGACCTTTTGCCTTTGCATCTTCTCATCTTTGGCCCTATCAGAATGAGCTAATTATCTGTCTCCCTGCTGAGAAGCAACAGGTCGCGTCTGTAGGCCGCGCTGAGAAAATTGATGTTCACACCTAGGCCAAGTGATAAATCACAGTTAGTCTTCGTCTGGTGTGTGTGTATGTCTCCTTCGGTGCATGTGTGTAGATATGAGAGGAAGATTTATGTGTTATTGCGGCAAACATGAGAAGCGTCATTGATACAGCATCTTAAGTTTCCTGTTAATCGCCCTTGAAGGAAGTAATGTGGCTTTCCCACAGAGACAGGACAATAAGCCCAGTCTTGAGCAGTGAAACTCAGCTACCTGCACCTCTCTCCACTTGCACGGCCCATCTAGGCTGTCCTGGTGTATGGAATGCATGTGTCAGCTCAAATTTAACCACTTGCGCTGTATCCAGAGGTGCATAAAGCTGCTACATTGAGTATGTTTGTTAAAGTGTGCTCTGGAAACATGTTGGCTAATGTTACTATTCCTGAAACTCTCAATCATGGGTTTCCAAACCAGCATGTAATATGTATTGCATATATAAGCAGTTTAAATCACACCCTGCAGCTTAATTGTTGACTAAGTGCTTTAAGAGGTGTTATTAAATGTGCTAGCTCATGCAAAAAAGTGCTATCAGGGCTGATACTGGTTGTTGCAGTTAATCCGTCTGCGTCCTGCTAAGAGATTGTTCAGTGTAATGCTAATATCAGAACAGTTTAAGGCTGTTAGTGGTTTAGTTGCGCTCCAGTAAACTCAGGTCAGTCTAAGCTCATTACAGTATTTTGAGGCACACTGTGGTGGCTAGCCTAGTGACCCTGAAGGGTCAGAGGGGTTATTCTTTTGGGTCAGAGGAAAACTTTGCTGCTGTGATAACCACGAGACAAGAGATGGTTGTCTGATCACACAGGAACAAATTTTGCTTTGTAGAAAATGTGTACTTTGCTGTTTTCCAGATGCTGATATCACCTCAGGTAGTTCAGACAAATGGTGATAAGCCTTCCAGTTTAAAATAAGTAAATAAATAAAAAACTGTAAATAAAAAACTGCAGAAATGAATACAGAAAATATGCATTTAGGATAAAAGATTGGAATCCAAGTGCATTGTGACTGACAGTCAAACAAATCCAGATGTACAGCATCCAGATGCAAGGTCAAAAAGCAAAGGGATGCAAAATTTAAACTCAATTTTTAACTGCTATCAAAGCAAGAAAGATCAGCAATTGTATGTGAAATACTCATATTTTAAATAATTTTCAAAGGAAGACTTTAATCACAATTATTTGTTTCTTGTGTATGACAGTTCAGCTTTATACACCTTGTGCACAAAAAATATGATATGAGATCTTTAAGGTTCAAAAGTTTATGGTCAGCAGTTTTCAGATGGTTCCCACTCGTTTGCACGGAGTCATTTATCAATTCTTTTGGACATTCATGCCCTATCTTTATCATCCTGTCATTCACCGGTACTGTGCCCCATTAATGAGACACAATAAGTCTAGCTGTCCGTGACATCAGCCTGTCTTCTGAGAACTTTGACACAGTTTAACCCCCCTGTGTAGAGGCCACAGCATCCTTGCATTGGGAATAAGTAGTTTTTTTTTGGATGGACGCGAGGAGATGCAGATGGAGTAAAGTCTTTGAGGAAAAGATTTGAGAAGGAGAGAAGATAATGCTAGTGAAACAAATGGGCCAAGTAAATAGAGAGAAGAAAGACAAATAATCTCATAGGAATGGGAACCCCTCGGACTGGACAGGGCGAGAGAGAGGCCACTCTATTTCCTGCTTGCCTGCTCCATTAGCATGACACCCCCCGCAACCCCCTGACACGACACATGCATACCTCACACAGTTGCCATCGTTAGCGACCGCAGCCTGTCAGCCTCTGCTGTGTTGTACTGGGCCGTGCTGGGCCGCTCTGGGCCAGGCAGGGCCCCCTTTGTGCAGGAGCGGGGAGGAGGGGGTGAGCGGGCCTGACGGCAGGGCCTTGCAGCTGTCGCGAGGGTCGAGCCATGGACGCCTGTGATCAGCCAGCCGTGAAATCTGCCCTGAACAGAACCGCATTCAGAGCCTGACCCTCTCACACACACTCCCAAACACACACACACTCGCTGCGACACTCCGCTCTCTTTGGTGCTAAATCTTCCCCAGGCTTGTGGAGCTCGTCTGGCGCCAGCTATTCGTTGCGCCCTGCCTGTCGATAACCCTTGCTTCCCCAAAACCCCCACTCGCGCCTCCTGGCTCTCCTCTCGCACAAACAGACCCTTAACCCCAACCTTTTTCAGTGCCAATCCCTACAGTAGGTTTAAACAAATCGATCAGCAGGCATTAAGAAATGATGATTTGGAATCATAATACAGTAAGTACAATCAGTGTGAGATGAAGACTTCAAATGATTAAGATTCAGAAATTTATTTTGGAACCCCAAAAATCTTTGTACTAAAGATTCATGTTATTGTACCTTTAGGGTACATAAAGGCAAATGTTTTATCCCTACAGAAATCAACACTACTTTAGAATTAAAAAAAAAAAAAATCATGCACACTCATATTGAATGAAGGCTCCATTTACAACAGTAACTCAATAAAAGTTTGATTTTACCTACAGTGCCGTGAAAAGGTTTTTGACCCCTTCCTGTTTTTTTTTTTTTGTTGCATATTTGTCATACTTAAAAGATTCAGATCATCAAACTAATTTTAATTTTACACAAAGATAATGCAATTAAATACAAAATGCAGTTTTTAAATGATGATTTCATTTATTAAGGGAAAAAAGCTGTCCAAACCTACCTGGCACTAAAAATTAATTGGCCCCTCCTGTTAAATCATGAAAGAACTGTGATTAACCACATTATCTTAGAAAGATGAGTTAAATTTCACTAGCAAAACCCAAACCCGGCTGTAGTCTGTGCGGTGTGTTCGAGCACAGCTTTTTGGTCCGACACTGCCAACGCGAGGCGACAACACCGTCGGCTTTCGTCGCCGCTAGTTCTTTGAAATCGGCTTGGTGTGTCCCGGCCTTAAAGAACTGCAGGCCTCACTTGCCTCAATTAAGGTCAGTGTTCACGTTTCAACAATAAGAAAGAGATTGGGCAAAAATGGGATCCATGGGAGAGTTCCAAGCAAAAAGCCACTGCTGACCAAAAAGAACACAAAGGCTCGTCTCACATTTGCCAAAAAATATCTTGATTATCCCCAAGACTTTTGGACAAATATTCTGTGGACTTCTGAGACAAAAGTTTAACTTTTTGGAAGGTGTGTGTCCTGTTACATCTGGTGTAAAACCAACACAGCATTTCATAAAAAGAACATTATACCAACAGTCAAACATGGTGGTGGTTGTGTGATGGTCTGGGGCTGATTTGCAGCTTCAGGACCTGGACGACTTGCCATAATTGATGGAACCATGAATTTTGCACTCTATCAAAAAATCCTGAAGGATAATGTCCTGCTCTCAGTTTGTGACCTCAAGCTCAAGAGCACTTGGGTTATGCAGCAGGACAATGATCCAAAACACACCAGCAAGTCCACCTCTGAATGGCTCAAGAAAAGCAAAATTAAGGTTTTGGAGTGGCCAAGTCAAAGTCCGGACTTAAATCTGACTGAGATGCTGTAGCATGACCTTAAACAGTCCTTTCATGTTTGAAAACCCTGAATTAAAACAATTCTGCAAATAAGAGTGGGCCAAAATTCCTCCACACGGATGTGAAAGACTCATTGCCAGTTATCACAAACGCTTGATTGCAGTTGATGCTGCAAAGGGTGGCAAAATTTAGGGGGCAATTACTTTTTCACGTAAGGCTAATTTATAGTTTTCTCCACATTTAAAGTTGGGACAGGAGAGTGTATCAACATTTAAAATTGATATTATACACTTTACATTTGATCCTGATAATTTTAGGAGGGGATTCGTTCTTTGGGGATTTTTTATACAATAACTACTGAATCAAAGTGTCTGATCTGTGTCTAAACCTTGCTGACCCTGAAAAACATTTTCAAAATCCAAAGGCAAAGAAGCGATTTGCATAAAGCAATGGCAGGTAATGATAAATACCAACATTCCTTCTTACCTCACAGCAGGGAATATATATATATATATTATATATTTTTTTTTTGTAATCAAATTTTTATTAATATTCTGAACAAGCAGAACACAACAAAAGATCCATACCTAAAGAGGAATGTAGTTATCACTGTTTCTATTCTAACTGCTAATTATAACATTTTATTGTAATTAAATTATGATTTAGCAGTTTTCATTTTAACTTTTGTCAAATTGTCTTGGGTTTAACTTATGAAAAATACGTTTATTCAAGTGTGCTATTAGTATACTTCTTTTAAACGAAAAAAATAGGAAAGTATACTTTTAGTCTACTTTTTATGTACTTCTCAGAAATGGGCTTTATGTACCTCTCAGGAATATACTTAAAATCACATTATAGTATACTTTACTTATATTTGAGCTATTGTGCTCCTAGAATCTGTGTTTTCATTGTTATGCGGTAGGGGGCGCTAGTACACATCTTCTGTACAGAATTTCCAAAAAAAAAAAAAAAAAAAAACACACAAGTGAAGAAGAACCCGAAACAACAGATGCTTCCACATGTAATCTAACACGATCATCAAACATAAAACAGCATCAAAACTGTGTAATGTTATGGAATAAAATGTCGACCAATGAAGAGGTAATAATGACTTTCAAGCTTTGTGGAGGTGATCGACTCATTCTGAATCCAATTCGTCTTTTTTTCAGCTTTTTGTTCAAAATGTTGTTTATTTCTTTATTTTTTATTTATGAAACTTATTCATTTTCAAGTGTTTATAAAAAAAATACACGAAGCTAGAATATTTTTTTGTTGTTGTTGTTGGTTTGTTTTTACAAGCAGATATCCTGTTATTTCTTTTGATGTTTTGTATGTTCAGATATTCATATAACAAAATATATACACATTAATACCTAAATAGGGACATAGTAGTATACTTAAAGTATGATATAAAGTTGACTTAAAGAAAACTTACGAGTATACTTGCAGTATAAATCTACTAAACTAGTAGTTTGCTGAGACTATACTTCAAGGTGTACTAAAGATGCTACTACAAGTATTTAATTAATAAATCATCAGTATACCTATAAGTTCACTTTTAGTATAAAGTATACTACTAGTACACTGATGTTTGTATACTTACTACGTAAAGTATACCTAAAAATCTACTTGAACTTTACTTAAGTGTACTTAATAAAAATACATTTTGAAGTATTCTACTTTTTTGGTAAGGGTTCTTTATGTAAGATGTGTACTAGTTAATTTGGTGCTGTACTTGTACTGACTAGACTGGCATGAAACTAATGCCTCTAGAATGTGTGATATGAGAGGTTCTTGAACTGACAGTAAACTTCCTGGTCAACTGAGCTGAGCATTAACGCGCTACTTGCCTTGTAATTTGGTCCAATTATTCTTCTGTTTAAAAACACGCACTGAGATTAGCGCAAAAGAGTAGCATCTGGCTGTTGAATTGCCTGGCCATGAGAAAGTAGCATGGTGTGTATTGCCAGGAAAGCAGTTCAATGGGATAAATTTCAGCAAGTTAGCTCTTCGTGGATTGGATTTCAAGGAATTCATTCCTGACTCAACCCAAGGTTTGGAAAGAAAACTTCTTACTCAGCCAAGTACGTTGCTGAAATGCAGAAATATAATGGGTAATTTCATTTTATTCTTCAGAATTTAAAGAAGTTAACTTTGAAGAATTACACTTCATATGGTGCATATCTAATTACCACAAGTAATGAATAATAAACAAAAATTAACAAGAAATGATTCATTTAAAAATGGCTAACTTGCAGTAAGTCAATGGAGGTTAAGTGGGGATATATGAAGATAGACATGCCCTGATGCACATTTATCCACAGGGGCCAAGGCATATGGAGAGGCTGGGTCAGCCCACCCATGCTGCTGAGTCAGCCCACATCCTGGCTCCTGTGCCCTCATCTCTTGGCACTTGTGCGTGGCTTGGAAGGAAACCAAGATGGCTGCTGCATGTAGGGCCACAGTGGCCCTTTGCTGTCAAGTTCTGCCAGTCAAGCTCAGGTTTTTGTGTTACACTTCCTCTTCTTGTAGCTTTTCCTGTCAGACTAAATTCTGTTTCGCTCTGCCCTCCCCTCACCCCTCCCCCTCCCCCAAATTACATTTATTGAGCTATAATATGAATTTATTACAAACATGATCCTTTTCTTTTTATGTGGTCATTTGGCAAATAAGGTTTGTGGGTGTGTGATGACTGAAGATCACATCCGAAATAGCTGCCATTTAAGAAAAAGAGGAAAGCCTCTTTGGATTACTCTTTGTTTATGCTGATTCTCAGCGCCGGTTAGAATAAAGTGTATATTGTATTATGGGAAGATGTGGAGGAGAATATGAAGCTTCTGAATAGGCAGGGTGTGTGAAGATCAGTGACTGATAATAGAACAAGCCACTGCAGGCAACCTCACCCTGCTTTGTGCTTCACCTGGAAACCGACTGTACTTCAGGAATGCAATATTATTTCATCTGACTACTGGTAAATACCTCAAGGGCTGAAGTTATAATATTTAAAATACATCTGGTAGTATCCAACAAAAAGGAAAAACCTGACACTCTGGTTGTATAAAAAAACATTTAGGCTTTAAAGTATGTGAAAAGCACCCATTAGTCAAACTGCTGAAGAAGAGAAAGCAAGTTTTTTCCCCAGTCAAACAGTTGGGATAGTTCTAACTGGCACCTCAAAAAGACACTGTGTGCTTTTTAGATGTTCCTCAAACACTCTGGCAAGGGTTTGTTCTAAACCCGCTACTGTAAATATTAAACCTCTACAATGAATTAATCTCTATTCAAACTTTGTGTTGCAGATGAGGTTTGTTAAGACTTTTATCAATAATATATTCATCATTTAGAGTGCAATGGACAGTGATGGACAGTTTGGATTGGTCTTGTCATTTTTGCGTGTTTAAACACATTTAAAGGGATTATGATGCCCACTGAGTGTTTCTAAACCCCTCGCACCCTGACCTGCTCCTGTGCTACAGGCTTCCCCAGTTGTAGCTACTAATGGCTTACTCTGTGACTGCATGGACATTTACATAAACTCAAATTTCAGGAAGGTTAAAGAGGGTCCAACAGGCAGGAGGTTTTTTGAAGATATAAATAATGATAAGATCTGAAAAGCATGTTTTGTTCTTGAACAGATTAGTTTTAAATTTGAATATGTGTTTTGGAGACAGGGCTTCAGTAATACACAGTTTATTTACCCCACACAAATGCCTGGCATTCTTAAAAGATGTGATGTATCAGTGTTTGCTACACAGGATTGCCCTCAGGCTTTTCAAAACAGCACCCAGTTTCTGCATGTGAAAACAGAAATACACCTGTGTTGCTTTTGTTGTAACGTTTACAGTTAAATTAAAAATATATATAATTTAAATAAGATTTCATCAACTGACTTCGTTATGTATATTTACCGTTGGCAGCGTCCAAGGCCTTATGAGTCACACTTGAGATTTTAGTGGATTCAGACCACACGTGTTCTTTCGTTGCTTTCGGCTCTGGAGTTGAGCTTTTTGTACATTACCAATACCATAAATACAACAACTCAGGACTTCCGGACTGATTTATTGATGCTGGTTTTCTGCTACGAATTCCTGTTCATTGTGCAAAGGCATAACTTCAAACCGAGGATTTTCATTTTACCCTCGACCCAGACGCCGGAGACTCTTGAAACCGGATAGAGAGGTAGATGGCAAAAGAGATTTGAAGTGATAGCCCATTTTAGTGGAGAAAAAGGCTCTGATTGTCTCCGCTCCCCATCACTCCCTCCCCGTGACAGCCTCGCATGCCACTGGAGAAAGAAAGGAAATAAAGCAGCTGAGAGAAAGACAGAGAAAGTGAGGGAGAGAGTTAGAGAGGACAGTGTCGCTGTGCAGCTGCTCCTCTGGATGTTTTTGGATTACATCAGTGCTGCGGAAAGAAAGGAGCGAAGGACGGATAGAAAAGGGATCAGAGGGAGAAGGGAGCGGGGCACACTCCACAAATCAGGGCTCTTATTTTGGGAGGGGGCTGGGGCTCGCTCTGGAGTTCTGTAGGACAGAGCTGTCATTGTTAGCAGGTTGAAGTGGGTAAAGCCAGGGCTCAATAGTGTGGCGGGAACCCCCCCCCCCCCCAAAACTGTACCCCCTGCTACCACATCCTGACAACACAGTAACAGCAACCCAACCTGGCCCTGTCAGCTGCCCGCGCCTGTGGATGGCATGCAGCTGAGATCACATTGCTTCGGGTACCCACTCCTGTCCCCCCTTCGGAATTAATACTCCTACATCTTTGTTTGGCTGGTGAGCGCTGGCATTGAATTGGGCAGAGAGAAGGAACAATCACAGAAGATCAAGGAAAACTGGGGAAAAAGGGGAAGTTGGCATTTTAAAGCCACATTAATCAGCAACTTATAATTTTAGAAAGTTTTCTGGTGTTCTAATGGTCATTTAAGGTAAACAAATTTAAGAAATATTAAGATTTTTACTGCTGTAAACTACAGGCGTTCGATAAAGAAAATTATGAAGCTTACTGAGTAAAATAATTTTATAGTCTAATAATGTATATTCATTCGTACACTAGCTAAATGTAAATATTGATCCATTAATTTTTAGCACCATATGCATGTCAATTTAGCTTTTTTTATTTTCACATAAATGTGCAATGTACCTTAATTGATTTATAATAAATATAGTGTCTTTTCATGTCAAAGTCACTTTGAAATGTTCTTTGAAACTTTGAATCTCACTTAAAAAAAATGCAGTCATTGAGATTTAAAACCTTCTTTATTCAACCATATCTCCAAAAGCAACTATATGGTGCACAGTACAGATATACAACACAGATATGGCATCATGGAGGCCAACAGTGTCATTATCGAAACTAGTGTAATCTGTACTCAATGGGCAGTTGCCATTTCGCCATCAAGATGAAGAGAAAGTTGTGGAGGTAATGGATTGAGGGCAGTTTGATAAGGACAATATCAAACTAACAGTGTACATGGATTGTGGGCTTAGCCATGGGAGAGTATTCTGTGGCATGTTCTCCTTTGCATTGGCTCTGACCTTTTTCATTGATTGATTGGTGTGCTGTCCATGCTCCAGTGGACATTGAAAGGCGAGAGACCTTAAGCACCACACAATTCAACTTCCACTCTAGAAGGACTAGACTTCAGCTTCCTTTTCCTTTTCATGAATTTATAGGTTCAAGAATTAAAACCCTCTCATTTGGTGTTGATAGATATTGGCAATTGTTCAGATCATGTGAAGCAAGAGTGGGATTTGTTTGAGTAAAGAGAATGGCGCTATAATTCACACAAAAAGAATCGGCATTTACGAGGGGATGTCAAGGCAAGAATGCTCTCATTTTTTTCTTGGGATGTTCTTCTTCAAATGGCTTTTGAGAGCATTTATACCTCAATTGAGTTAAGAATAGGGACATTGTAAGACTGCTTCTTCACCCTTTTTTTTGTCTTGTGACTTATATTATGAAACTACCCCTCAGTTGTCCAACAAAGCTCCAAGTGATCAGCACAAGTGCACCCTGCATTGTGACACTGGTGGGTGTGACCTCTTACCCTCCTTCAGATTCTTAGTGATAGCTTTTAGTGTCTTTTTATTGTTTTATTGGCTTCCAAAGTCAAGGTCTCGTCCTTTGAAATGCCCCACTTCTGTGTCTTCTTGTCCAGACCGAACCATAACATAATGTCAGTAGAGGACCTATATGAAAGTTATCATAAATGAATGGACAGATTGATACCTTTAAACCTGCAGAGTGATGAAGATATGAAGATGTCTTAAATTTGCTGCTGAAAGATTAACGTGGTTGGTGGGTTTGACATGGTTTAGGTGGTATGGAGCTGGCCAAACTGGTAGACCATCTTGGACTTGGAACAAACCGGCTACTGTCACAGTCGATCAGATCTTCTGCCAAAAGCTCCTGCTGGGATGGTTGTTTAGTGGAATTATGATGGGGAAAAGTTAAGGTACATTGTTAAATTTTGATGGTTATAGTGATGAACCTACATCCAAGACATAGACATACACAATATCAAGTTCTGTGGAGGGTCTTGGGGAGTTTCAGTGTCTTAGTGGTGACCTCTGCTCCATTCTTGCCCTCTCTACACTTTTCAGAGTATTTACTTTGCCTCAAGTGAATGGATTGGGTGATAGAGGCTGTCATCACTGTAGTATGATCTAGGTTCACTGAATTCCAAATAGCTTAAGATCTGGTGGTTGGGAGTTCAAAATCAGAAATGTTAGGAGATCATTCTAGGGAAACCACTGAACATCAGTAGAAGACTGTATAGGTAACACATTTACCAGATCATTCTATCCAAGCATATGTGATAACTTGTCCTATAGACCCTGTATCAATCATTATAAATAATGTTTAGAATGCTTCTTATACATTTCCTGCCCTGCAGGTAGGATTACTAGGCCTCTTAATTAAACAGACATACAAATTGCTCCAGATAAATGGTACAGGCTAGAGGCATTTTTAGATGTGTAGTGGGGACAAACACCAACAGCAAGATTAAGGATAAGAAGATTTGGCCAGAGTAAATTTAGGTAATTTCAGCTTCATTATAGTCTTAACAATTTACATGGACTCCACTTGTTTCAAAGTACCTGACAATAGAGGACCTATTTGCGGTTTTAGTTAGCCTTTATGTAGGTTTTATACATTTGCCACTTTCTCAGTTACAAATTGTCAATCACTATCCAATAAAGGACACAGACGGGAAGACGTGTACTTGACCGTGAGGAGACCAATGATCCGTGGTAATCCCTTTACCTTCTGTCTTCCGGTCACCCTCACGTCCTTAAATGCTCTCTTGATGTCTTTGTCACCTCTTTGAGTTCTAAACATACCTAAAAGGGATTCCAGGGATGCCAAAGCCAAACAATTTCCAAATGGCCACTCCCCAGTGCTTTGATGATTCTGGGGGTGTAAGCGTCTCCTGCCATGTTTATAGGAGTGGTCAATGATGGTGGATGTCAAGCCTGCAGTTTAGCTTCAGGTCAACTCGGATGCCAAGGCCTTAAAAATTATCAGTAAAAATAATGGCCCCTAATGGGACCACCATGGTTAGAAGTTGCCTGTAGCAAAGCTGGCTGGTTCACCAGATCAAGCTTGCACACACACCAGGAACACATGACCAGTCCAGACAATGCTCATGTGAAAGGAATGAGTTTATGAATGGAAATGAGGCCTCTTTTATTGGACATAAAGCTATACACTTCTCAAAGGGGTTTGTTGCATTTACAGCATCTTTGACCTACCCCAGAAACCATGAACAGATGTAGGCCTATGCCTAAAAGCAGCTCAGGGGTAAACAATGTGTCCCTTGCTTTTTGGAGATATTTCACTGTTTGTTTAGTTTATCCTTTCAATTTGCTTATCTGCCTGAAAGGGGTAAGGTCCCACCTTGCTTTTCTGCAGGTGATCTTTATCAAAATGACCCAGACTGTGTGGACTCTTGGTAATTTCCACCCCAAGAGCAGCTGTTCTGAGCAGACACACTCTAACAAAACAACTCAAACTGCTGAGAGCCGCTGAAATTCTGAGTCATATTGTAAGTCTCCATTTCAGATGATCTAATGGTCAATGGGTAATGGACTCTAAAGAGTCTGGAAGCTAAAGAGTGAGTTGTCTTCCAGATATGAATGTTTGCAAGTGATCGTGTGAGATGGATGACAGATTGTGAATGGGTGTGAAAGGATAGTCACTGAGGAGGCGCTGGAACGTTTCCACAGCTTGTCCATTCAGAATATTCCATGTGACATCCCCAGGTCAAATCAAGAAATTTTGAGCTTGATAACAGAAAACGTTGAGTGCACTTGAATTCTCTAAGATCTCGTAGTGGCCAAAATATTCTAATTGGCCTATTTAAACATTGTGTAATTTCATCACTTGTATAGTGACTACAGTCATTGCAAATACTTTTATTTGTTTTGTCAGTTGAGTCAGAGAAAACAGTCTGATAACAGTAATTTGTCGTGCATTGGGCTAAAGTTTGTTCAAGAGAACTGTTAAGAATAATGGTTAGTGTTTATGTAAATGTTTTTGCAACTGCAGGGAAGAGTGTGTGTGTGTTCAGCCACTTTTTTTTTATTATTTTTTTTTACAGATTTTTTTATGTTAATTGATCTCTACAAAGGTATCTGGGATGGAGTGCAACATGATAAAATGATCTAAAAGTTGTGATTCGTAATTGTTAACAAGTGTAAAGTTTAGGTGAGGCATATCAAAAGGTTTGCCCCCCACCCCAAATAGCAAGTAGGGTTTAGTTACATCATAGCTGTGAACAATGTTTCTCTCTCTCTCATTTATTAATGTGTTTTTCTTCTTATCACACAGCTAATAAGCTCAGTTCTTAAATTACAGAATTGCCTCACCAGCCGTCGAAACATGAGAGGAACAGCGCTTGTTTTACAACATTTCATCTTTTTGTGAATGGGAATTCCGTCCAGAAGGTGGAAAAAAAAAATCTTCCGGTCCATTTAAGCTGTGTCTGGGAGACCTCTGAGTGAGCGCTGCAAGATGAGAGAAATGTTTATTTCACTTTGACCACTTCCTACTGCAGTTTAAGGCTTAAGGGTAATGCTTTTGTTAGGTTCTAAACATGCATTTTTTTATCCATAATTATGCTTATTTTGGTTATAAAGATTTAGCATTTGACAAAATATTTCAGTATTTTCACAAGCATCATTTACTTAGCTATAATCTTGTCACTTGTGCAAGAGCACAGAATTTCCCCGCTTACAAGAAGTGCTCTCTCTATTCTTTTTCGTTTTCAAGGGAACACCCAGCCCCCTTTTGCCACACCACCCTGAAACTCTTCATACATCAGTGCTAAATGCACATTTTTACCATTCCCTTCCCCTCCACCGACCTCTCTGTCTCCGAGTGAGAGGCCTTAATGCCGTAGAACTGACTCTAACCCAAAGAGATCCATTTATTTTCATGTGGGCCGCTCCCCCACCCAAGCCCTGGCTAGGCCTGAACCCCATGGGTTCCAGCAGTTGAGCTCCCAGTGTGACGCTATTTAAAGCCACATCTGCCAGCGGCCTCCATTTGCATCTCTGAACATATACACCACAAGGGCTACAACCTCACAGCTTAGCATAGCAGAACACCCATCTGTTAATAAAATATAGACCCTCTACAACTTTCATTCTTTGTCTGTAACCTGTCCTTTATTGACAAAAGCAAGCTTTTGTTCTGCTTGCTACTTTTGGGAAAGCATTAGTTATTATAACATTAGGGGCATTGATATTATGATGCCACATAGTCTGTTTTGCAGTCGCAAAGAGGCGCAATTATTTAGTATATAACTTACTACTAGCTTAATAACTAACTAGGATAACTGTAGCTCATTTGTAGCATGTAAAGTAGCTTATTCTTTCCAAAGGAGCTATTTATTCCAACTTCCCAGAGCACATGTTCTTGGAAATCTAACCTCTGTTTAGTTTGCACTTGTATTATTTGAATGTTTGATCCCATTTAATACGATCAGCAACGTTCGGTTTACAACATTTGCTTTCTTAGAGATACTTCTTTTTATTCTTTTATTTGCATGCACACATCTCTTTAAAAGGCTATAACTTATCCTTTCACTTTCTCTGCCTCTTTCCTTCACCAATCACTTCTTTTAAAAGCGTACAATGTCTAACCACCCGCATTACACAGCCCGTGGTAAACTTTTGGGCCTCTTTGAATTCGTTGTGCTGACCTTTGGGATGTAAGAGGCACCAAATCAGTTTATTTATCTGAACTCTGTATCATGCCTAAGTTTCAGCTATTCACCGAATACACTGGGCCCAGTTTACTATTGGGGGCTGAGGGTAGATCGCTTACTTTGACGTCTGTGTGTGCCTGTTTTCGGTTTTCCATGCCTATAGTTCTCCTACACCTACATTTAAGATGCTTGCATTTTGTGAATAAGTAATTACAGTGCATTGTGCGAACTAACTATAGCATGGAGGTTGCCTGTCCACTTGCATTAGAGTAATTTGATTGTGAGAGTAACACAAGATGGCCTTCTTTTTTGCCCATCTTCTCAAGCCCGTCGTAAGATCTTGTGTTTTTCACAAGGTGGTGGCGGGGGTGCCGAGGTTGTTTCTGCTTTTGTTGTTACACGATTGGCCTTCTGAATTGAAGCTCTATCAAAAAGAGCATGGCGGATTTACGCGTTCAGCAACTCCCTCTCATGAATGCACGTTTGTCTGGTTTGCTGTTGCCTTCATTCAGTCTCTGATGAGACCTCAGTTTCTTTAAATGTGTCTCAGAGTGAAGAGAGCTTTGTGTGCGGATGCTGCGAATCATGGGGGATAAAGCCCAGAAGTGATGTCCCTCTTAATTTGTGTGCCCTTTGGAAATTGAATCATGGTCAATGCATTCATTTACCAATGGGTGGCGCTCACTCACAAAACAACTGCTCACTCTAATTGTGGAAATTCTGTATGTGCTTACTTTGTTTTAATGTATTTTATTTTAATCTAGGTTACTTTCTGTCGCTTTGTGGCATTGTAAACCTGTCTAAATTTTTCCACATAAAAATAGTTGCCCTTTTCAAACGTGTTCTGTATGTACCACTTTTGAAATATTCAAGATTTTCATAAGTGTTCATGGACGCACATCTAATTTCTTCTTGTGTGATCTGTCCTTCCAGGTTCATTCAATTGTCCAAACATCTAAAAGATATCCTTCGAGTTTGATGTGGGAAAATTACAACAACTGAGTCTCCTTTTCCACAAACAATATAGAGGGCTGATCAAAGTTATTGCATGGTAATTGGTCTCTATTTACACTCCAAAACAAATAGGCATTCTGCTGAGGCAGCTCCGCACTGACTGCACCCTCTAACCTGTGATCACGGCGTGGGCGTCAGAATGCAGCACAGCACATGTACCTGAGTCTGCTATGGAGCATGCTGACCTGTGTACGGCCTTATCAGCTGCCGCACTCTGCCACTTTGTTACCAAACAGCCGACTTTGTTGATTGAAATAGCCGACAGACTGCAATCCACTTTAGCACTTCATTTTTACACAGTTTTTCTTTCACCCACACACTTTTTTTTCAGGTCATGTGCACTGCTTTGAAGCACTGAATGTCAGGGCTGAGCATGTAAGGATTATGCGATTTCTAACAGTAGCATATTGTGAATTTGTTTATTCTCACACCATTTCCTCACATGCATGTTGAAATTGTATCACTATGTAAAGGAGCTCACTTTTGCGGCATGATAATCACTACAGTGAGTAAATCTCAATAAGATTAGAAAGGAATGCTCAAACACCCTTGCGGGCGATGAAAAAGCATTCAGGCAATGCAAGGTATGGTTACAGCCTATTAAAACAGCTCCAAATGGGTGTGGTTTTGATTTTACACAAGCTTAAAAGAAACTTATGGTGATCTATTTGCATTCCGTACAGATGCCACTTGATTTACATGCCCAATCTTGTGTAGTACATCCAGACGATTTTATCTCAGTTTTTACACTGGCCGATTTGAGGAGTCCTCTGGCTGTGTAGCCTTTTGTGGCATGCTTTAACCCAGAAAATAATTTTACTGGAAGGTACAAGCAAGTTTGCACAGATCTTTCAGGTTTAAAAGTTTGATCGATTAACATGTTACTGTAATCAAGCGAACTGGCAATAAGAGAGGCTCTTTGAAACTAAAGCATTAGAGGCTGGGACAGATGTGCAACAAGTGTCTGACATAACTTCCTTTGGGAAGCCTCATGCCAAATCCTGTGCCATATGTGCTTTAGTCCATGCTGCCCTTTTTGGCAGCAGCTTGAGAAAATGACACCTGCACCTGCATATGATGGTTCTGTTCCTGGGCACAATGTGCATGGCCATGGACAGATTGGCCACTTGTACAGTAAGAGCTCTCATAATGCATCCTTTATTGCTTGTTATAGAGGGAGGACATGTGCATGTGTTCTGCACTCCTCACAGTGTCCATGGCCCAGGGGGACCTGTTTTCCCTTGAGTGCAGACGGTAGAGCTGCTATGAAGCCACATACTGTACGTTCTAACCCAACAATATGACCCTGGGGTGTACCGTGTTGGACTCAGTCCCCTGGGTTTTCCTGGAAGCGAGGGACTGGGTGGTTGGGTTAACAAGGGGGCCTTGTGTCCGGCGCATGGCTGGCCAGTGTGGGGGGCGATACTCATGCTCGCTGATGGGTCATCAGGGAACTAATCTGACAGGTGCCTCTTTTGTTTCAAGGGAATTGATTGCAGACAATGGCCCTGACCCTGTCGCCATGCTTACTGATGTGTCGTTTTTCGAGGCCTTGGGAAAACAGGACACGGAAAGTTTTAGAACAGACATAATCTGGTAGAGGTGACACCAGAATTAAGTGGATTATGAATGAAAATGTCCAAGTAGAATAAATGCTTTTTTTTACAAATATAGTGGCTGCAAAAAGTATTAAGGAGGTAATTCAGCCAACAACAACAACACAAAAATCTATACTTCTGCCCCATTTCTCAGTGCTTTTCGTCTTGAATGAAAGTCAGTGGTCAACAAATGCTATACTAAATATATTATTTTATGTTTTACATAATAAACAAAGTAATACAGGTTTAAAATGACAAATGATTCTGTCAAAGTAAATTATGACATTTTTGGGTAAACTCACCTTAGCCACACTTACTCACAAAAATGTCATGAAACATCCATAACATTATGAGTAACAATTGTGGTGACACCTGCATGAACTTGAGGGAAACTGACGGCATTACAGTATAAAACCCCTGGCACCATTTGGTTAAAATATCTGACAAATTCCTCTTAATTCAAATTTAGTTTAGAGAATATCTCAATTTGTTTGCAGTAGATCTACATAGTATAGATATAAATTTGCTATTTATGTAAAATATGTTTTATCTTATTGTTCTCTTAATTTATCTTAATTTTCATCATAACCTACAGACCAATAAGAATCAAGAAAGGCACATTCTATGTTCTATTCTTCATTGCTCCAGAAAGTATTTTCTTGCATGAATGACAACATCATACCTGTAGTTGCAGTAATGCTTAGTCTTAGGTCTTATTGCTTTATGGAATCTTGCACCTGGCAAGATTTATCAGACACTTTTATCAGGCAGGTGATACTCAAACGGTCTTGTCCACAGACTGTCAAGCTTGTTAAAGGAGGGAAAACGAGTCAGACAAGTCCAAAGTGTCTCTCTCATTGGTAATCCCCCCTTCCACTTTCCTAATCAAACCGACTCTCTCAGCCCCAATATGCCTCTTGATGAGTTTCCTCTCCAACAGATTTGACAGAGCCCAGTGGGGGATCGCGGCCCATGCTTAGTTCAAGACAGTGGCCTGTCAGAACTCCTTAATACTGGGCCATTCTACCCCAGCCTGTTGTCCTCATTCCTTGAAGCCTCTTGCCCTTCTAAACACTTATTAGTCGTCCCCCCAAGACCCAAGTCCCTTATACCAGCTGTAGAAAATAAAAGTTTAAAGGAAAGAAAGCGGGAAGGGGTAGGGGAGGCGCTTACGCTTTGCATCAGCTGCACTTGTTTTGCGGGTTGCGAGCGGGACTCTTAAACCCTTTATAGACGCGAAGACTGTTAGGGTTGACCACCCGTCGTCATTTTGATCTTTCCACATATCTCAAATGTGATATTTGGCAGTTAGGAACAGGAGACTGATGTCTTCTATCACAAGAATGATATACTGCTCTTAATTTGTAAAGACACTTTTAAACGTTTCAAGTCATTGAAATCAAGTAAATTCTCTGATACTGCTGTTTACTTCAAGTAAACTCCATGATCCTAGGATATTGTGGATGGTTGCCAGCGTATGCTATGTAGATGCAAAAGAGTCTTGATTGGTTTAACATGTTGTCATGAATAAATAAATATTACACTTAAACTGGCAGTAGGTGGCGGCAAGTCCCCATCTTAATAAATGATTAATTGAATCATTCATTCAAACGATTAATTTTAAATGGCTGATTCATTTAGAAATGAATCAAGTGACTTTGTGAATGGATCATTGAATTATTGACTCATGATTCATCCCCCAAAAAAAAGATTAATTCAGGGATGAAACACTGCAGTGTGGCGAAACCGAAACAAAACAGACACTATTGGGTCTAAAATGTAATATTAAGTTCTTGTTTCTTTTTATTGTTGTATAAAATGTATACCACATTTGTGATCGTGCTCACACGCTCATATTCGAGAAAACAGCACACTTGCTTGTGTGATATTACTTAACTCTATCATACAGTATCTTATAAATATAAAAACAAAAATCCATACTAGGATATTGTTTGCTTTCATAACTTGAATTATACAGCCATTCTAACTGCATTCTAATAGGCTTCATCACATAATACCTTTGCACTCTCAAGATATGTTTTTGTTTGTTTTTTGCTAAGTGAGTGACATACTCAAATAATGTCAGCTCACACATCATTAAAACAACAATTACAATATTATCGTAGCTGATAAATATCGCACACTCATGGGTCCTTCTCTAAATAAAAAAATATAGGATTTTCCCCCTGGTTTATCATCCGTGTGAAAATCAAATCTCTTGGAGGATTAATTGCTCACCTCTCCCTGTAACAATCATAGAACAAATGGACGAGTTATGCACCAAATTACTTAGATAAAAGTGACAGTATAGTGATGCTTCACTTGCCTGCGAGTGCCACCCTTAGCTCATGCGCATGAAGTCTTAGTTATCTGTCTACCAAGTTTGTGTCCACTCATTGTTTGCTCAACCATGTGGAAAACAAACAACCCTTCTGCCACCTTTTGTGTGCTAATGGCCATTCTAGTCAGCGATAAATGGTTCAAAACACAAGTTAACTAGTCATCTTGTCTGCCAGCCTTGTTTACGGTGATGGCAGCCTTTGGGCCAAGCATTAATAGAATAATTGCTGAAGTGCATCTCTGGTTGAGAGGGCATTGGCAGAACAATACAGATACACTAGCTGTAAGTGTGGGATAGGGGGATGCACACTAGTCTGAAGTGCTGGTAAACAAACGTAAAACAAACGCAAGTCCAGTGTCTCACTCCCTGTGCTGCACCCTGGCCCCACCCTTGAGTAAAGATACAAGGACCTCCTTTATTCCCGAACAAATGTCAGCCCCTCAGTACAGTTAGGAGCAACAAAGGGAATCAAAGCTGGTGTGTATGAATGGCCGTGAGGTTCTGGCACGGTTGGCGGGCTGCAGAAGCGTGCGGCCGCAGTCCGAAACAGATGGCAGATGAGGAGAAGGTGGAACAGACACCAGACCGGCCAAACACCCCCTGTTGGTGGAGGGTCCAGTTTGGTTTGGTCACAGGAGGTGGCAACTCTTCAGAGCGGGCAGTGGCCAGAGTCATTTCATGTTATGGAGCACAGAGCTCGGGCTTGGGGCAAACCGAGCAGATGCTTGGCAGGGTCCACAAAGTTAATGAGGGGCACGCACTGGCCTCACATCATGTCAGGGAACTTTCAAACAAAAACAACATCAGAGAAATTTGAAGGTGCTCAATTAGTTGGAACTAAGGTCCTTCTGTCCACTGAATGGCTTCCCAGATTGAACCCTAATTGGACCTCATAATATTGGGGAAAAACAACTAGTAGGTTGATATTGACGCAGTGGATGGGAATTGGGTTTTATATGCTTTTAACATTTTAATAAATTCTGTGGATCAGTAGAACCTAAAATAGTTGTTTTAAAGAAGTAACACTATTGTTATATAATAAGTATCAAAGGGAAGATTCGAAGAAAAATTAACAGCAATGATAAATAGCAATAGTTATATTTCTAGACTGCTCTTCTCTGTAAATTAAACTCAATTTTAAGCCTCCACAGGCTGCGAGGCTCCAAAAGGTCATAAAAGTACTATAAATGTAATTCATGTGACTAGACTGCTGCATTCCAAGTCTCCAGAAATATTTAAACTTTTATTCATTGAGAGTTGTGTTGTCTGCCCTAGTTCTTAAACATTGTTTCTTTCACATGTTTTACATTTTATACAATGGTAAAGCTTTCAGCAAGCCACTGAAAATCTTTTAGCAGGCCACTTTGTGTAAATCTAAAAAAAAGAAGAGGGAGAAGAAGAAAAAAAGCAGTCCTTAAAAAAAGTTTAAATTAATTAATCATTTTATGCATCTTATCTGAAGAATTCCTTGTGTTTTGTCATATTAAAGGGGTCATGAAATGACTTTGTTTTTTATTTTGTACTATTCTCTGGAGTCCACTTATAATGTTATCAAGATTTTTGCATAAAAAAAACATCATAATTTAGAAGTAATTGGCTATTTTCTGTCCTGTTTTGACCCCCCTCATCATAACGCTCTGTTTGAATAGGCGTGACGGATTGTAGACTCGGAAGTAAACGCCCACTGCTATGATTGACTAATAGATGTGTATGTTTGCCATCCTACGTCCTTCCAGTGATTTAGGTTTAAAACTCCTAAATGCTCATATCAAAAGATCTATTTAACAGACAAAGCAATAGTGACCACGTTATAAAAACAGTTGCTCACACTTGTGTGGTGCGACATTACTGTCAGATTCAATATCGTCGGCACAGCATCGTCTTTTTTGTTTCAATCTTTCTGAAAATCCTGCATTGAATTGTGCCTTGTTTGTAAACAAATCCACTGTAAAAGGAAGTGAACAAAAGACCAAGTTCTTACTGACGCGGTCTGAAACTTTTTTCTAACGTTGGGATCAGAAGGAAGACAACGCAGGAAGACTGTTTTTCCACAGCTCAGCACTGCACAGCATCTTCTTGTCTTTGGAGCATCTTTATCATTTGGCTTCTGTGTAGACCTGCGTTCACCTCTCTCGTTCACTATGTGAGCAAATCGGTGGGCGGGGCTAAACAAGCAGAGATGTAGAAACAGGTGTTGATCTTCTTCTGCGGAGATGGTGATTACATGAGATGCAATTAATCAGATAAAATATCTAATCTTTTTTTTTTTACTAAATTATAATCAACTAACTTTTTATTGTTTTTATTTTCAAAATGTGTGTGTGTGTGTGTGTGTATAGTGTTGCACAACATTTCCTAAAAATTAGGAATTATATTATTTCATCATATATTGGGAACTGCAATATGCCATTTCATTTAATATATAAACATATCTCATATTGCTACTGCTGGGACATCCAGATTCAAAGGACAAAGACTAAGCTAATGGAGGGTTTTCACATAAAGTTCATTCTTCACAAGAACCAACTAACACTACAGCTTACAATAGAAACATTTCTATTATATCCTAAAATAACGTGAAAACTCAAGTGTCCCCTCTCCAGAATATTAGTGAAATGCTGTAAATTTCTGTCCACAAAAATGATGGAAAGTTGACTTGCATTCCCAAATGCACGTTAAGAATTGAAAACACATAGTGCCGTTCTTCACTGTGAAACAGGCAGTTCAACTGACTGCGTGCTTCTTTAATTAAATCACAGCTAATTAAATTACAGCTAAATAAATCTATTTTTGTTATATAGATGAATTCTGCAGCCACATTAGTTTATTTTAATGTTACATTCCGTTTAATGAATTTTTAGCTTTTTATCAACTCTCAAACCCCTCGCAGTTTCCCATGTTCTGGAAACCCTATAGGGATTCTTAAATGCTTAACGCTTATCCCCAACAAATGACAAGTTTGCAAACCTGGCTGGTCAGCATTGGCCTGTGCTCCTTTTGCCCCCGAGTGCTCTTTTGAAGCAGAGCTGTTCAGACAATAGAGGGATCTGTGCTGCAAATCAGGGGTGAATTGAATTGGGCAGCTTCAGTTGACTGCCTCTCCAGGTTCAGAGGCTGTAGATGCATTCAGTTATGGAGAGAGACATTCCTTGCGGATCGTGTGTCCAGGTACGGAATGATTCCCACCCCACCTCCGCTACCTGCCACTGAGAACAGACACAGGGATCCGTGGCCCTGTCCCAACAACTATTTCAATACAGTATTTTAAAGTGAAACGTTTTACATTTTAGGAAGGATCTCACAGGCTCGAGGCTCACCTCAGGAGGTTGAATGCAGTGCCACAAGTGCGGTCCTGGAAGCGAGCCCACCACATGACACTTCGTAGGGATTTTGATTTATTCAGGACCTTGTACAGTACAGGTCGATGTGGCGGTACACGATGAGCCGGTCTTTTGTGCTAAGGACAGCTGTGTTAGCAAGGCTGCCTGCATTATGGCAGTTTTATTCATTCTTTTGTAAGAGATTGACGTGAATGTTCGACAGTTGTATAGAACAGCGCTTGAAGACGTACAAGTATATGTTGAATATGTAATTCAATTTCAGTTTGAAAATGAGGGCAACATTTCATTATTCTCAACCTTGTCCATTCACAAAAACAAAGGCTTGTCTGACCTTGGGGTTAGTTTGAATAATTTTGACAGCTCCTTTTTATGGGCGCGTTGTCTCTGGGCTACCAAACAGATGACCATTGTTCACCAATATCTGTCCTGGCCCTCGTATTGTCCTCTGACATATGAGTGGCATGCGGCCCCCAATTGCCGACTCTATCCACACGTGCAAACACACACTCACAAATGCAGCAAGGGTACAGCTGGCCAGAAAAGGCGCACTCTGCGGGACCCCTCCCTGTGGGGATCCTTGACATCGTGTGTGTGTGTGTGAGACTGTCCTTTTTTGGACATGCCACCTATTAGCCACCACAACCTGTTGATCACAGCCACTGAGCTAGAAGTAATCTGCCATAGCGCGGATCTGGAAATTAAAATGACTGAATTAATTGAACGATTGAATTGTGTTGGGGAAAGCGGGAAACTTTGTCCTGTGAATCATTCTCTCTGTCTCTCACAGTGTGTGGTTGAGGTGGCTGAGAGTAAATGAATGTATACTGTAGTTCATAACAGGATTAAACCACCAGGATCTGGAGAGACCAGCACGGTTTGGAATCTGATCTGTGTGATTGTGAGTCAGTTGATAGAAAGAAACTGGCCTGCAGTACTCTGAAATCTTTCTTGGGACACACATTCCTTTCAAATAATAAGGAGATTTTTATTTGCTTTATCATTTTATATGGCATAAACTTTTTTTTTTTTTCATTTCCCATATTTTTTTTTCAATATATATATATATATATATATATATATATATATATATATATATATATAAAGTAAAATAAAGCTGCAATCAGCAATTATGCAAACATTACAAAAAATAAAAATAAATAATAAAAAACTAAGTTTATGAACACAAATGATATGATATTACTATATTTTAAATGCATATATTTCATTATATTTTAGTACTGAGTTATTGTTTATTACTGAGTTATGGTCAGGGGATTTTAAGGGTAGTTCATGATGTGTAATATCATAACATGGATAAAGAGGAAACAAAATATCTAACGATCACATTGGATCAATTTCAAGGAGGAAATATTGATGTTTTCATAACAAATGGAAGGTTAAATTGTAAAACTTGTTTTATCTAATATCTGAAGAATCAGTGTTATGTCAATAAAGGTGGTTCCTCCCAGTTTGCCACACATGCTCTTTTTTTTCAAGAATTACCTCCAGCTTATGAATCTAAATGCTGATAAGTAAATTTCCAACTGAAAGAAAGACAATGAGTTTAAAATATGAATGTCAAACACTCTTAACAACTTCAAAACATAATTCTACCTATAAGCGCTTGCCATCTGTCCTTTAGTGCATCCTGAACTCTGAAAGATTTTAAGACATGCTTGCTGAACAAATAAAGGCTGGGAAGGGGATAAACTTTTTAAACAGTCAAAAGGATTTTCAGTTACGGGCTACAGGAAGTATGCATACAGAAAAAAAAATGTCTATGAGGATAATGGACTAGATAAATTGAATTTTCACATCCGGACACTTCGCCAGTGAGCTGTCAAGGGATCATCTCGCTGTGTCTACATGCTGTGGGTGAGTTTATGTCAGGACCTTTGACCTGAGGTCTTTCCTGCTCTGGGTCACTGGTCCTCAGGATGCTCCTCTTTCAGACGCTGGGACGCATTTCTCTCATTCACTCATGCAATGCTGCTTTTTCTCAGTGAGCCAACACGAGGTCTGTCTAAATCACAGTCAACCTAGTCTTGCTTATTCCATAGGTCACTGCATGAGATAAGGAAACAAATGTTTATTTATTTTATTGTATACTGTTGAGTCATAGTACGAGCGTAACAGGACAATCAACAATCAACCCAGCCCTGTTCCCCCTTTTCACATAATCTCCTAGCATCTCTTAAAAAAAAAAAGAAGCTTATTACAGCTAGATTTGTATATTTTCTAAGAAAATTAAGAAATACCGTTTAAAATTGCTGTATATCTTTGACCAGGTGGCTCTACAAATCTACAAGAATAACGTAATTAACTAGATCAGAAATTAGTACTGAGGTGGTTTAACTTCCTCTCATGTGACACCTGCCCATAGCTGAACAGTAATACAGCAGGTGACGTGACCATATCTGATTCCATTCATTCTGTGCATTCATTCAGCCATGTAATATCATGTGTGTGTCAAACATTAAGCACACTTGAGGTATAGCTACTACATGGAGCAAGCCATTTGTTGCATTAACTCTTATGTTCTGTTACGAATCACTTTACCGTTTTTATGTTTGAGTTATACTGATGTAGTTATTGAAATAAATAATATATTTATTTTTAATTAATAAAAGATATTAACAAACATTTGTAAACTTACAGTTTTTATGGAGGAAATTTGAAGAACGTTATGATTTTTTTTTTTTTATTAGAAAAAAGGAACCTACCTGATATTTCAATGTTAACCCTATAAAGCCATACATTTCTATGGCATCTAAATAATCAACATGATCAAAAGTTTGCTAAAAAAAAAAATGATGCACAATCTACTACATGCCTTCTGTCATCTCATTGGTAGTTTATATTTTTTTTAGTAAGTTGCAGTATAATTAAAAAAATGTCCACCTCGAGTTAGTGGTGCACATGGTCTTTTTGCTGTGAAATGTTTTTAAAAAATGTATACGTTTATAAGCAAATAAAGCTTGCTTGATTATCCATATATATATATATATATATATAATTTCTGGGAGATATAGAGTGACAACTAATATTTATATGCATTGTAAATACTCTGTTATGATGTTATAAAGATTTGATTGATTGACAACAAGCTTTAAGAATTTCATTTTATTTTTGTGCCATATTAAATTTTAGCAGTTGAACCAAATTGTATATTTTTGCTCAGTTTGGGCATCTGAATAAAATGTTGCTGTTTTCTTCTCCTCGAATATGAGCTCCATATTCTCACTACTATATCTATATGATCAATAGAAGCCTAATGTATCAAATATGATACTCGGGAAAATGCATATGATTTTTTTTTTTTTTTTTGACAAATGGCCCAATAAACTGTTCCATTAAAAAGGTGTTGTTTTCTGACTATTTATTATTTCATATGTCATGCTTTACAGGGTGAATTATATTTTTCGACCTGTTCTAAAGGCCTTGTGGTCTCTCAGAGTGAGGATTAAGCCTCCTGTAACAGAAGGCATGCAACTTCACTGCCTTTTGTTTGCACATGGACGCATTTTCTTTCTTTCTTTTTGCCGCCAATGGACAGCTGATGCATTTTGGATGATAAGGTGTATATCACACAGTTGCATTGGGAAGCTTAAAGTTCTCCACCTACGCCTTTCATCTGGGATCATGGGGCTTGTCTCGTATCTCTGTCCCAGCCCAGGCTGAGAAGAGGGGGTGGTCCATGATTATCTGCACATGAACAGCTGGCCATGTGGACCACTTAACTCTGAACATGAGAGGGGTTGGATCTCGCCACCCTCTCAATTAGACTCCTTTCATTTCCCTGATACTTTTATGATTGGTCAGTGGGAAGAACATAATGTAGAAATGGGTAGGTATGACATAAAACAACACAACAGCAATCGAACAAATGGAGAAGAGCTCAAAGGATTCCCACAGATGGCCATCACATATTTTTTCTGTCTGTCTTTTAATAGGGTTTGACCTCTGGTTATACAACAACCTTTATCTATTGAGGTTAATCCACCTCTTATTATATGTTAGATGTGAGTTTTGGCTCTTTTGCTGTTTGTTCACCATTGTGTTACGCATATGCTGCTTAAAAGAGGGTCAGTTAGCAATCACCGATGTAAAAGCCTATGGAATCTGCTAATGCTGAGGCGTTCACAAAGCATTGCTCTTTCTCCCCGAGAGACCTTAAGTAAACAGCAGCTGACAGAAAGCCTTTCTCTCCAAAACAAAGCTTGACTTTGCCCATTTGTCAGTCAGGTTCTTGTCTGGTTATTAGGAGGTTAATGTTCAAACTCAGGAAAAATAAGGCAAAATAAGGTTACTTGCTGCCGTATCTATAAAATGTGATCAAAAGAGTTGTGTACATTAACCCTCAGCCCGAGCGAGCCCGGTGTGAAACGGGGGGATGCAGCCTCAGGTGAAGCCAACGCGACCCATGTGAGGAGTTGCAAAGCTGCGAAAGCCGCAGGTCTTTCAATCATTCACTACAGGAATGTCTTTTTTACAGCCGCTGTGTGGTTGTCAGAGCTTCACAGTTCTGTGTATTTCTCACCTGGCCAGTGAATTCTTGGATGATCAAACACGGGTCGAACCTTTCTCGCTCCGAGCTGCGGAAGCCCTTTGCACTTTAATCGGTCGTCTCCGAGTCACTTGCTCTCACACACATTGATGCCTTAACACGAGAACTGAAAATCAATGAAAACACTGCCAGTCAAATGTTTGGTTTCTCATGATTAGTAAAGGCCTTTTGATCTAAAGACAAGCAGCATGTATCAAAGCTTGAAATTTGTTTTGTTGACCAATAGGCTATGAATAGTGCCTATATGAATTTAATTGTTTATTTACATTGTGTTTACTCATCAAAATAAGCTGAGAAGTTTGACTTTTTTGTATTAAATTCAACCAGGTTTTTCATCAATCATTTTAAACAAGTTGAAATGTAAGTTGTAATGTGTGCAATGTAATGTAAATTGAAATTAGATTATACTTAAAAAAAAATTAAAGCATCAACTAAGATTTTAAATTGAAATAGGTGGATTTGTATTTACAGTGTAATTATTATTATTATTATTGGCATTTTGAAGTTGTATAAATTAATGAATTAATATGTTGCAAATAGGATATTTATTCTGTTTAAGACCGGATTCTAACAGGAAAAGTGGCCAACTTTTAAAGCATTTATTAATCTAGGTTAATCTTAATTTCTATATATAATAATACATTTTTAACATTTTCAAATTGTATAAATTAATGAATTAATATGTTGCGAATTGGATATTTATTTGATATTTATTCTTTTTTAAAGTGTAAGTGTATATGTGACTATTTCATTTTATTTTATTTTATTTTCGATACATAATTCCCAAACTTCCATTTGTGTTTTTTCATAGTCTTGATGACTTAGGTGTATCCAAATGTTTGACAGGTCATGCAGTTGTGGAATAAATGTGTGCAGCTTTATTTTCTAGGAATCATGTTTGGAAACATTCTTGAGGCCGTCAGCTGATGGAACTATAATTCAGTGATTTTTTTCTGCTTTCAGGGTATGATTATACATCCGGGAAAGAGTCACTTTGCATCAGTCTCTTTAGCCCACCTTCCTGTCTTTGATCATAAGCCACAGCTCGGGGGTGATGAATGGAGTGTTTTGCTGACTCACAGCTCCCCTTCAGAATGCCGTCAGTCAGAACCGCTGTGTCAGCCTGACGGTCATTCCCCTGTGATCGATACGGCCTGACCACACAGCCTCTGATGCATTACCACAAGAGTCTTTGTAGCCCTTCCAGGTGTAATCAAGAAATGGCAGAAGGAATAGGAACGCTGCTTTAAGTTCACACTTGTCTGAGTAAATGATTCAAAATACTACATTGAATCACCAGCTTTTTAAATAGTTTGACCTTTTAAAGTTTCAATGTCTCAGAGCATTGTTTTTCAGGGAATGTGTTCCATTGTTAATCTTCCTGTGTGGCCTATAAAGGAAAGTCTCAATGAGTCACTCTATTAAAGCATGAATCACATCATACTTTTGATTCTTTTCAGCATCTAAAGTTACTTAGTAAATGCTTTTCACTTTGAATAAACATCCTCATGGATCATACTTGTTTTTGTATTATATTTATGCTATTTTTGATATGGTCAGTACACATGAGTGTAATTAATCAGAGTTTATTTCTGGAATTATTGTATAATCATGTTATTGTGTAGAATATTGATGATTTGACTTACAAGCTGTGTTGATGGTCAGTTTCATCAAAATAAGCTGAGAAGTTTGACTTTTTTGTATTAAATTCAACTAGGTTTTTCATCAATCATTTTAAACAAGTTGAAATGTAAGTTGTAATGTGTACAATGTAATGTAAGTTGAAATAACTTGTACAACCAAGTTGATTATACTTAAAAAAAAATTAAAGCATCCACTAAGTTTTTAAGTTGAAATAGGTGAATTTGTATTTACAGTGTAATTATTATTATTATTATTATTATTATTGGCATTTTGAAGTTGTATAAATTAATGAATTAATATGTTGCAAAATAGGATATTTATTCTGTTTAAAACCGGATTCTAACAGGAAAAGTGGCCAACTTTTAAAGCATTTATTAATCTAGGTTAATCTTAATTTCTACATATAATAATACATTTTTAACATTTTCAAATTGTATAAATTAATGTATAAATTAATGTCAAATTGTAAACGCCTCTCCTGGAGCCGACACCTTATTGTGGTGGAGGGGTTTGCGTGTTCTTATGATCCCAAGAGCCATGTTGTCCGGGGCAAACAGGTCCTGGGTGAGGAGCCAGACGAAGAGCGGCTCAAGAGACCCCTAATGAAGAGAAAGATCATGGAGAAATGTTTTCCCTTGCCCGGACGCGGGTCACCGGGGTCCCCCTTTGGAGCCAGGCCTGGGGGTGGGGCTCGATGGCGAGCGCCTGGTGGCCGGGCCTATACCCATGGGGCCCGGCCGGGCAAAGCCCGAAAAGACGACATGGGTCCCCCTTCCAATGGGCTCACCACCCATACGAGGGGCCTTGGGGGTCGGGTGCAGTGTGAGTTGGGTGGCAGCCAAAGGCGGGGCTGATAAGGGCTGTTCGCTCCCTGTACAACCGGTGCCAGAGCTTGGTCCGCATAGTTGGCAGTAAGTTGGACTCGTTCCCTGTGAGGGTTGGACTCCGCCAGGGCTGCCCTTTGTCACCGATTCTGTTCATAACTTTTATGGACATAATTTCTAAGCGCAGCCAGGGTGTTGAGGGGGTCCGGTTTGGTGACCTCAGGATTGGGTCCCTGCTATTTGCAGATGATGTGGGTCTGTTGGCTTCATCAGGCAGGGACCTTCAGCTCTCACTGGAGCAGTTCGCAGCCGAATGTGAAGCTTCTGGGATGGGGGTCAACACCTCCAAATCCGAGACCATGGTCCTCAGCCGGAAAAGGGTGGAGTGCTCACTCCGGGTCAGGGATGAGATCCTTCCCCAAGTGGAGGAGTTTAAGTATCTCGGGGTCTTGTTCACGAGTGAGGGAAGGATGGAGCGGGAGATCGACAGACGGATTGGTGCGGTGTCAGCAGTGATGCGGGCACTGCATCGATCTGTCGTGGTGAAGAAAGAGCTGAGCCGAAAGGCTAGGCTCTCGATTTACTGGTCGATCTACGTTCCCACGCTCACCTATGGTCACGAGCTGTGGGTAGTGACCGAAAGAATGAGATCGCGGATACAAGTGGCCGAAATGAGTTTCCTCCATAGGGTGGCTGAACTCTCCCTTAGAGATAGGGTGAGAAGTTCAGTCATCCGGGAGGAGCTCAGAGTAGAACCGCTGCTCCTCCGCATCGAGAGGAGCCAGATGAGGTGGCTCGGGCATCTGGCTAGGATGCCTCCTGGACGCCTCCCTGGGGAGGTGTTCTGGGCATGTCCCACCACGAAGAGACCTCGGGGAAGTTCCAGGACACGTTGGAGAGACTATGTCTCTCGGCTGGCCTGGGAACGCCTTGGGATCCCCCTGGAAGAGCTGGACGAAGTGGCCAGAGAGAGGGAAGTCTGGGTTTCCCTGCTTAGGCTGTTGCCCCCGCGACCCGATTCCAGATAAGCGGGAGATAATGGATGGATGGATGGATAAATTAATGAATTAATATGTTGCGAATTGGATATTTATTCGATGTTTATTCTTTTTTAAAGTGTAAGTGTATATGTGACTCAGCTGATGGAACTATAATTCAGTAATTCTGGACTTTGTTTACACAACAGTAATGAACGCTTACAAGGCTGTACCCCGCCCCCACCTCGGGTACTCAGACCACATCTCTGTTATGCTAATCCCAGCATACAGACCACTTCTCAAACTTGCCAAACCGGTTCAAAAACTCATCACAATTTGGCCAAATGATGCAACCTCAACACTACAGGACTGCTTTCAGTGCACAGACTGGAACATGTTTAAAGAGGCAGCCACCTGCAACAACTACACAGACCTGCATGAGTACACTAAAACTGTGACTGATTACATCAAAAAGTGCACTGATGATGTGATAGTCACCAAGACCATCACCACACGTGCAAACCAGAAGCCATGGATGACAGCAAAGGTTTGTGGGCTGCTAAAGACCAGAGATGAAGCATTCAGATCAGGAGATAAAGCAGCCGTCAAAAAAGCAAGAGCCAATCTGTCCTGTGGCATTAAAAATGCAAAACGGTCATATGCTCAAAAAATCAACAATCACTTCACAGACAGCAGAGACACACGGAGCCTGTGGCAAGCAATTCAGACCATCACTGACTACAAGCCCCCGCCACAGGCCTGTGATGATGACACATCCCTCCCCGATGCACTCAACCACTTTTATTCATGGTTTGAAATGCAGAATGCACACCTGCACAAAAACTGCCCACACCTCCCAACGACCGGGCGCTCTGTCTGTCTCCAGCCGATGTAAGGAAGACCCTATCTAGGATTAACCCACGCAAGGCTGCGGGTCCTGACAACATACCTGGCCGTGTTCTGGGAGACTGTGCTTCACAGCTGACAGATGTCCTAACAGATATCTTCAACACCGCGCTGAGCCAGGCAGTCGTCCCCACATATCTCAAATCCACAACAATCATACCGGTACCAAAGAAATCACCTGTGTCCTGTCTAAATGACTACCGTCCCATAGCACTGACTCCAATCATGATGAAGTGCTTTGAGAGGTTAACCATGCACAACATCAAATCCAGCCTCCCCAACACACTCGACCCGCTCCAGTTTGCATACCTTCCAAACCGCTCTACGGACGATGCAATTTCCTCCATCCTCCACCTGACTCTTACCCACCTAGAAAATAAAGACTCCTATGTTAGAATGCTGTTCATTGACTTCAGCTCGGCATTCAACTCAATAATCCCACAACAGCTCATAAATAAACTAAACCTGCTGGGCCTTAACAATTCCCTTTGTAATTGGATCCTGGACTTTCTAACCGGAAGACCTCAGTCAGTCCGTGATGGCCACAACACCTCGAGCACTACCACACTGAGCTCAGGTGCCCCACAAGGCTGTGTGCTCAGCCCGCTGCTCTTCAGACTGCTGACCCACGACTGCACTGCCAAGTTCAGCTCCAACCACATCATCAAGTTTGCTGATGACACAACAGTGGTAGGTCTCAACAGCAACAACAATGAAACGCACTACAGACAGGAAGTGGCACAGCTGGCTGAATTGTGTGGCACTAACAATCTGTCCCTCAATGTGGGGAAGACAAAGGAGGTTGTGATTGGCTTCAGGAGAAACAGCGTTGACCACCCCCCACTGACCATCGACAGCTCAACTGTGGAGAGAGTCAGCAGCACTAAATTCCTGAGGGTGCACATCACAGAGGATTTCACCTGGACCACCAACTCCATGTCACTCTCCAAAAAGGCACAACAGCGCCTATACTTTCTCCGCCGGCTGAAAAGAGCAAGTCTCCCTCCACCCATCCTCACCATATTCTACAGGGGCACCATTGAGAGTGTGCTGACCAGCTGCATCACTGTCTGGTACGGGAACTGCAGTGCTGCTGACCGCAAGACCCTCCAGCGGACAGTGAACACAGCAGCAAAGATCATCGGTGCCCCTCTCCGCTCCATCATGGACATTTTCCTCACACAATGCTCCAGTAAAACCAACAGCATCGTGAAGGACTCCACCCATCCCTCCCACAGTCTCTTCCAGCTCCTACCATCAGGAAGACGGTACCGGAGCATCAGAGCTTGCTCCGCCAGACTGCTCAACAGCTTTTCCCCCCAGGCTGTGAGAGCCCTGAACTCAATCCACCCCGCCCCCCCTCTGAAACTCCATGCAAATCCCTACCTCCTGAAACATGGACCACCCCACCCCCCACTGCAAACCTTACCACACCAAAGAAAAAACTGTATGGAACTTTTTGTGCAATTCGAAGTGTGCTACACACAGGTGAGTGGGCCTGTCCAAACCACCTGTAGTAACACACTCTTCTCTATGTGCACTAGACACTTTACACACACTGCTGCGTGTACACAATCCCACAAAAGCAATATATGTATGTTTACATGCTCTTGCACTACAAATCATCCTGCACTGTTCCCCAACCAGCTGCTTGACTCAAAATGTTTCTCTTTGCACATGTACAGTATTTATGTGAAGCATTCGTATAGTTTGTAGTTTTTATCTTTTTCTTTTTTTTTTAGTTTGTATAGGGTAAATATGTATGTGACGCATTCGTATAGTTTGTATTTTTTATCTTTTATTTTTTTTACTTTGTATAGGGTAAATATTTATATATAGTATACTTATAGTTCAAATCTGTCAGTAGGTTAGTTGTGTATAGGTTTATAGTGTTTTTTTACTTCATTGTTGTATGCCTGTATTTATGTAGCACCGTGGTCCTGCGAGGCACGACATTTCGTTCCACTGTATGTCCCCACATGTAGCGGAATGACAATAAAGCTTAACTTGACTTTACTTGACTTGACTTGAGTTTTTACTTTTAATATGCTCTCTGGGGAACTAGCTTTAATTCTACCTATTTAACAACCCTTTGACCTTAAATTGACCTAATTTTACCTATTTAACTTGTCAGACGGTAAAATAACATTCCAAACACATCACTCCAGTATGTTTTTTTTTTTGCTTATAATATAAGTATGTTTAAGGGTGAAATATACTAGTAGACATAGAGTCATGTTGTGTATCATGTTAAATATGACCAAAATCTTAAATCCAGAGGGGATTTACAACTGTTTTAAATTTAAAAGGTAAAAAGGACAGACAAGGAAGCTACAGGACAGATGCATCTCTGACTGCCGTTTTCTTTTAAAATATTTCATGCTCCAACATCCATTTATTACTGTCTATCCATTTGTCAGGTTTTTACTGGCGAACTGTGAGGCGTAAAGTTATGACATATTTATTTTATGAGGCACAAATACAAAACATTTTTTTTTTCTATCTTCCATGTGAACCTGAATGGAGAGCAGAATTCAGCGGCATGAGCAAACAGTGAGATTTGCCCAGTAACCGCTGCACAAACAAATACAGTAATCATTTTGCACCAGAATATTGCAACATCCAGCACCTTATGATATCTTTAGTTTCGTTATTGCAGATTTCCCTTTTTTCCCACCGAATGATCAACCTCTGCTGATGATATCTGAGTCACTCACCTACATCTATGATCATTAACTAACCTTTATAAAAGTCTTTGAAGATATTTATATAATGCTGAAGCTGAAGTGTAAATGACTGACTGTGTAAATGTCATAGATTGACGAGTCATGAGTTTGAGCATGTGCTAAGCGTTTGATTGGCTGTGACTTCAGCACACCAGTGCTTTTTTGATGTAGATCTGTGGGAGTCTGTTCTGTTAGTGCACAGTAGGAGTAGATGTTAAATGCAACTAAACATGTAATCATGCATAGTGTAGCAAATGAAATATGCTTATCAACTTTTAAAAGAGAGGAGAAGATTCTCCCGTACCATTTGTTTTTATATCAAAGGGCACGTGTTCAATCAAACTTTATGGTATTTTGGCACACATTCATCTGTCACTTGATATGGCTAATATTTTGCTCAGTGTTTGTTCCATGTGTTAGTGCATACCTAAAATGGTTAATTTTTCCTATTCAGCCTGCCATTTGAATCATTTTGCATATTGTCGAGTCTGTGCCATTGGTAATAATTTATAATATTAAACATTTTTAATGTTTAATGTTAATTATTTGTGTTTGTTTTATAATAAACAGTTCTATACTTTAAACTTCTTAACATATCTGGGTTGAAAAGTTGAGAACCAGCAGTTTAAAATATATAGAACACACTGAAATGTGAAATGTGTTAAAGAAAATATGGATATGCATTCAATTGTGAATGATAAGACATTTTATTTACACCAAATAGACATTTAGGTGCTAGGGAACATGACAAATCATTTTATACTGTGATAATAAAAGCAACTCACATTGATATCACCGCTGTAGTGATAAGAAGATAAGATTATGTAATTTGTCCTACAATGTCAATGTTGTCTTAAAACAGTATGCAAAATATTCTAGATTTTTAGATTTTCTGAACAAAATGTTAGTGGTGCTGCAATGTCAGGGAGGTTGTCAGGTGCTAAGCTATTGCTAAAGTGTTTTGCATGGTTTTATTGCTAAACTAACTGCTATACTAAACTATACTTTTGCATAACCGTCTCATCAACTATTGCATGGGGTCAGTTTCTGTTTTCTGTGAGACACATTTAGCGTTTTTACACTTGCAGCTAATCTGCACGGGCCTTGACTTAAAACGGAACCGTGTTGTTGTCTGATAACATTAATCTTAAGCCTGGCATCATTGATTATTTGCTTGACAAATGATAATTTAGTGCTGCTAATTTGTCAATGCTGTATTGTTCTTTTCAGATACCAGCCTCTGCCTGCTTGTCAAGCTAATGAGGAAAACTTGATTAGCCCAGAGCTCACCTCTGGTGGTTTATTTCCCGGATTGTCACTTTGAGGGAAACCTTCTACTCTGTGCCGCTGACCGTTTGTATATTTTTTTTCAAAGGCAGACCACTGTCACCTGACTCCTGGACCCGCTCGTGTTGCAATGTGTGTTGTGTTATATGGCTGTTTTCTTTTCAGCTGAATTCAGCTGCCCTTAGCTCAGGCCTGATAGGGACTAGCCTTTCATCCTCCCACAAAGCGATAGAGCGGCGATGGCCTTTGTTCTCTGAGGTCCTTCCCGGACTGAGGCACAAGTGACTTGGCAAAACGTCTCCTCCCACAGATCCTGTAATCGCCAAATGACAGAAGTCAAATTACTTGTAATTATCTAATGAAAAGTGAATAATATTAGTGCAGATCATCTCACTCCAGGTGGAATTATGAACTCGTATTTAAGTGTATAGATTAGGTGAACTTGAATGGACATTCACTGTTTTTTTCTAGATGTTCTCTTGGTGAACAGTTAGTGGCTCTTCAACTAGTGAAAGTTGAATCTAACGATGATTATCAGAAAATGTCTGCAGGTGGCAAATGATAATTGGATGATTGTGAAGGTGTTGTGTCTGAATAGTAGTTCCTCTAAACTGTTGGTAGCAGGGGGTTTACCCACGGGGGCCTGGGGGGGGGGGGGGGGGGGGGGGGGTGTAGCAGAGAAGATCAAGGGTAACCCGGGACATATTGGAGGTCAACGCTCTAACACCCAATCTTGCCAGGCAACCGCTCCTGGAATGTTCTCACGGGCTGTGCAGGGGAAGTCAGAAGCCCCCCACAATTGGCCAAGAGTTAATATTGGCCTTCCGGGCCAAAGGTTAAATTTGGAGAGGTCAGACAGGAGTGCAGGAATGAGCTGGTTTGTTGAGACAGTGCCCCAGTTTTTATAAACTGCTCCTCAGAAGTGCTGGCTGAAGGGGGCCAGTGTGAAGAGTAATGTTCTCCTGACTTCAGAACACCCATTGAGCAACAGCTGGCTGTGGAGTTGGGTTACTTCCTTCATACTGTACAATAGACAAGCCAGCGCTGTCAAGCATATGCAGACAGATGTTCATGCCATAAACACACTCGTTTGTTAGTCCTAGATAGGAAGAGCCTTGAACATTTATTAATTGTAGCCCTGACAAAGATCTTACATCTCATTCATTCCTACAGTCAATCACTTATTTGATTAAACAACATTCCTTCACTCATGTACTCACTCGCTCAACCAATGTATGCCTGTTCATTCATTCATTCAACCATTCCTTCAGTTAGTCATTGACTTGATTAAACAACATTAAATCCCTCATGTACTCATTCTCTCAATATATGCCTGTTCATTCATTCATTCATTCATTCATGTACTCACTCACTAAGTCAATGAATTATGTTAATTTATTCAGTTTATATGGACTTCATGGCATTCATTCAGTCCTTGATTAATTAAACTATATTCAGTCATTAATTCATTTACTCATTACACATGAATTAACTCATTCATCAGATGTCTGGATCATCTAGACCATTCATTCATTCATCTATTGATTAAACACAACTTAATTCATTCATTCATTTACTCACTAACTCAGTCAGTGAATTTCTGCTCATTCATTAAATGATTATTTCATCCACTGATTAAACTTTATTAATTACTCAATAACTCAATAACTCAATTATTGTATGTCTGTTTCTTCATTTATTGATTGATTGATCGATTCATCCATTGATTAAGCTCCAATTCAGTCATCCATTTTTTAAACTTCATTCATTAGTTTCCTCAACCAATCACTCAGTTGTCTGTTCATTCAATCATTCATTAATTTACTAACTCACTCACTGAATAGCTGTTCATTTATTCAAACATTAATTATTTTACTCAGTTAATCTGGTCTGTTTGTCCAATCATTTAATCAGTTGCTCTCTCTCATCCATTAAATTGCATCCGTTCATTCTCTCACTCATGGCCTGACTGTTCATTCATTGATTCCTTTATTAATTCAATGCCTGTTAATTGACTCAGTCACTCACTTGCTTTGCATTTCCTGACTATTCATTCATTCATTCTCAGCTCTTAATTTTAGCAGTTGCCCATGTGATCTTCAGCAAACAGGATAATAGCCTTGTGCCTGTACAGCAGGATCCTGATCCCTCCCTCTGCCCTTGGCTCATGTTTCCCTAAGAGGCTGGAATGCATGAATGGAGGCCTCTTCATATCAACATCTCGCTCCTTCATTCACAAATGTTTATACCATCAGTCACCTGAACTATACTGTTCAAATAGGGGTGGATGCCAACATAGCGGAACTTAAACGTTTAGTGTTATTATTAATGTTTACCTATGGTTCATTTCCAACTGAGTGTACCTGATTAACAAAAACAACAATGTAAACAGCTCATCATTTCCTCTTACACACTCCAGAGGACGTCTTGGAGGAAACTGGGGTGCAATTCAAGTAACAGGGTAACGTGTCACAATTACAGCTTTGAATGAAGGCAGTGCATATGTCTCTTCACAAAAGCTAATTGATCTACTGTTGTTCATTCTTGAAAGAATATCCATATCATATAATCATAGAAATGTGTGGAACTATTTCAAAAGCATGTCACTTTTATTATGAACAAAGCCAGTTTTCTGTGTCTTCTAGGAGGAATGTTTTACTTTGGGGTGTGTTCACACAGAGCCATTTAATTGTGTATGTGCAAGTCTGTCTTGAGAGAAAAGAAAATCCACGTCATATTTACACATCGCATTATTGATGAAGGGGTCTCTCATCACCTTCTCTTGTATTCTTTCACAAGTTGAATGATGATATGCATGGTTGACCCACTTACAAGTACACAGAAGGACAGACCAGCCTAAACAGAACCAGTGGCTTTGTCCATCGCAAAGATGCCTCTCGTCATGCAAACAAGGGCCTGATCCTAGGTCGGCCCTGAGATCTTCGCCGTGAGAGATTGCACCTGGTTTTAGGGTAAGGTATACCCTGTTCATTGGTGGCTGTTTATAATTGTATGCAGCTGCTTGTTCCACTGTTGTGTGTTCAGAGGCCCACAAAGTGCTGGCCTGAGGTAAGCCATAACAGTCGTGGCAGACAAGTCGCCCCTCCCTATTTGGTCTCATAGATCTTCCCAAGGTCATGCAGAGGTTTTCACTGTCCCATTGCTCTAAGGAAATGCTCACCACTAACAGCTGACTGGTTCGCACTGCACCACATTGGTTGATCCTGTGTGGAGTCACAAAAACTGAAACTGAATTTCTTGACTTTGCATGCAGACATTCATATTTCATATTACACTACCCTCCTCTGTCTCAAAAAGAAGTGCGCTATGAATCTGACCACACTGACTAAATTAACCTTACCATGTGTTCATTAAGCATACAAGACACAAAAAAACAACCCTGCGAATTCCCTTCCACACTCTTAGACCCACAAGTGGTTGTTGGGGATTGGGCTTAACCGGCACCCGCTATCTTTCTTGAATTCGGGGAGTGAAAGACAATGGCCTCCAAGTCTTGAGTCTGGGACCTGTCACTTTAAATCATCTCTGATGTAGATTTGATGTGACATCTTGGAAACCATGATAATGAAGAAAGCTTCAGACACTGCTATCAATACTGCAATTCTCACAGCACTGTCCACCACGCACCGAACGCAGACCCCCTCAACGGAGGACATAACATCAGGACATCATTAGTGCAATGTCATTGTGGACCGTGAACACACCCTCTGAAAAAAATGGGTGTGTGATAATTTGTGCTTATCAGGGAATGGCAGAGCTGAACCTCTTTTTCGTGGTTCTCAGGAATGGGTTTTCTGGTAACATCACAGGAGACATATATCTCGGATAATAATTAGACAATGTATAATGGTCATTTCTCATTGATGGACTGTTTTGATTTGAAAAGCGGTATTAGTTGCACATAATATATATGTTTATATTTATTCGTTTTTTATTTTTACCAGCACCATTAAGGTTAAACTGTATCTTACGTTGCAACATCTCTACAGTATAATGTAACGTTATTTCAGAGATGTAAACTTAAATAAACCAACACCGACTTTTTATTGACTGTTTTATCTCAAGACCTTGAGCTTTATAGTTTGATAATGAAAGTGAAGTTGTCTATATTGTTTTCAGAAAGAAAGCGATAAACCATGATAACTTGATTGAGCTCTGCGATAGACCTTCACGCCAACTCTGAGTATGTTTTCAAGACTACAGTTTCTTAGTATTCTTTCACCTACACTTTATTTCTGCCCATTACATGATAATCTTAATGGACACCTTACTCAAATGTCCTCAGTTAATAAAAAAAAATATTTACTTAAAGCACTTTTTATTCATAAAGACTGCTTGGGAAAGTGGAGTTTGCTCATTGTGAAGTTCATTGTGCTTCTCCAAGTGCCAGATATAATGAAACTAAGAGCAGTTCTGCACAAGGTCCTCTAGGTGGTGCTTGGAATCCAGTTGCTCCAATGGGACTTTGAGCAAATGGCTGTATTAAAAGTACTATAAGAGAAGACACACTGCAATCGCACACTCAGTGACATCTTGGAAAGGTGAAGTTGGGTGCGGCAATTCAATTGAGTGGATTGCAGATGTTGATATTAAAGGTATAACATCACCTGTAATAGCATGTTAGGCATGTGACAGTCCTAATGTGGACTTTTTTTTCTAGGGTCAGGGACTATTCACTTTATGTCCATCAAGTAAATGTGTACTTTGTACTCTGCCCAAAGAGAAAATGAGACCTCAAACAGATGCTTGATGTATAGTATCCACAATAATGACATGTCACACAATAAGTCTGTACTCCAGCGATCTCAGGGAGATCATCAAGTCAAGTTTGAGTGTTCCTCAAACAGACTTCGGAATTTAGTTTTCATGAACTCCAAGTTTTAGCCAAACCCAGCTTGCTGCGCTTCATATAAATAGACTTTCCCCCCATCTCTACCTTAAGAAGCTCCAAATCCGATGGCATTCCAAGCATTGATCTTTCATCAGACAGGAATATCTGCCAAGGAACTCAAGGAACTGTGTGTTTATCTCAACTCCGAGTTTGTCTTATTGTCTTATTGACTGCTTTATACACACACATCCCAGCCCAGCTGTTGTTCAGTAAAGAGGAATCTCCTTGTGCAGTTTTCTTAGCAATTTTTTTTACTTTATGCTCAAATGCACCTTTCAGGGGCCACGTGTACGCTTGTCTACGTGCGCTTACGTCTACTCATCTTTCTGTGTATGTACTTGTGTGTATGTGTGCATGGGGGTGGTGGGGTTCGACAGCATTCCTTGCTTGATGCATGTCTGTCTCCATATACCCCTCCCTCATGTAGCCTGCTTCCCCCGCCTGGTTGTTGCTCCAGGTTCTCATGGGACGGTAATCTACAACAAAGGCTTCCCAGCCCACACACTAGGAAGGGTAATGCTCCCACATAAGCTCTCCTCTGAGCAATGTGCTCTTAGCACAGCACACTAGCATGTGCTTTTTCTAGAATAGTGCACTTAGCTACCTACCTCAGGTAATGGTGACACACATGTACATTTGTGTACAGTTTGTTATTTCGGTAAGAAAGCACCTGGCTCAATCTATCATGTAAAATAAATGAAAGTTAGCAGTTAGCACAAGCTTCTGGCTAAATCTGTTATGTCGGATGCTATGCTGCGTTTTGTAGCTGTCCAACAAACTTTCCCACTTTTGTGTCTGAGAAGTTGAGCTCTCCGTGCCTGATTTTGTTTATCTTTTTCCCCCTTTACACCCCCCTTTCCTGTGTCTTCCTCCTGGCTGGAAGTTTTTGTTGATGTGAGGAGATATAATGTTTCTCCCCTTTCCACCACAGTGCACAGCAGCAATTCTTTAAGACCATCAGTTTTCACTCAACAGAACGATTATCGCCAAATCTGTCTGTTTTCAAGTGTGTGCCTGCACAAAGTGAAGGAGCGTATGTCTTTGTTATCATTCCCCCACAAAGATTGTTCTGGTTTTAAGCCTCCGCCCATATGAGCCCTATAGATCACCTCCTCTTATGACAGTCCCACAAGTCAGTTAGACTTTTTTTTACCCCATTTCTTTGGTTAGGAAGTAATGTGTTGCATAAGATGGCTAGCCAGTGTTGAGGGAAAGGGCTCCTGTTCTGGTTGAGGCCGAGTGAAGAGGTCAGATCCTGTTAAAACTATTTTACCCCCACACTGCTATCAAAATGCCATATGCATGCTATTTCTTGTGCTCCACTGAGTTTTGGAATATTTCAAAAGTGATGTTTTTTTGCAGAGTTTTTCCTCTAAAAACAGGGGAAATGAATGGAAAGCTGAATGAATTTACTCACCCACATTCCAAACCACTGGTTTTCTTTCTACCATTGAAAACAAAAGGAGAATGTTTATAAAATGTCCAAGCTGCTCTTTTCCAATAAAAATGGATGCTGATTCACATTTTAAAATTTCGAAAGAGAATAAAAACACACTATAAAAGTATCATAAATTTGTGCATTTCATTCTGTTTTCTAAAGCTATACGATTATATTGCGTGAGGTGATTATTTGCCAATAAAAATCCCTCACATACCCCTCACATGTGTGCATATGTCTCTTGAATATGTTTAGCTCAAGATGTTTGAATGTTTTTGCCAACTGTTGAAACCACCAGGTTCATTTTGTTTTGTCAGAATATTGAATGACTATTATCGACACATCTGTCCCCTAACACATTGCATTGTTTTATTCATCCTATTAGATATGCTTTAAAACACTGTCAGTGCTGCAAAGCTCGGTCATGTTCTGCACATATTAAACAAATGGTTGAAAATGGAAGTGCTGAGCTTGACTGCTTGCACAGCTTTTGCTTTTTCAGTTCCTGATTCTTTTTAAGTGGTTGCACAATAGTTTCAGTGAAGAACAAATGGCACATGTGAACAGCATTTTGTGAATGGGGCTGGGGTTCAAAAAACTGCAGGAACTGCTGGAGAAGAGATCCAGGAAGTTGATTGTCTGGTCTTGGCACACGGGTAGTCTTTGATTGGATGACTGAAGAAGTATCTGGCCTTGGCCATTGAGAGGTCGAACTGTTGCTGTGAGTGTTTATGTGTGTTGTCAGTCTTCCGGACTCACGCTCAAACCATGATGGGAAATGTTTCTTTTGTACTTTCACCCACCAGGCTCAGAGGTTTGCCTCTTAGAGAAAAAGAGACCACTGTGCATTTTCACTGCTACAGATTCTGTACATTGAAAAAAAATAGAAAGAGGAAGTTAGTTTTTATGCTTCCTCTGTCTGACCGCATGCATGAGAAGGGTTAATTCACAAAATAACTTCTATGCAATGCTCAGACCATTTGCTTTCATATATTTGTCTGTTCACAGTGGGAAAAAAACTGCTGCATGTTGTGGCACAAATATATATATATATATATATATATATAAATATATATATAAACCAGGTGGTAGTTTCTCTGCTAACATTCATTGTGAATGAATACACAGCCAAAAGAATACACCATTTCTTTCAACTCATTCCATTTCCAACACTCATTCAAGACATATTCATCATAAATGCATCTCATTCTCCAACATTTGCCAAAATACTCAATCTCTGCTGCTCATAATTAACTTTCAAAGTTTCTTACAGGAGCCTCAGGTCACTGCATTCTTGTTGTTAGAAGCTAGTTCAAGATATTGTTTATGTCCTTTAGTGTAGCAAGTGGCCTACACAACTCTAAATCAAGCTCTCTTTGCAATCCTGGGTCAAGATATTTCTCCAATCTCTAAATCAAATCATACATACCAACTGTAAGATATGCTAAACTTGACACATCTTTTCAACAGCCCTAGTTAGAATATGAACTTTTTTTTTTCTTTTTTTTTGCATTTCATGGACTGATTATGGAGGAAAGATGTGGTAAAGCGTGTTAAAGAAAGCGGAGATAATGACACTCTTATTATCAGTAGCTGAACGCATAATCAATTTAGCCAAATATATTTAATAAACAAATGCAAGACGCGTTTCAATTCTGTGGAAATCTTTCTGAGGTTGCTGATTCTGGGTGGACCTGCTCAATGAACTCCCACTCACCTTAATTCAGCTTTAAAAGCTTTCTTCTAAAATAACATGTATCTTACCACAGATTTTTGTTGTAACTGTTTTCTTTAGAATGGTTTGACAAGTTTACTTGTACTACAAGTTTACTCAGGGAAGGTTCACTCAAAAATGAAAATTTTATCACCATCAAGTTGTCCCAAACCTGTATGAGCTCATTTCTTCTGCTGAACACACACACACACACACACACACACACACACACACACACATGTTGGTTTTTGTGGTTTATGGGGACTCTCCATAGGCGTAATGGTTTTTATACTGAACAAACTGTGTGTGCTATTGCCCTACACCAACCCTACACCTAAACTTAGCCCTCACAGGAGACATTTGTGCATTTTTAGATTTTCAAAAAAACACCATTTAGTATGTTTTTTAAGCCTTTTGAATTACGGGGACATAGGCAGTGTCCTCATAAACCACCTTCATATTGTAATACCTCTGTCATACCCATGTCATTATACAAATTTGTGTCCTCATACACCACATAAACATGCGCACACACACACACAAAACAACATTTAGAATAATGTTGGCAATAAAACAGTTGTCGGTAGCCATTGGCCTCCATAGTAAGAAAAGTACTATTGAAGTCAATGCTTACCATAAACGGTTTGTTTACCAACATTCTTAAAAATATCACTTTTTTGTGTTCCACAGAAGTCATGCAAGTTTGAAACGACATGAGGGTGAGTAAATGATGAAAAAAAAAATCATTTGAACTCTGGGTGAACTCCATAATAGACAACTCACTGAATCTTCACTCACTGTATTCTTTGCCAATTGCTCAGGTATTTGTTATTTATATAATTTGACAAGTGTCTTAAAAATAAGTATAACTTGTTTTCAGTGAGATGCATCATTACTTGACTGCACATTAAAACCAATGACTCTTGAATCACAGAATGTGCCACTTACTCGTCCTTCAATAACAAAGATTTAAAAATGGATTTAATATTAATGATATTTAACATTCTGGTTCTGAGTAATTCAGTCATTCCTTAACACATGTTAGTATAGCCTCAGTAGATTAGGAAAGTGGTTTCTGGGTCGGTTTGTTTGATAAGACTGATCCAACAGGTCTGCCTTGACTGTGTGTATTTAAAATCTTGCCGCTTTTTCTTAAGTAAGATTAGTGTGACAATGAAACACAAGCTACTGTGATCAGTTTCTCATATTGGTGTTTTAACAGTTGCAGGGATGTAATAGGTTCACTTTTTCAGGAATGTCGAGGTTCGACCTTTCAACTATGACCTTGTGTTATGACTGAAGTTAAGATTGAAACGATGAAACCTATGCTGATTGTGTCTGAGACGGTCCATTGACCCTGAATAAGTAGGACAGTATCACTGCAGGAAGTGTTTCTGCAGAGTCTTGCGACTGTAATGAGTGCCCACAGGCTTTCTGTGACGGGCCTAATGGAAAGAGCGTTCAGCATTCTTTGAGTTTCAGCCTGTGGCCTCCTTTTGTCATTTGTTGCAGTGACTATTTTAGAATTTTATGCATTGCTAGCCCCCGTAAAATTTATATGACAGCTTCGCTAGGGTGCTTGTAACAATCTGATGATCAATACATTTTTTAAAGGCTGAAAAGGATAAATATGCATGCTCAAATTTGTTTATAAAGCAAAATTTGATAACATTTTATTTTACTCTCATGCCATAGTAATAACAGTAAAAATGCTACTAACCCTAAACAAACCCTGAGGCTACTCTTTGTAATTACACTGTAACAATGACACCTTAAAATAAATTGTAACCAAATTATTCTATTCTATTCTATTCTATTCAGTTATATATTTGACTCATTGAATTGATCAAATATGACAGTAACAAAATAAAACAGAAAAATATGAAGCTGCAAAAGTTTTCAGCCTAACAAGTAACATCAATTTATACAGTAACTGAGCACCAATAATATTTGATAATAATTAAGCACCAAATCAGCATATTAGAATGATTTCTGAAGGAACATGACACTAATGACTGGAGTAATGACTACTACATATAATATAATAAAATATGTTGTAATAAAATTTCACAATAGTACTGTTTTTACTTAATACTTATTTTATACAAATTCCTAATGATTCTAAATGGTTTACCTTTAGTGTCAATCAAATAATGTCCTTCTGATATCTGAAGAGCATGGAGGGTTCAAGTCTAGGAAATCCCAAATAATGTGGCAAGGAAAGGAGTTCCTCTGCAATGTGTATCATCTTTGGCCCTTCATGAGAGATTCACAGACTTCACAGCATGTGTCCAACATTTGTCCAACTTTTTGTTTCATTCCTGGAAGTTTTATAAAAAAAAAAAAAAAAAAGGAAAGGAAAGGTAAGAAAAAGAAAATGAAAAAAGAAAAAGAAATGAAAATAAATGAATGCAATATACCGTATCATGTCTCCACACACAAATTCTGGGGAGAGCAGGAATAATTGTTACACTTCTTGGTTTTTGCTTATTTATTCTGAAAATGTTTAGCCTCAAGCATTTAAACAATAAAACATTAAAACACACATCCAGAAAGACAAACAAGTTCCTAATTCATAAAGAAAATACATGTTTAATAATTATAAAGCCACACATTTTAAACCCCTTGCTTTTTTAAGACTAATGTGGGTCAAATACTGTATAATGATAGGAGACTATGGAGCTCATACTCATACTCAAAACATTTTATTCAGAGGAAAATATGTAATTTGGTACAGTTGCTTACATTTACATGGCCAAAAGATAACATGATATCCTGGTGGATTGTAATGCAAATCAATGAGATTATTCAGCAAATTTTTGATCGTGTTGATAATTTAGTTTTATTGTGTATCACATGTGACATAGTAGGCTTTAAAGGGGTCAATGCATTTCCTACACTATAATGACAATAATGGTGTATTTAAACTTAACTCACACAAAATAGTTCTATTTTTTATTTATTTATTTTCAAATAATCCATTATTGTTAAAATTGTCTATTGTTTTGGGAGGAGGTCAAGCATTGAATTGTTAATGCACAGCTCCAATACAATGGGACATACAAAGGGAAAAATGATTCCTACATAATAGAGGCCCAGCCAAGACATGTTACTATCCTGTGCTTTTGCTTTGCTGACCTATAAAAAAGCCGACGACCTTGCCTTTTCCTTCCTTCTGAGGCTTCTGTGCCTGAAAGAAAAGACGTTTACTTTGGTGTTTTTAAGATACTTCAGTTATGACACATCGTGCTTCTGCAAGCCAGAGACATGCTCTGCCGGGTATTTAAGGGTGTAGCTGTTTGTAGAGGGCTGATATGACGGCAGCAAATACAACAAAGACAAACTGATTTTCCCAAAGCATGCACGAGACGCATGCAGTGACATTTCCCATCGCCAAAACAATGTCTCAGCGCTCCGAAAAGAAGTACAGAGCAGCCAGCAAAAAAAAGAGAGGGGTGCGAGAAAGGGAGGAGGAGAAAGAGAGAGCAAAAAGGCCCTTGTCCAGACAGCAAGCACATGCTCGTGTAACAGGAGTCCTGAATTCCACAAGGCTTACTGATCTTTTACTTCCCATTAAGCAGGGTAGACTGAGAGAGAGAGAGAGAGTGGGTGGGTTTAGCGAGGGTAAAGAGGGGGCAGGCAAATCTGATCAAATATCAAGTAGGTGACTTCTACCGGCCTTCTCAAAGCCTCGGGAACATCTGATTGGATTTGATTTCCAGCAAAGGCCCCTCTGATGTGGCACGTCCTTGTGAAAAACGATGACCTGGGGAAAGGAGCTGCTTTAGCTGCCCTTCAGGCCTTACCTCCAGGAATGTTGCTCTGCAGCTCACATCCTCAATGTGTCCCCATTGATATTGTTTGTTTGTGTCTTGTGCCCTAGCTTTTGTTGATTGCCAGTCCCTGTCACTGACCACTTCCCTTTGTTTCTCTAAGAACAGCTGCTGTTGAGCTACTGAAGTCATGGGCTCTCACTAAAAGCCAGTTCTAACAATCGGCCTAATGAGTTTGAAGTTTTGATAGCAAGCAATCTAAAGTGCAGATGCCATGAGACTTCCTCTGTCCAATAACACTTTTGGATTCATTTTAGCATTCTGATGATAATCAGAGTCTCATCGATACCTGATAATTACATTAAAAAAGCGATCCAGCCACTTTTTTTTCAGCTACAGGAACCAGTGTTTCATGAACAATATTGTTGTTCACAACTCGATCTTACAGCAGTTCATAAATATTTTACAAGGTGGCTAATTCGTACGAATTCCTACAACCTAATTCGTACAAATTCATAAAATTTTCGAAAGATCATGCATATTTGAAGATGTGGCAAATTCATAGGAATTTGTACACCCCTAACCCCGTCCCTAAACCTACCCCTCATACAAATTGTACAAAATTTGTACGGGTAAGGTCATGAGAATTAGTATGAATTAGCCACCTTGTAAAATATATACAAATTGGTTGTGATATAGTATTGTATATCCAGATAAAAATAAAAATAAAATATTACAGGTAAAACTTCAGTATATTATTATATTATATTATATTATATTAAGTGTCCCACTTGTACCATACATGCACAGTTATGAGTGATTACGCAAACAAAGTGTTCGATCATATTTTTGAATGGATTCATTGAAAAGGACAGTTTAAAATGGTTCATGGAAATGAACAGTACAATCATGTTATTATGAATATCTAATACATAACCCAGCCTGAGATATAATCCTGATTACTCATATTTCAGTTACAATAGTTCCTTCCATTTATCACAGATCCTAAAAAACGAGTTGAAACATGGCTGTTGTGCCCTAGGATAGAATAGGTGTAGACAAACTTCCTTAGCCTGAAGGGATGTGTGTTTCACACAAATTTCAGTTTAACTGTGATTATTTCTTATTGATTTCCTATCAAGACAATGTTTAGACACAACTCTGAATAACGACCTGCCAAAAGCCGAAAAAAAAAAAATAATTTAAAAAACTGGGTGTGTTTGTTTGAGTTTAACAAAAGACGAACTGGACAGCAGGAAGAGAAACCTGACAACATTGTGTGTTGTGTGATATCAGAGACGTACTAGTCATTACAGGTCACTGAAATCACTTGCACCTTTGTGTTATTGTTTTAGGGAAGCACATCCTTTCACTTTTGTGCTGAGCCCTTAATAAGGCTTAAATAACTGTTATCATAGTATATTATGCAGGTATTATTTACTTAGATGAGAACAAAATGAAACACGAAGCCAATCAGATTAATAACACTGCAGAATGCCTTGCTCCTGTCTTGTCATGTTGCAGATTTTTGTCTGTTGTGGTCAAAGCATATTTAAAAAACGAACCGTTCCAGACATTGTGGTCATCAGTTGACTAGTTTTACTTCCGTCTGCAGGTCGCCTCTTAACCAGGTCTGTGCTGTTAGCTGTTAGTTAGGAGGAAGGGTTGAGGTTATGAGGGACAATAGGCACAAAGCCATTGACAAAAATAGCTAAATGTCATTAGGCCTCGGTAGGAAATCACATGAGGCCTAAGTGGGAACCAACGACAGACATGCTGACAAAATCAGCCTGGGGAGAGGGAGGTTTGCTGGAGGAAGAAAAAAAAAGAAGGATAAAAATGAAAGCAGCCGCAACTGGTTTCTACCCATCCGGTTTTTTGAATGAAAGCGGTCCTCCCTCGCTCATAAAATGATTAGGTCATTTAGGGTATCCTTGTCTTATCTTGAATCCTGTTTTGGTGTTCAGAGGATGTTTCCTTTTATATGCATTCGTATTTTTCTTAGAAAATGTTGTGGTGCTGGTATAATGCTAAAGAATGTGGTCAGAGAGGGGTTATAAAAGGGCGTACACAAATGCAGTGACTACACGTGGGAAATCTGCATAAAGGTAACTTCTTGATGAGTGACAAAGAGCAAAGAGCAGAGGCAAGGAAAGGAAAGGATCACTGGCAGATAAAACCTGAAAAGTTAGTGCACCTTTTCTAAAACAAAACAAAACAATAAATAAATACAAACTGTACAAAGTTTCCATAGGTGGTCACACTTTATTTTAAGGTCCAATTCTCGCTATTAACAAACCATGAATATGACTTTTGCCTCAATAAAGTCCTAATTTTCTGTTTATTAATAGCTAGTTATTAAGTTTAGGTAATAGGTAGGATTAGGGATGTAGAATATGGTCACATAGAATATGTGCTTTATATGTACTAATAAAGAGGCAATATGTTAATAATAGGCCTGTACTAAAGTGTTACCATGCAGTTTTTGTATAAAGTACACATATTAAAATTTGTGACAATAAATAATCTAAAAAAATCTGTATATCTTGTACTGCACACGTAAATGAAGAGTTCTGCTCTTCACTCAGTGTGTTTACACTGCAAAACAGATTATATACTACTTTTATTCAATTGCAATCTTTGATTTGATAGTCATGATTTGATATGTTAAGGAAATCTTGGTGTAAATAAAATAGGAGTTAAAAACTGAAATTTTGTTAAATGATAATGAAATGGCAGCGTCTAAGCGGCTAAGTGCTAATAGCAATAGATAAGTGAAAATAGCAATTAGATGGTATTTCCACTATAAGTGAAAATGTCATATTTTCTTAGTGATATCAGCTATGTACACAAAGTTCAAATAGCAATGGATTCTATTTACACTATGGTAAAATAGCAGCATTTTCTGCTATTTATACCATTTGTTACAAATAGTGGCAATTATCTGCACCTCAGTATTGTAGTACATTATAAAGCAGTGTACAGTAATAACGTATTGAGTGTAAATTATCATTTTAATTCAAATTATTAAATGGATGCCACCTTACTGGTACAATAAAGCCCTCCCTACATTTACCCTAACCCTGCACGATACTTTATTTTCAATTTTTTAATTATTTCCTTAATTTGTATTGAAAATAAATGCCTTTATGATGTGATACGAGATTTGAAAAGGCAGAAAAAAAGTTCGGCAAAAGGCAAGTTCGAACACAGGTCGATCACGTCAAAAAGACCACGGCACACACTTCACCATCTGCACCACTGGAGCTGATGAACTATAACCGTTTTTTAATGTTGACTATCCCAATCAAACGTTGGTGGGCGGAGTTAGTTGCCTCTGCCAACAAGGCGGGTTATTTGCACTGTGTAACTAGACACTCCGTGATGAAATTTTGGTTTGAACCATAATTTGAACTCCCTTGAAACTTATTAAAATTGGCAATAAATCTTACAAGGTTTACTCATAAAATGAATCTTTAGTTTCTATGCTTGAACTTCAACTTACATTTAGATTCAATTACAGGAAATGTGGATGTGACTCCAGGAATTTTAAGAAAAGTCTGTAAAAATACATCCCAAAGTTTTTAATATGAAGGACTTTTCCATGTTGATTCTTCACAGGTGTTTTACTGCTTTTTTGTACTATGCATGGCATTGTATTGTGTTGTTGTAAGGAAATGTATGTAAACTTAACGGAAAAGGCATGTTTAATTTTCTGCAGATTTGTTCTCTTACAGTTTGGGTGAGACAACAGTGTAAGAAACTCAGGAAGAACTCCTAAAAGAAAAGAAAGAGGATAAAAAAATGATGAGCAGCGGCCTCAAAGACCGGATATCCCAGGTAATTTAAAACAAAAGACCTTGGGCAGACATTTCTGACAGTAAATCTTCCCAGCTATGAAGACGACAGCCATGCTATGCGTTATGAACAACCCTGTAATTTAGCCCAGCCAGGCGCTAAGCTGAGAGACACAACTGCTGTTTCACTGAATAAAATCACGAGATGTGAAATATTCCACCTCCCACATTAAAGCTGACAAGATTTTCTGGACTTTTCTTACAGGATTCTATTTCTCTAGTATGGAAACATTGATCAATGCACATTCATTCTTTCTGCATGCATGCGAAGGGGCTGTTCACAAAGCATGTGGTCTCAATTTCAAAACAGATAGACGACATACGGTGGAATGGAACAGAATGCAGGCATCAGTGATTCATCATCTATTTCATGTTTGCATAGAAAACATTTAAAACCAGCACAGACTGACGCAAGAACTGGTCCTGTGTGAATGGGCCCTAACACATTTAAACCCACACTGCAGAATGACTTTTGCCCCAGTGTGGTGGAAAGGCATCAAAAGACAGTCTGGCCTTGGGCTGAATCTGCATGGTATGTGCTCTAAGGCAGACCTCATTTCCTTCATTTGTACAGGGAGGCAGTCATCCCTAAAGACAAATCAAAGAACACAGTGCTCCTCTAGGAAATATGTAACCGAGAGAGTAATGAGCAATGCCTAATATGTCAAAAATGAGTGTTCAGACCATCCGTGCCTGTTCTCCCCAGCAGCATTCACTCAAGCTGCTGAAGCCTGAATGTGTGAGGATTGTACATTCTTGTCACAAGAATAACCCTTGTGTGACCTGGTGCACTGGTCAGCCACTTTCACACTAGAGCTTTCCTCCCATCTGACGGCCACCCATACTTTGTCACGTATGGGAGAAATATGCAGGCATGAAGAGATTCAGAAATGGCCCAATTTTGCCCAGCCGCTCTGAGATTGAGATCTTTGTGTTCAGAACAGATAAGAATATATTAAATCTTTAAAATACTAGAACCAAATGAATGAGTCATTGTCATGATGATCAGAGAGTGCCTTCATGTCCTGAAAAAAAAAAAAAAAATGTTGCAGAAACCATTTTCGCATAGAAATTGCTAGCAAAATATTGACAAGGACTACTTTTGAAGTAAACTGAAATTGTAATTTCTTTTAAAATGTACTCCAATAAGTTTTGGAACTACTGAAAAAAAAATTTGACAGTGTGGATCAACAATCTACATTCAATCGATCATTGTTTCATGTGACATTTTCAAGAACTGTATGCAATTAATTTTTTATTTGCTGTTGTTGTCCTGTTAAAGTCTATAAAAACATCATTACTTGTAGTCTGTCCCTAAAACTAATGGTTCTCAATAGTCTTTAATGGATAGTCTACACAATTTGCAGTTTTAGGCTGCATGCCTTTGACAAAAAATGAAGGAGAAGGGGTATGGCTATTGGCTAACACACTTTAAGCCTTGGCACCTCGTGATATAAAGTTATGCACGGGTTTGAGATTGAACAAAATGAGAATGTTGATTTAGAGGGTTTCTTTAATAAGACCCTTCAAAAAGGTTGTTCTTTCATCTCTTTGACCCATGAACCTGACTGTGATGGGGTGGCCTGGACTGAGCTAAATGCAAGGACTCTTTAGTGCTGCCAAATCATTCAGCCTATCGGAGATGTCACTGCAAAGAACTGCAGTAAATGGAAAAGAGTTCCACATTCCTTTATTTGTGCACTGGTAATAATTTGTTGCTGCCATACTATTCCTTAAGGTGAAACTGTCCAGGTTGTATTTCGCATCATAAAAAAAAAAAAAAATGAAAATGAAAATGAAAACAAAAATAAAATAAATTATTAACTATGAACAAGTTGCTTATTAGCATACATATTACTAGCATATTAGCTGTTTATTAGTACTTATAAAGCACATATTAATGCCTTATTCTGCATGACGATAATATAGACCCCTTAACCCTACCTTATACCTAAACATAATTACTAGAGCTACCGATATACTATTAATAAGAAGCTAATTTATTTATGGTGTTCCTGGTCACACTTTATTTTAAGGTCAAGTTCCCACTATTAACTATGACTTTTGCCTAAATAAACTCTTAATTACTGCTTACTAATAGTTTGTAAGGTAGTCGTTAAATTTATGTATTGGTAGGATTTGGGATGTAGAATATGGTCATGCTGAATATGTGCTTCATGAGTACTGTACAGAATATGAGTATTGTAAAGAATAAGGCATTAATATGTGCCCAATAAGTACTAATATACAGCCAATATGCTAATAATATGCATGCTAATAAGCAACTAGTTAATAGTGAGAATTGGTCCATATACTAAAGTGTTACCGTGTTCCCTAATCTAAAGTGTTACAACAACAACAACAATAATAACCATAAATAATGAAAAAAATGCATTATGATAATAATAATTCAAGGGCAAATGTTCTTAATTTTTTCAAATATAATGTCAAAATACATTATTATCTGTCATATCTTTCTGTATTGTCTATCTTTCTTAAGAATGAATGAATAATTTTTGTAAATTATTTTGAATTATTTTAATTTTTTTACATTTTTATTTTAATTATTTGTATATTTTATATACAATGAACAAAATTATAAATGCAACACTTTTGTTTTTGTCCCCATTTTTCATGAGCTGAACTCAAAAATCTAAGACTTTTTCTATGTACACAAAAGGCCTATTTCTCTCGAATATTGTTCACAAATCTGTCTAAATCTGTGTTAGTGAGCACTTCTCCTTTGCCGAGATAATCCATCCACCTCACAGGTGTGGCATATCAAGATGCTGATTAGACAGCATGATTATTGCACAGGTGTGCCTTAGGCTGGCCACAAAATGTTTTCAAACCTAGTGGTTAAAGAAATATTATCGGAACTAAAAGAACTGAGCAAAGACCCTAGTACCCTTTCTCAGTCTCCGTCTGCCTATTGTACTGGAAACTAGTCTCGTTAAAATTGTCATATAAACACTATTTTCAGTTTTATTTTATCATTGCATTTTTTTTTTCCTCCAGAATAGTAAATATTTGCTAAAGAATTCAATAAGACAGCCATTCCTCAGCCTTCATCAGCTTTGATACCAGAGAGCTTGATGGAGAACGTAGAGACGGTGAGAGTTGTCTGTTTATTCAAACTCTACAGCACTGCTCTCCGTCAGTTAAATGGCACTTACAAGGAGAAACACATTCATGTATATATTGTACTCATTTGCTAGAGCTGTGTGAAAATAGCTGGCACTCTGCCAGTGTGTTCTGTTACTGTGCCGTGCCCCTCGAGATGTTTTAATAGAACCTTGTTAATGTGTGAAAAGTTGCTTTGTTTATAAATGCCCCCCAAATTCAGGCAGAGTTACTCATTGGAAAATGGCCCTGGACAGGCTGTGATGGATGCCGTTTTTGCTTCAGTGCCTTTTAAAAGGGAATTCTCTTTTCAGAGCAATCTGTAACCTTTCCCTCATGCCAGCGCTTTCATGGGGAAGGAAGGAACTCTCTAGGTTACCTGTCAGCAGAGCAAACACATTCCTTCAGCTTTGATAAGCATGCATATGCTCTGCTGTCTTTGTCTAATCAGATATTTACACAGAAACTTGATAGAAGTCAATCGGACTAACCCTCTGACTAGATAGAGGGACTTTCTGAGCTGTCATTTAATACACAGTATGGTTACACAACAACCAGACAGCTTAGGGTCACTATTCAAACATTATGCAAATTATGCAAATATATAAAAATTACATTCCACATGGCGGGCAACAGCATGTTTAAGAATGAGGGGAAAGTTCTAACTGTTTCTTCTTGGCTGAGGGTATTTGTGGGTGGGGGAGTTAAACAGGCTGATCAGGTACGCTGTAAGCGGTTCTTTGAGAACCTGAATCTGATCTGAGCAGAACCATCTGCACTGACAGCATAAAAATCAGCCAAACAGCTGCTTGGAAAGCTGACGTTAATGAAAGAGAATGTGAAAATTCTACAGTAAATGCCTGTGTAAACAACAACAACAATACTACTAATAATATTTATAAGCATAGAGAATTACAATTTGTATTATATAACAAAAAGTACGGTCACACTTTATATTAGGTGGCCTTAACTACGATGTAGTTGCATCAAAAAATAAGTACAATGTACTTATTATGGTCATATTGTACTGCAAAACACTTTTGCTGCTAATGAGGTTTTGTGGTATGGGTAGGTTTCGTATGTCACGTCACTTTCACTTTCAGGGTGGGTTAAGGTGTGAGGGATGGGTCAACAGTGTAATTAGAAATGTAATTACAGAAATTATAGAACAACAACTATCATGTTGCCATGTTGAGAGAAATCGGGAGTAAGTGCAGAGGCGTTGTTTGTGCTGTGTGAACATGATGCTTACTGTAGTTCTAGACTAAATATGAACATGTATTTACTCATCTCACCTGCACAAAAAACAGGTTCAGTATTCCTCAAAATGAATAAAAAGTCCATTGCAAACTCAGAATATTATACAAACCTGCAATAAATATCTTAAGACAAATATCATTTACATATTTAATCCCATTTTATTAACCAATGCTTTTGTATACTGACCTTCGATGATCCAGTTCAACCATACTAATAAGCAAAAATGACACGTTTGTTTTTCATTTTTGTTATTGCTGAATAGTGTTGAACTTTCTTCTCCTGCATCATATTCTTCATGCAATTTGCTTGAGCTGGGCCCTCTACTGTACAGACATGAATTTGCGTTTCGTTCAGCCTGAGGCGGATTTATTTCACTCTTGTTAACTCAAAGTAGCGTAACACATTATTTTCCATAAAAAGTAAGTAACATAATTAGTTACTTTTTTAGGGAGTAATGTAATATTGTATGGCATTACTTTTAAAAGTAACTTTCCCCTACACTGCTGATACTTCTCGCCTTAACAAAAAGCACATGAGGTTTTAAAATAGTATATTACTTTATTTGAGAAGGCGAACTACAGTTACAGTTATCGTGGCTTAGGCCACATTAGATCAGTGGATCACTCCATCAGGACATCCACTGTCTGCCTCGGGCTTTTTTGTGTCACTTCTGCTTCCCACTCTGAGGGGAATTTCCTGATAATCACTGAAAAAAGAGTGTGCTATTTTCACTGGAGGAAGGGCGGAAAGGGGCCTATTTGTCCGGTTTTCACTGCATCCTGATGGGGATTTGGATGGTGACTGAGGCTGGGGAGATGTACAGTATATCTGAGAGCCAACACAGGAAATGCTCTAATTTCTGAGTGAAACAGTTAATTTTGTTTTGTTTTGAGCTGTACAAGATAACCTGCAGGCCTTTGTCCGGGAGACTGACAGAATGAGACAGATTGGAATGGAAAGATCACCCATTTAGTGCACACATGTAATTGGGTACGGCAGGCAAGATAAGTTTGTTTTAATCACAGCTAATTAGCTTTTACAACCAAGTGTCTATTTAGAGATGTGGTAAGGTCGGTGGCTCTGGAGTGTCTTATTGCATGGAGAGACCAGGAATGTGAACGAAGGGAAAACGGCATGCTGCTGGCCTCCATATTTGGGTCACTATAACTCAAACAGATGATGATCTCCCACTGCCGACCGCACTAGGCATAGCTCGACTCACCCCACCCAGAGAGACTCATCATCACACAGACAGTGGCTTTGGATGATTTGACCCCAGTAACCTTTATTTAGATACACACAAATAAACTTAACTTAAACTGGGATGAATCGTGAAACCTGTCAAAAAGCATATGCGTGTCATATTTCACATCCAAAAAAAAAAAAAAAGAAATAATATGAAATTTATTTTAAAGAAATTCTAAAGAAATTTAACATTTTTGATTACATTTATTGTATATAATTAAATAATGTAGTATTTATATATTTATGCATGTTATGGTCATACTTGTTTTACAGTAACAAGATTACAGTACAGAAACTGATTAACCATTGAGAGTAATGGAAACATTTTGGGACATTAATATTAACCCTGTTTGCGCTTTATTACTATAATGCAAATCTACACTGTAAAAAAAAAAGGAAAAATAGGGCACAATTTGCTGTATTAAAATGAAGGAATTTTCTGACTTTTTACAGGTGTTTTACCTGTATTTTGAATTTTGAGTTGTGTTTTATGGTTAATGAAAATGTCCATCCATAATTAAATGAAATGAAATGAAATGAAATTAAATATTTAGTTATTTATTTCATTTATGGACATTTCCATTTCCATTAACATTTTTTTTTTTTTTACAGTGTATGGAAGAAATTCTTAATTTTTTTTGTTTTGATTTTGGTGTGTGATATTTTTTCATGAGATTGACAAACCCATTAATATTTTATTGACTTTGTTTATTGCATAAATAAAGCCTTAATTTATTCTCAATTTCTCATTACGTCTATGTGACATTGTGATTTTTTTCTTTCCTACACACACATACGCTAACTATCTCTGTCCCTACACTAGTCAATTACAGAGACTGCCGTCTAAATATTTGGGGGAAGAAAGATACACAGGCCTCCGAGAGCCACCTCCACATTCTTTAAACGAAATGGATGAAAAACCCCACACTGGTCCCATATCAGTTTTTTGACTGGGACTCTTGTATATTTTGACAGGGTCACGTGTTTGAGTGACTTTGCATGGGATAGGATAACATGAAGCAACATGAAGAGCCTGGAGGAATTCGCATTTCATACAAAGCACAGGTAGATATTCATCCGAAAATGTGAATCATGCTTTATGTATATCCAGACAAATTTGAGAGTGCTGAACATCATAAATCAAAGACCCCCTCACTTAGGATGATCTGTGTGGGAGATTAACCCACAGAGTTCTTCAAAGCAGATTGTTGCCTTTCCCTCCTGGGTGATCTTGGGATCATAATGGCTGTGATTTGAGTGATGTAGCATAATAAATGTCTGCTTGAGATTATGATCTTTAGTCTTTCGCGGCATGATGTGGCCATTGATTTTGATATTGGGAGCCATTAGTTCTTCCCAGATTGGCATGAAGTTTAGGTTTGAGGTTTTTCGTGCGGGAATAAACAGATCATACCAGTTAAAAGGGTCCAGCTGGTTTTTGAAGCATAGTAGCTTGTTTGTTGGTGGCCTACCAGCTCTAACCACTTTGACCAAGATGGTCTTCCAGGCTAACTCCAGTCCCACTGATTAGCACTTGAGCTGATCAACCATCTAGACCAGCTAATGACACTCGTTTTATTAAATCGAAGAACCAATGAGGTTTGATGTTATTGCCATGCATTTGTTTTTGATTTGGACTCTATGGTTGCCTCTTCTGAAAAGGATGCATATCTCGACTGCCAAATCATTGAGTGTCATCAAAAGCTCAATTTGAAGGATCCATGGAAAGCAGGTTGATTTTTCAATCATCCTTCTGCATTTTGAAGGATGGAACAGGTGTATTTGTTATGTCCTCTAGTCACCCACAATCCTTTGGTCACATTTCAGTTCATGAAAAAGAATTGGTGGTAAATATCTAGTGTTTAATGCTGAAGAGGACTTCAGGCTAGAAGCTTCAGAAGAACTGATCTAGGAGGGATGCAGGCTTCCATTTGTTGACCATAGTTAGCTAATGATGCTTTTAGGAAACATACCCCTATTCAGTCTGATCACTTGAGAAAAACACTGGAGTATGGATTGCTTTTATGGTACCTTTATGTTCCTTTTTAAATTTTTGGTCCCTACTAACATGCTTTGCATTGAAAGAAAGAGTAGAAACTCATAGTTTGGAAAGGCATGTGGGTGAGTAAATGATGACAGAGTTCTCATTTATTGTTTGTTGAATGGCCAGTCAATCCAGTCAGAAACATGTTGCCATCAGAAGTTTCCAGCAGGGAACAGAAGACTATTTCTCAGTCATGTATGTCAGCTGATTTTTATACCACCCATGTAGCTACGGGACTGGCAGCATGCTCATTAGGGTTTGACTTTGACCGGCCCATGGGGATAAATGCATCTACACAGATTTATCATCATGCATAATCTGATAACAGCACTATACTGCCCAACAGCACCCGCCACTGACCACAGACCTTGAAAACAGAGAATTAGAAACTGGACATGTTGTGCCATTACGTTTTTCCAGTAAGGCCACAAAGCTCCTGGAACCCATTCGGGTAATTAACTTTGAAGGTTTGTCCACGTTTCTTGAGACAGCAGAACTTCAAGAGTGGGCAAAGTAAAGTATGAACTTACTGAACTGCTTAATTACAGTGTGGTCAATGGTCTGCTATCCCCACCCCGCTTTGGAACCTGCGACCCCTTTGATGGATGCCGGACAGGGTCCCTAATTACACCTAATGTGGTGTAATAGTCCCAAGAGGAGGACTGTCTTGCTTCACTCGGGCTGCCGGACAAGTGAGATGGGGAAAAAGTGGTGTACAGGGTGTGTGGTGGGTCCCACGTACATGACCATCAAGGCAGCAATTAAGATGCTGATATGCAAGTTAACGAGTCTGGCTCCCACCAGCAGAATGAAAACAAAGGGAGTGGTAGGGAAATAGCAGACATCCTCATCTGTGTTCAGTCTGTTTTCTTCATTCTCTCTTTTCCAATATGGCAACTTTGAAGCACAACTTACACTGCAATGTTTGTGCTAATATGATTGTTGAGGAGAGGTGTGCTATTATGTTTCTATATAGTGTGCTTAATATTTTAATAATAAATGTGAACTGAACTGGCTACATGGGGAGCCTCAAGGAGCCAGAATAAAATACAATTTCTTCAAATTATGAGACACTGAATGCCTCCGTCCCATGCTCAAAATGACAGATGGCTAAACTTTAGTGCTTAACGTTTTGTTGCTTCACATTTAGACTACTGCAGTGCCTTTCTAAATTGCCCACTCAATGGACACTTTTCACATTTCCAGGGTTTCCATGAGTATAAATAGTCATAGTTTGGTTGTATTAAAATCTGCAGCATTTTTTTTTTTATTTAATACAAAGGTAATATTGCTAGATTTACGATGCTAGATGGTTAAATGTTTTTTACCCAACATGCTGGGTGGTTTACTTAAAGTCAACTATTGTTTAAAAATTGTCCAACCATGGATAAAATATGAGACAAATTTTATTTATTTGGATGAATAGAGCATAGTTTACAATATTACATGCGTTTAAACTCATTTAACAAGCATTTTAGAAATAAAAATGTAACATTTAAAAGTAGCACTTTAATTCAAGTGTGTTCAACTGTTCTCTGTAATCACTTTTCACCATAATAGTGCTAATTCTCATGCCGGTGTGTCACCGAAATCTGAGCCAGTGAAGGGCTGCTTCGTGTAGACCGCTGCTTCGTGTTTCACTCGTAGCTGAAAGATGCCATGACTCCATAACCTGCCCTTAAACTGTCACAATCCAGTTCAGAAGAGGATGAAGAAAAAGTTCCAAACAGGTTTCCAAAAATAAAAGGATCTTAAATAAAATAAACTCAGATAATCCACATGCAAGAAGACAATGTAACAGCATGTCTAAAACAGATCACAAATCGTGATATTACGTGATATTACTCCTGCCCCCCAGAAGCGCGTCCTGCGCCGTAAAACACTTTCACTGGGGGGGGGTCGTCCTGGAGGCTAGTGCAGGGCAGGAACAGGGCGGAGACAAGGAAGGCCTCCAGGGCGGATCAGGGAGTTCAGGAGGTCATGGAGGTGCCTCCCATTCAGGAGGCCATGGAGAATGGGCCTTCATGGCCTTATCCAGGTTGCCCGGCTCGGCCACTATGACCACAGGTATATGGCCCCGTCACCCCCAAAAATTTCTTAGGGAACATTATGGGCCTACAGGCCAGGATGGGTTCTGGAGGAGCATGCACAGGAAGGCGCTCCGGAGGAGCGGAGAGCTCTGTTGGCTCCCGGTTGAGCTCTGTGACACGAGTGGGCTCCCAGATGAGCTCTGGGCCCGTTTTTATCAAGCTTCCAAGTGCCATTTTATTCTTAAGTGCTGAGAATTCATGAAATTTACTCCTAATTTCAAACTTAAGTATAAAAGCAAGTTATTAAATTTCTTAAAGCTAAGAATCACTCATACCCTCCCAGTTGTTTAAGTCAGTTCGAGATGTCTCTCAAGTGGTTAGGAGTTACCAGTAGGGGCTTGTGATTGCGCTGAGGAAACAGAGACATCTCTTACCCCTTATTTACACTGCACACTTCTGTGGCGCGTTATGGCTCCAACACGGCCAACAAAGCTGATTGCGGCCACTCACCAGCCGTACCGCAGCAAGTTTCTGAAGCAGCTCTCCGCTCTGCATCAGTAAAGATAGATACCTATATTTTTGATGGATAATAATAATAATAATAATAGTCTTGCTGTCATCAAAGGCATCAGCAACAGGCGTTATCGCTAACTATCGTCCATACACTATATACTATTGTCTATTAGCACATCCCTAAACTGAGTTGTGATAACGGTTAATTTCCTTGCCATAATGAATTCTCTTGAAAATTAGAATAATATATTACCTTGTTTATTACTTATATTAGCGCTTTATGTATATATATATATATATATATATAAAATAGGCTATATTACATAATCTAATATTATATAATGTGGTGCGATATCTGTCATGCCCACTGAAGGATCGCCAGTAGGTCACGCATTCGCTGATAGCGCTGAAATGAACTAATCCTGGAACATAACCTGCAGGTTATCTTCAGAGAGCAAGTTACTATGGTTACTTACATACCCTGAAAGTAACCTCCGATTTTGGAACCAAAAGCTGAGGTTATACGCTTGCTTATCCTCAAACTTACCTGGGAATGTCACATAACCTGCTTTTTGGAATACAACCCAGGCCATAGTTACAACCAAAAGAAAACTTAAGCCAAACATGCAGCTAGAACTGAAAAACACAATAAGCAGACAATGAAACTAAAACAGGTCACAAAACACTCGGAATGTGACATAAACAGTACTGAGATGAGAGAACATATTTAAACATCAAATTAAATTAAATTCAGTACTATAATAAATCAAATCAGTTTATGTTATGCAAGGCAAAAGGTGTTTCCATCATGTGAAACGACCGACTGACACAGCTGACTGACATCTCGTCCTTATGTTGTGTTGTGTAAAATAATATAATTTACAGCACAGTAAGGCTTTTGTAAATGAAATAAAATGTACAAACCTTTATTACGCTGAACAAGTGCACCAAATCGGTGCACCGGCTCTCTGTGGGACTCGACAAGCCCACGATCTGACCGTAACTCAGCAGCTGGGTTGTTTCGTCGGAGACAGGCTCAACTCAACGGTTGGGTAGAAAAAATAACACATTAAAATGATGCAGCAGCTTAGTAACAGAAAAACTACCCAGCATCTGGGTAAAAATATTAAAAACAACCCAATAAAATGATCCAACAGGCTGAACCTAGCATTTGGGTAAAAAAAAAAAAAACTTTTTTAGAGTGTGGAAAAGCACCATTACAGTTTGTTGAAAAAGGTCTATAAAAAGAAATTGCAAGAGAATAATATGTACCAAACTCAACAGCAACACTTCCCACTTCCACCAAATCTTTAGTGCACATCCTTGTTGCATGACCTTTACTGGTTCCCTATTCTATCCCATATTCATTTCAAAATATTCTTCTTGACTTACAAAACTTTGGTAACACCTTTTTTATGGACAAGTTCTCACTATTTACTAGGAGCTTATTAGCATGTATATTAAGAGCATATTGATTGTTTATTAGTACTTATTGGACACATATTAATTACTTATTCTGTACAACCGTATTCTACCTTACTAGCTATAAATAAGTAGCAAATAAGGAGATTATTGATGGAAAACTTTTAGTTAATAGTGAATATGTGTTCCCTAATCTAAAGTGTTACTAAGTTGTGAATGGTCTTGCTCCTATCTATCAGTCAGAGTTATTTTACCCTCGTTCCTGCTCAGGTCATCCTTGGAGGTAGGTTGTTTCTGTGTTGTCGCCCTCAAACCCCCAACTGCATAGCAATACATCTAGAGCAAATGAGAATACTGTAGCATGGAGGTGAAGTTTGCATGGATAAGCACCACTCACATTTTCTAAGAGTGAGTACACACTCAGATGTAAAAATCTAGTTCTTTTTTCATTCATATGACCAACAAGTTCCACTGTTGCCCAGCAATTTCTTTCACACTTTATTACAAGTTTTTACTGAAGATCTGGAAATGTCTCTCTTTCTTTTTCTTTCAACTTACTGTCTCTCATCCACTCCTGCCACCCATACTGACAGCTGCCCACTTGGCAAGTGCCTTGGCATGTGATAATTAGTGTAAAGGTGGTAGAGGGCAGCGAGAGGGGGGTAAAGTTTTGTACTAAAGAAGGAATAGAGGGTATGCTGTGTCCAGCTGGCTGTTCCTAGCATTACAGGCTTGGCTTTGTGAGGTCTGACAGCTGCATTGAAACTGTGTGTGTGTGTGTGTGTGTGTGTGAGTGTGTGTGGAATAAATTTGTTGTATTAGTCAGTTTGTTACAATACAGTTTGTATTAGTCCAGTATAAACTGTAACAGTTTGCTAAACACCACTGTTGAACTGGCCTAAGTGTAAAATTCACATATTGATTAACTTCTCCATACAGCTTCCGGTTTGATAATTAAAACAAAAATAATCAAAGTAAACACCCCACCCATCATCTAAATATGGGTATAACGAAATACATCAAAGAGGAAGCTTGTGACAGATTCTTTGATGTGTAAATCATTCATTTTTAAGACCTCAATCTATCTTCATAGAGCAATCTAGTTATGATGGGAAAAGGAAATGTGTCATAAAGTTGAGGCAATAAAGTCCTAAATGAAGATAATAAGCACGGTGGCATTTCCATGTACTCCAGTGAATGAATGAGTTGAATGGACTTTCTTCTAAGATTTCTGATTGGCTAGCTGTCTAAGCGGAAGTATCTGGATTGGCTGGAGCCAATGTTGCAGCCATAAAGCTTGTTGTTATCTTAGTCAGTGAATGAGGGCAATTGAAAGACAATCACGAACAACTAAGAATTCATTGAACACTTTATTTGTCAAGTGTATCTTGTTTAGATTTCAGTCATTATCAATATCGATTTGAACTTGGTAGATCTTCTGGGCTATTAAGGGCCTTTCTGTGTACACCTTTTTACAAAAGCCTCATTTATTGTTTAGAGTCATTCAGTCCATAATTTAAAGTAAATATTTTTATATCTGAGCCATGTGATAAGACTGGATATCCTTTCAGAGTCTTTCTGATCCAAAGACTCTGGGATAGGCTGTGACCCTACATAGGACAAGCCGTTTGGAAAATGAAAGGAGGTATACATCTATATATTTTCCTCATTTCCTGCTGGGATAAGTGTTTGTGAAAAACGTGATTGCTTGCAGACTCTTGTATAGTTTTGCTAGCGCACATTGTTCGACACTCATACTGGCAACACTCTAAAGTTGAGAGCTGAAAATAAGGGTGGTTTGGTAACCTGGACCTGTTTCCCCTTTTCCCATTTAAAATATGACCTCTTGCCCTACACACTCTCCCAAGCCAGAACAGCGGGCTGATTTGGGAGGCCTGACTGTCAATCTATTTAGCTTTTTCCTCAGCGGACTTCAATCAAACCTCCTTTGAACCCCCTCCTCAATGGCCGCAGTGCCAGCTTATTACCTTCCTTTAGCTATGTAAATCACTCCCACAAGCTCAACGCCACCACAATGGCTCTTTTTAGTGTGGTAGCTCCCTGGCCTGCAAAGGGGATTATGACTGTTTAAAAAAGCCAGTCATTTCAAATCAGCCCCATTATATAGCGCTTTACGTAGCATTGCCGTTTGTTTGTTCCTGTCTGGAGGCCATTTTAGCCCTCTTTGTAAGACTCAGTGAAAACATCTGTTTGGCATCCATAAACACTTTTTTACAGAATCATAACATGATAAAAATGATGGTCAGTCCATTGCATCGTCCCTGGTGGAACCACATGCAAGGTTTATTGGCTGGTCATTGGAAGAGTTCAGCACTAAAACGGCCTGAATGTACACTATTTTAAGTGTTGCTGCAAAACAACATTCACTGGTGTTGATTTTATTACCATCATTATTAAAAGTAAATAGTGGAGTTATAGCTAACAGAATAAGGGGTTTAAGTGCTAATGCTAGTATATCACTTCACTGCTTTTTTCTGTGTTTTTGGAAGATTGCCAATATAATTACTTTCAACATAGTTTTTACTATTAGAAAACATCATGATGGTACAAAGCATGGTGGTACATGGAAACTGCAACACGCATTTAAAATTAACTTAAGCCAAACCATAGCATAGTATTGCTAACTAATAAAAATGATTGGACCAATGCTACAAAAAAATGTCAATAGGGATTATAGGTCACGCAGTGGCTGCTGGGAACACCCCTTGTCAGAGCCATGCGGCCATGTTTGAACAGTGTTACCATGCACTGGAAAACGTGAGTCAGCAATATTTAAGTCACTTTAGACTTCAGCTTAACCCTGCTATTAAAGCTAACAGAATGTGTGCTAACACCGAGCACACATTCATAAAAGTAAACTCTGCTGTTTGTTACAAAATTAATTTCTTTGGATTTATATAATGTAAAATTGGGAATAAATATGGGAATGCTGGATTAGATAGTTACATCTGTCTCTAGAAATAAAATGTTGCCACTTCTATGCCAAAAAAAAGGCTTTAACCATTACTTGAAAGTTCGAAAATGCACTGTAAAGACAAATTCTTCTTGTCAGTATGCTAGATGCTAATTAGTGGCTAGTTGACATCAGTTGACATCTTGTTTTCATGTTTTCATTTGTATGGTGTCTCTTCATTATACAGTGAAGTATTTTAAGCAAAAAAAAAAAAAATCAAAATCTTAACTTTCTTAACAAAAGAATCTGTCCAGCTACCAATGCTTTTCCACACACACACACACAGAAATGTGCACACACACACACACACACACTTCTAAACACAAAGCCATCAGCCGTCCAGAAAGAAGTGGGATCCTTAACCAGCAAACGAGCTTGATCCTCGACTATGCAATGACCAATTCAAAGCAACACAGGCACAACACTGCCAGCCAACACTGGTTTCTAAATAATCAGGAGAACGGGCCCCACACTTTGGCGCGCACCAAGACAAAGGGGGAAGGGGTGCGAGGCCCATGTGAGACAGCAAGGCAGCAGCGGCAGCGTGGCTCAGCATTAACGAGTGTTCACTGATTGAAAGCTCCAATTGTGGCCCACGCCTCGGCATGCTCCTCTGGCCGTACATTCATCGCCACTTCCTGGGGCCTTTGTGTGTTACTGAGTTAGAGAGAGAAAGGGGAGGGGGAAAGGGCCACCCGACCCGGAACATTGGCACGACACGGTGGGCCCCCACAGGAGCGGCTCTACCATCTGCCGCAGTAATTCAGCCGCCCGCATGCCAGAGCAGCCACGCGGCCCACTTACGCAACACTACTCACCATGGGCCTCTCCACACAATGCCCAGAAACAAACACCGCAATCCAGCCTGGAATTTTCTCCTCACTGGGGCCCTTTTTCTTTTCTGTAGCCCCTTTTGAACATTTGTGTTTGCCCCTGCTCTCATCAGCTCAACCCATGATGCCACTGTGGCATCAGAGCTGAGTCCTTCTGGCAGCACAGAGCCTCACCTCTCTTCCCGCAATGCAGAAGGCCTTATTCAAACACGACTTGAAGCACAAGTAGTTGGCAAGTCACAAAGAGTCCAAGAGGACCAAGTCAGAAATGTTGCTCATTTCTTCCTCATTCAGCTTTCCTGGTCTTTCCGACTTGTATTTGACCAACTTCATAATCATTCCCTACAGATATCTCACAGAGTACTAGCACTAGAGGAAATTGATTTATTTTTGAACTTTAAGAGGACTGTTCAGAGCATCCTTTACTGGGCATAGTTAGAGCTCTTCCTTGCCATTGTTCAGCAACACCTTTTTGCGCCTTTTGCCTTGGGCCTTTTTTAATCTCCAATTTAATATGTTCATTTCTAATCAGAATGCTAAGAAAGTAAGCTGGTCCTGAGCAGGAGCTAGTTACTTAGGACCATCTTAAACCAGCTCATAACCAGCTTAAAATTGATCACGACCAACTAAGGTCCAGCTCAAACCAGCCACCATGCTTTAAAACACACTTAACCAGAATACGCTGGGGTTTCTTCCAACAGTGGTAGTACCCTTAAATCACAAGCAATGGCTATGTTCACACAACAGCAGAATAGGAATTCTATAACCCTAAATTTTCAAAACTCACAACCACATTTTTGGTAAACATGGACAAATGTGTCTGTCATGTCGATATAGTGGACTACACTGCACAAATGCTTGTCTTGGTTGTGTTGATTTTTTATTTTTTTATTTTTTTGATGTTCTAGTAACTCCAAAATGGAGATATGAGCTGTGAGTAATTTGAAGGTTTTAGATTAAGTCTCCGTCCCCCGTTGGTTTTGTGGTTTGGGTGCAGCCCAAATGCTACGCTCTCTGCTTCTAAACAAAAAGCATTCAAAGATGCTGTTGGTTAATTAAAGTCTGATGGATGAACTTGTATTCATTTGGACTCAATTATTAATGTTGTTTCGATGTGATGGAACTTTCATGGACTTCACCATTCTTACTTAAGTAACTGTTCAGCTGCTCCTAAGATAATTTGAGCATCACCTTTATAAACACTGACTGTGAAAGCACAGCCAAAAAGGGCCCAATTTACTTAAATTTACCATACATTTGGACATGCATTGCTAATTGAAGAGATCTTCAAAAATATTTGTGTGGTCTAGTAGCATGACACCAATGGCTTTTGATCTCTCCAGACCCTCAGTGGCTTCTGGTCATATTGCTGCTGTGCAGACATCTTGCAGGGGTCAGATGAGGCACCTATTCTCTTGATCTTGATTCCTCTTGCTAGTGTTAGGAGAAGTTCAGTTTTGGTACATGGTCCTATGAATTTGGAGGCATAAAGAGAACCACATGTCCCACACAGCTTTTACCACTCTAACGGTCTGGGGTAATATGGCAGAAAATGGACACAAAATTCACTCTTCAAGTTTTGGTGTCTGCATTTATGGACCTGCAGTTATGTTTGGCACTGTAGTTCATATGCCATATGTCATTCTATAGCAGTGGTGCTTAGTGCAGCTAATATTATGAGCATACTAAACCTTCAAGAAAAAGAGAAGGCTAATGCCAAAGAGCTCCCAGCAGGGTTCTCCCAGCACCCTATGGGCGTCCGTCTGCATCTGGATGACATTACTCCCTCCCTGGGTCTGATTAGGCAGATGATGAGGAGGTTGGGCTAACCTAAACATGCCTCCATTGCAAAACCACTCATTCATATTAATTAATCTCCCATTTGTCGCTGTGCTTGGTTCTGTGGTGGAAGGGAAGAACAAATGGTTTGGTGGTAGTGGTCGGCGTATATGTACAAAATAGTTAGTGACCACTTAAACGATTCAACTCCCACGCTTAAGTTAATATAAGTTACTGATTCACTAGTTTGTATTGCAGTCATTTACTTATCACAGTGGTCAAAACTAAAGAATAAAAGTGAAAGTGAGTCAGGTGATTTCTTGGAAATGGCCCTTTTAGTTTAGGCCAGGAGGGTAGGAGTCTGAAAGATTGGCAAAAATGGTCAAATCAAAGAAACCTTGAGCTGTTACCCTACACAAAGGTGTACAGACAAGGCAGTCCTCTTCAGGTCTTCTCACTACCTCAGTGTTTCCAGCGTAAATACATAAAAGTAAATTACATCAAATGTGGTTCTACAAAACGTACATTTACTTACCTTTTCACAGGCCCTCAAAACTGATGTATTTTCAGTTTCAATACTAATGTATTAGTACAATTATTAATGTATGAACAAGTTTACCGACTTACAAATGTATACTTATGAATATTGAAATTGCAGCATTAACTTTTTATTATATTCACTTGTCATATCGATGGCATTATGTTTTGTATTATTAAATGAAGCTTACTTATTTACTCAATTCGAAATTATAACATTTCATTCTGTGTGATTTCTGCTGCCAACTCATTTAAAAAAATACATAACGCTAAACAAGACTACATGTTAAACCCTTAAAATGAATAACATTTCTGCAGTTAACCATTACTTATGATATAATATTTACTTAATATTCACTACAAAAGGCATGTTCTCCAACATGCTGTGACTGTCAGTAGAACCATAAAATACACCAAAAATGCAACAAAATTACAAAAGGATCAATTTTATTTGTGCATAGTAATCCAAATCTTCAGAATCCATATGACTGTGAGGAATAGAACCAACTTCAAGCCTTTATTTAGCAACCTTCATCTCCATCCTGAGCAGCGACTGTAAGCAGCAATACCCGCTCTGACACGCTGGATACAAATTCCAAAATTGCTGCTTCAAGAAGCTCTACAACAGGTTTACGGCAGAAAAATCAAACGGTCATTAACTCTCACCATGCCGTGTTTCTGGTGAGGTGTGTTTGAATGAGAAATGTGCACATTTACACAGTGGATCAGGATAATAACTGGATCATATTATCAGCGATTAACCACTTAAATTCTGCTCTGCACCTCACACAAATCGATTTTATTCTGCCAGAGAGGACTGAGGCTGCAACTCATCATCATTTGGATTATTTTTGGAACTGCTTTTAACATTTTTGCAATAAATAAATTGCTGTGATTGATGATCTTTCTGTCCTATTTTTCTTTATACTATATATATTTATAGGAAATAGTTATGGTTACCTTTAGAGGAAGGAGTGGGATTAGCAAATATATATTTTAATATCTTTTTAAGGTCTATGATGTTTTAGTTTTAGGGGTAGGGGAAGGTGTCTAAAAATTTATATTGCTTATCAATACAATTCTAAAACTGCATTGATACAAATATCTTAATGATATAAAAAAAATGTAAAATTGTAATTTTTTCAGCTAAAAAATGCGCAGCAATTTTAATGTTTTAAACCTTGTAATACGTCCATATTGTACGTTTCTGCATCAATAAAAATGTACAAAAATGTACGTTTTGTGCTTGTAAATGTTACGTTCTAATACCTACGTATAAACATTGAGACCAGTGGTGTGTCATATTCTGCTGACAAGTCAACAGGAAGACCGTCTTTTACCCAGAAGTTAAGTGTACTTGTTGAAAGAAACATCGCCAGGAGGAGAAAGGAGAAAAGATGCATTCTGTCGGCAGGTGTGTCAAAAACCACTGCATGAGTAAAAGCATACTTTGCATGTCTTCTTTGATGGATTAATGGCCTTTTAAATGAGCGAATCTTGTGAAATTCGAGATGTCATATTCAAAAATACATAGTGTATAAATCATACTCAAGACAGAGCCTATGCACAAGTGCCATAAAATCCCATTTTGAACAGTGTTGAACTGTGGTGGTTCTGCTAACCAAAATCCTGTGATAGAATGTTATCTCAACCTTAATACAGAGTTTCTAACTGTATCAAGACTTCTTAAAGAACCAAAACTTTGTTGCCTCATTCCTTAAAACAGCAACTATTGCACCTGCTTTTAAGAGAATGGCATGTAGGAGTTGTAGGTCAATGGTTCGATAAGAAGGCATGCTCGATCTCTTTCTTGCTTGACCTTTGTCAGTTCCTTGGCAGCATTGTTCAGCAATGCATGGATAGAGAGGCGCACCCTACTCTCTGTGCGGTTCTCTGATCCCTCCCAGCTCACTGGGAGCATGTTCACATGAAACCGTTCATACCAAAGTACACCTACGCAAGTCTCATCAACTCCCCTTTCATTTTCTTCTTCCACTTTGTGCATGTCTTCATGTTTACATGTGGGTGTGTAAAGCTTAAATTACATTAAACATTTGAATAAGTATCTAGACTCACGCCTCAGTGTTAAATGCTGTGAAAATGTAATATAATATCATATGAAACAACACAGCCTATGCCCTCACCTAGCTACAAGCCTTTAATATAGCATGTTTAGAAATTAGGTTGAATTGATGCACATGTGTAGGCATTTGAAAACTTGACACAATTGCATGTTTTCATTTGCCATGACTATTAACAGCCCACATAGACCTGAGCCCTTTCACCTTGGGTGGGAGAAACGGTAATGGGGGATTTACACTTTACACATACACTTTATTTCGATAGTCCATTTTAGACATTCTACTAACTATAAGTAACTTAGTAACTACATGTCAACTAGCAGTCATTAAAGTATTAGTAGACTGTCTGCTTACTATCTTCTAACACTTTATTTTAATGGGTCCAACATACAACATACGGACTATGAGAAACTTTGTCAATTGTATGTCAACTTATTCTACTAACCCTAAACCTAACCCTACTGAGAGTTAGTAGACATGTAGTTGCAAATTAATGAGAATTAGTTGACATGTAGTTACTAAGTTACTTATAGTTAGTAGAATGTCTAAAGTGGACTATCGAAATAAGTAAAATGTTGAGTTAAAAAAAAAAATAGTAAAAGCTTGACTAAAAAACATAAGTAAATGGTAAAAATGCTACCTGTTAAATCTGTCATTTGAAAGTTACTTTATAACGAAAAAAAAATTATATTTAAATTACATTTAATTTTTACTGTAAAATGAATAGGATTTACCAAATATTTTATGATCTAAGTATTTTTTCATTTTAGTTTATGATGATATTTCGCTTTATATTATAAAAAATATATATATTATTTCTTAAAGGGTTAGTTCATCCAAAATTCTGTCAGTAATTGCTCACCCTCATGTCATTCCAAACCCGTAAAGCTTTCGTTCATCTTTGGAACACAAATTAAGATATTTTTGATGAAATCCAAGAGCTTTCTGACCCTGCATAGACAACAACGCAACTGACACATTCAAGGCCCTGAAAGGTAGTAAGAACATCAATAAAATATTCCATATGACATCAGTAGTTCAACCTTAATTTTATGAAGCTACATTTGGTCATTGCACGGCTCTCGGGCCTCATGCAGCTCGCCAAGCTTTAATTTGTGACTCGCATGGCAGTAAATGCGATGATATGATCAAAACAGATATTTCATTAAAATATTAAAAACAAGCAGGGCTGTAACATAATCCATTAAAAAACTCACACCGTGTGGGCGCGATCATCGCGATGCGACGCAACAAAAGATAACAGGACTCATTATAATCAGTGATGTTGTCTACACTGGATGCGGCGCGGCACGATGCGGCACGATCCCTGTCAATAAACTGATGCCTCGTTCTATTTATGACGTACTGATGCAACGTTTAAATGATTTGGAATGGTCGCACATCCAGTGTAGACAGACGTTCCAGCACGGCACGACATGACAACTGTCGGTATCAGAGTCTGCTCTCTTATAAATCTCTATTACAAATCTTTCCAGCTCTTAAAGCCAAATGTGCTATTGGGTGGTTAGATACATGATAGGCTAATCTAGAAGGAAATAACTTTAAATAACTTTTAAAAAATCCCCATTTGTATTGCATTGCATATTGTATGTTCAGGAATGACAGATTTATAAGCAGTCAAGCAGACATGCTATGACTGGATGTAAGTTTTGATATGTGATGTAAGTTTTTGATTGCGATAAAAGTGGCTCTCCTGTTGACTTTGTCCTATAAGTGCGGCTCACGTTAGAAAAATAGTGAAGATCACTGAGCTACAAGAATAATTTTTGTGTGTAAAGAAAAACAAAATATTCAACAATTTCTTCTCAACAATGTCTCTGGAACAACATGAGGGAGAGTAAGTAATGACAGAATTTAAATTTTTGGGTGAACTATCCCTTTAAAATCTTATCTACGTTATCAGTTTTGTACATTTATTTTGTGTTGCATTTTACATAATTAATTCATTTTTATTGCATTATTTTATTGTCATGTGTTGCCATTATGGTGTTTCTTCTATGTATTTATAACCTTGTGCACTGTCTATATTGTATATGCAAATTGTCCGTGATTTACGTTTTGCTGATTTTTTGGCTTTCATTTTTAGCTTTCTATGTAACACCTGTATTATGAGCAACCTGTACAGAACTATGTCGTTCTGACAAGAATCTCAGAACCTGATTTGAGAATTTTAAAACAGGTATTAAAAAAAAAAAAAAACTAATATATCTTTTTTATCATTATAGGATGGATGTGTACACACACTTCCAACAAACTATGTTCAAACAACTTGTAAAGTGAATTTTGCATCCGATTACCCCTTTAAAGGATATCTAAATACCATGGCATACGAATATGGTCATAATCATTCTTTACAAAGTATGAGTGCCGTGGTATTACATCTGATTTCATTAAAGTACAATGGTACCACTTTTTTATAAGGCATGGCTATAGTGTTGCTGTAAAAAAAAAAACTTCCCACCTCCCAGGCTGCACATTTCCCTCTGCCCTAAAAGTTTCACACTCTCTTTAATGCCGTGTGACTGTTTGTATAGTCTCTAGACACTTCTTTGTCTGACAATTGGCAATCCTTTTCCCCATGTTATGATCTACTGTCGGATGTGTGGACCAGACCAACAGGTTGGCTACAGAGTCTCTATGTGGGCCGCACAAAGGTGAAGAATTTAGCAGAGCTCCTGGTCCTGCCACACTCTTATGAAGATGAGACGTGTTTCAAGCCTGGGTATGGGCCCTCACAGACGCAATGGTGCGAGAGCACCGGCCCCTATCTACCCATCCCACCTAGACTGCCGGCAGGGAGGGGAAATAGAGAGTGCTGTCTCTGTCCGACGGTCACACACATTGAGGAGTGTAACCAGAGCCAGGTGATGAGACACGGGCTATGGCGGTGCTCATGAGCCCCAGGATGCCAGTGCTGTATAATCCAGGCTTCTTCCACATTCCCAGCCTGATCTCAGTAGCTGACATTATTCGCTTATTAAGAAAAGTACTGTGGTGATACCATGATTTTGCATTAAGAATATAGAAAACCCCACATTCTGAATTATTTGGTATTTTAAAATATACAGTGGTCCTGTTTAATTGCAATTTTTAAAATTGATTGATTTATTGATTTATTCTTGCAATCATTTTAGCAATTTTATTATATTATTATTTGTATATATGTTTTGTTTTTATATTTTTAATATAAAAATATTGTAATATTTTATATTTCATATGACAGCCTTACACTAATGCACATGGTTATTGTACACTCTGGAGCCATGCAAAAAGCTATCCATCTATTTTCCAAACTGCTTGTCCTTCCTCCAAGCATATTTCACTAAATTTCATCTATGTATCGATATGTAAGTGAACAAAAAGTAATGTTTGTAAGTTACTCAAAGAAAGGCCCATGCAATGTCTTGCATGCTTACATAATTTTTTATATATTCATAAACTTAGATTTCACAGAGAACATTACTAGACATATGAATGCATTTTTTAAACATGTTTTACCTGAAACCATCAAGGTGCATTTTTCATCTTTTTTCTCTGTTCCAAATGATTAGTAGTGTGTCTTCACCGCAGCTGACTTTCAGTGGACCCCAACCAATACTAAGACCATATACACCCATCTAAGACAACATATTCATGGTAGATATCAGTGAACTTTTATGAAACAATGCATACTTTACCTGAGACCCACTGCAGAAAAAACTTTCCCTAGACACATGTGAATGGGTTCATGGAACCCAGAGTTATTTGAGTTTGACCTAGGATTGCTGATGCATGTTGACTCTGGGTTGGGTCAGCTCTAAAACACATTCATGTACAGATGTCTGCTTAAAATGAACTTTGTGACATTGTAAGCCTGAAGGATTTGTTTTGTTTTAGTGATTGTGTGACTGAGTATGTTGCTTTGTTCCAAAACCTTGTCAGTTGCCTTGAGATTTAGCATGCTAAGACATAATAGGCACACTTCTGATATGAATGCTGTTCCAAAAAGTTTGCTCTTTTGAAACCTAATTTTGGTCAAATTCTAAGATAGCATGTCTTCTTCACAGCAAAGACATTCCCAGGATGCACAGCAACAAGCTCAATGAAAAATTGAAATAAATAAATGCATAAATACAAAAGGCAGTAGAACTGTACAAATGAATATATTTAATTTAATACTGAAAATATTTTAAAAAATAACAACTGTAACTACTACTACAATAATAACAATAATAGCAATAATAATTAAATAAAACTAATAATTCTGTGTAATTTCAATTGTATTATTTTACCAACTCTTTGTTTGTAATTAACCAACTTCCTGCATTTGTAGAGCGTTCCAAATCCGACAATTAGCTGTGAACAGTTTTTGAACAGTGTTTTTGTGTTGGCTTTATATGTGTGTAGCTGTGCTAAGATAAGGGCTAAATCATGTCATACCAAAATTCCAGAATTTCTAAAATGTTTGACTCATACTGTAGGCATTCTTATGTTGCTGTATCATCCATATGAATGTTTATTTATATGGCTCAGACTTAATCATCCTGTCATCCGACTTTACATGAGGGCATTTCTTTATGAAAATAATACACTTCAGCATACTGTTAAAAAAAGTTCTCAATACAGAAATAATATGCTTTAAACAAATATACTTAAGTGCAAGCTGAATGTGATGTTTTAAATGCTTAATTGTATGTGCTTAATCTTATGTCAGGTATTTCAAGATATTAATTAATACTGAAGTTGCAATTTAATCAATTTAAGTCAACTTTAAAAGTTCTATTGAATAACACACTACAGTTCAAATCTTTTACATGCATTTTACTTTGTAAGTCAATACAACAAAAGCAACAAGATTATTAAAGCATAAGGATAATAAAATGTAATTTAAATAACACTTTTAATTTGACATTATTACAAAGTGCACTTTTTTAAAAGTTAGGAAATACCCTCTTTAAGTACACTTAGGTGGTCTTTTATTTCAGGACTTTTTTATTATCTGCAAGTAGAGCTGAACAAAAATAACCTTTTAAGATTTGAAGTGCTCTACACGTGCACATTTACTGCAATTTTTCCACAAGGATTATAACATAAATGTATAGCACAATCTTCACAAATCAAATGCCACATTTGCAGAAATAGACTGCGTAGGTGACAAAAATCATCAACCAAACCTACTATGACGTGTAAACATCAGTCACAGTAGCTCAATTAAATGCTGTCAGAGAATTATCCTGGGAGGAAGTGTACTGACATACACATCTCGTCATAATCAGAGTGAAACTCTTCGGCTTGCTCTGTGTCTGGTCTTTAATGGCTTGAGAACGGGCCCGTGCTTGAATGGCTGCCATTGTCAGGCCTTTGATGGAGGCGCTGATATCTGCACCCAGATGACTGGACCCAGTCTGTGTGAAACAGGAAAGAGAATCCTAACCTCCTGACCCCTGACCTTGGTTTGATGAACCTCTTACACATGTGGCAGGGTGGTAGGGGTCACCATGTCCCAGATAGCCCTCATCTGCCACAAATCTCCTCCACATTCCACACAAGGCCAACTCTAAACCTGCAGCATTCATTTCAAAGGGACTGAAAGAAAATAAGCACAATGCTTTGCAACATGCACGTTGCTTTTATTAGATCAGAATGAAAGAGCGTGGCTACACCTGACACTTAACTGATTATAAATTGCCTCTTTATTACCAATGCAAATAGTTGTTTTAGTAATTTGGTTTAGATATTCCATGAACAGATGTTAGGATTAAGGTTCAAAAGGTGCACAAGTCTTTTTTGTCACATTTTTCTGACCATAAATGTTATAATGCAGGAAATGGGCTTGTTTATTAAAGGATTTAGTCTGAACCTAATTGAAATTTCGCACAATCTATTCTTCTCACACTATTAACAATCTGTTGTTTTTAGAAGTGACATTTGTCTGCCATGTAAAACTGTTACTTTTCTCAAATTTCAGTAAATAACACCTTGTTTCTCATGGCCTAGTGTTAAATTAAGTGCTAAGTGTAACATATGATCGCAGGGCTTGTAAAATTTCAGTCAGCACATGCTCGCTGTCTGCTAAGCTAATGAGATAACAACTCATAACAGTGTGTTTTTTTATATATATACAGTAGTCAACATTTGAAGTGGATCAACATTTGAAGACAAGAACACATTTTGGTTTTAGGTTTTAGGACAACTTTGATGAAAGGTTTTGATCCACTACAAATGTTGACTAGTTTATACAGAAATAAGTTGGTGTTGAAGAACCTGTTTTGTATAAACATGGCTTTGTTCTTGAATCCTTATATATTTTTGAATGCTCCATTCTTGAATGCTTATTAAAGAAGGATTTCACTCCGAAAAAATAACAAAATTAAATTAAATAGTTTACTTACTATCATGTTCTTTTGTGGCTTTTATTTTTGTTTGGAACCAGGCTTGTTAACTAAATTGAAAGTTAAAATTTAAACTTAAACCATATAAAATAATAATAATATTATAACAATTTAATTGAACTTGATGTAGAAAAATAACAAACTACAACTAAACTAAAAAACTATATATATATATAATATGAAAATAAAAACTGATTCAAAATATTAATAAAACCAATAATAGTCTCAATTATATTAAAATAACACTGTCTGGAACACAAAAATAGTTATGTACATGTGCAAGCTGTTTTTTTTTTTTCTGTACATAAACATATAACCACATAAGTTAATGTTTAGTTAAAATATTCCTTTAACTTCTTACCGAGACACTAGGCCTGCTGCTAGTATTTGTAAAAGCCCAGTGTTGTTGGGTTGCCTAAGTGAGATGCGAGAGATGCATGTCATAGGGTCTCGACACCTTCAGCACCAGGTTTGACACCTCCGGCGCCTCAGGGCTACGACATTATCACAATAGATTGCTCTCTGTGGACTTTTCCGGAGAGCTGTGAACGCCATTGAGTCGCTTCAGTCCCAAAGATGTTACATCCTCTATAAACTGGGCCCTATTCATAAACATGCCATCCCCTGACTGTGTCTGTCCCACTGCAGTGCATTGTAAAGCTGGCCTTCCTTTTGTGCGTGCTGTAAGTGCATATGAGGAGCAGAGGGGTGAGAGGTGGGGGACAACACTCGTGCAGTCGTGTGCGGGGAAGGATGAGGGTGGAGTCATGTTTACCCCCTCTATTGTCTGTCAGCCAGGAAGGAAGAGCATCCTGGACCACAAACGAACGCAGGTCTAACTGTCCCCCAGTGCTGTGATCTCAGTGACTGAGCAGAGAGGACTGCGGGATAGGCAGGGGCAATAGTGCAAGTCCCTCTGCTGCATTAAGGATATGGTAACCCCCCTGTTCTGCTCTATTTCTACAGTTACCATAGCTGGAACAGCGCAGACTCCTATTGTATGCAAATAGCTAAAAGTAGAAGCTTCCTGACCATGACATTGAGATTGCGTGGCTGTTTTGGCAAATCCTGAAATAGCAGGAGGAAAGGAAGGAAAGTTGAAGTGTTTCTTATTTGTTTACTGAAAGCACTTTAGCACTGTGCTAAGCAAAAGCGTAAAAGTAGTACGTGGAGGAGCGTTTGAACCTCTGTGCGTTTGAATCTCCTAACTGACTGTCTCGGCTTATCATACCTCTGCCAGCTGCTCCACCTCTTTGGCACCAGAGTTTGACCCACACCAGCAGCTTTCTAAAGAAGCCATTTGCAATTCGTACAGTTAGACTGGTTCCTGATAAACAAACAAAGGACCAGTTCAAGCAGTTGGTTGTATTGTGACATCAGTATTTGAGATCACGGTTATTTATCTTTACCTATTTGCCTTTCTATTGAGTACCTCGTCAATGGATTTTTTTATTGCACAGTTTATGCAGAGGACTATTTTAGAACTCAAATGGGACACTTTACTATTTTCAACTAAAATCTTTATCTCATAAAGTTTTAGTAATTTTTCCTGAAATCAAAGACGTTACTAATTGAAATTAAAGCACAGTTCACAGAAAAATCATTTATTCATCCTCAAGTTGGTCCAAATTTGTATTAAATTCTTTTTTATGTTGATTATAGAAGACAATATTTTTAAAGAATGTGGGTAACCAAACAGTTGCTCGTTCCCACTGACTTTCATAGTATGTCGGAAAAAAATACTATGGAAGTCAGAGTCTAGGGACCAGAAGCTGTTTGGTTACCCACATTCTTTAAAATATCTTCTCTTTTTCAAGCCATACACTCAACATTGTTGTCAGTCCTCTGTTGTGTGTGTCATGTGTTCCCGCCTCATGTGTCCATATTTGGTTTGTTTCCTGTCCTTGTTTAATGTGATTATTAGTTTATTCTGTTTAGCTGTGTTTGTGTAATTAACCTGTGTATTTAAGTTCCTGCCTGTTCAATTCCATGTTGTCTGGTCTACTTGTTACTCCTGTCTGTGTCAGCTTTGCCTTGTCTTGCCCTGCCTTGTTTGGAGTTATTAAAGACTGTTATTTTGAGTTTACATCCTCGTCTGCGTGTTCCTGTATCCTCCTCATGTGTGCACCGTGACAATTGTCACCTAAATGACAGGTAATAACATTTGGTTAAATTCAAATTTCACTACCAGTTATTTTTCACGTATTGTTTACGCTCACATACAACACAACTGACCATTATGCAAATATCCTAATTATGTTATCCAGGCATGTGCCAAAGCATCAGACTGTTCAGATTTATTTATTTTTTTTACTTTTTATTTGCATCAGCTGATTATATTTCATTATAACTTTGAGAATTGCTTCCTCTTGTTTTGAACAAACCGACCAGTATTTTTAACAGGCTCAATGGAATTTCGCTGTTTCAACAACTTCTGCTCAAAGTTTTGAAAGTGATCGAAGGTCCCTTTTTTTAACCTTTGACTGAATTGTTCTTTGTGGAACCAAAAATGGCTCTTCTATGGCATCGCTGTGAAGAACCATTTAAGCCCCTTTATTTTTAAGTGTAAACTGGAACAACTAATTTTGTACTTAATGCAGTTTAATTGTGCAAAAGTAATGCTGAAGTCCAACAAAAGATATACTGAATTTCATTGTGCTAAAGTGGAACTATTGCAAGTTACTTTAGGTGCACTTTATATTTTTGCATTTTACTTTACTTACTTTACTTTACTTTTGTCATTTAGCAGACGCTTTTGTCCAAAGCGACTTACAAATAAGAAAAAGTAACTAAAACTAAAAAGTTACAACTCTATAAATACTATCTACCCACATATTTAAGAAAATAAAGAAATTAAATCAAATTAACACATGCATATAACAACAACATTTCAATAATAAACATATCAATGAAAAAATTAAATAAAAAGCTACTACTATCCCTTGCCGGTGTCCCTGCCCGGTGGAGTCGCACGGTAGAGTCGATGGTCTTTACACTCTTTGGTCTTCACACTAGGAGGGCTTCACACGACGACTGCCGCGACTGCTGCCGCGGTATAATAACCTTTATTATACCAATCTAACAAATGATCGTTTCAATTCAGCTGGACCCACTTTCCTGTTTATCAACTACAAATGGCCAAGCAAGTGCACACACTGACAAGATACACGATACAGTACGAGACCAAACGCGATTTCAGCAACTCTCATCCTATTAAACAAAATAAGCGTTTCCTAGCAACGGCAAATGCGCTAAACACTGAGACAAGTAAATACACTTACGAGCTGATTTTAAACTTCCGCTGATAGACTGCTTCTCTTAAAGACCACTTCCATTACACTGCCTTCTGCTGGCGCTTGAACCCACTTTCCTGTTTATCAACTACAAATGGCCAAGCAAGTGCACACACTGACAAGATACACGATACAGTACGAGACCAAACGCGATTTTAAGACCAATATTATTCAAACACAATTCGAATACTTTAAAATACACTCTATGCTTGATAATAAGAAATGTGCATTGTGCACAAGTGATACTCCAAATGAAGTTGAATTATTGTTTTATATCAGTAAGTCTCAAGCGATATGTTCGTAAATGTTAATAGATTTGAACTAACTTGACTTAGTATGAAATAAATGTATTTTAAATATTACTTTTTACAAGAGGGGTCAGTTTTCCTGTTCACTTTAATTTTTTCAAGGGCCACATGTATCAGTGAAGATCCTACAGGGCAGTATATATATATAGATGAATGTGAAGCCAGTGCCTCACACAGTGGGTCTGAGGCCTGAGAGCACAGGGCACTGCAGGTTGCCCCTGTCCAGAGGTGTGCTTGTACTTGAACCATGTCTATTCACAGGAGGAGGGGCTCTTCCTTTCATCTGTCTCTCTCCATGGAGGCCAACCGGGCCCCTGGTCCCCTGACCCCTCGACTCTGTCCAATATTGTCACCTAATCCTTTCTTTTCTCCTGCACAATTGCTTCCCCCATCTCAGAGTTTGACTTTTTTCTCTCTCCCTGGTGCCCCTTTTTCCCTTCTTTCACTGTCCTCCTCCACTCGTTAAGTCTCTCGCATTGCTCTCGTTCACCATGCTCCTTTCACACTGCGCACCCCCCTTTTCCACGGCTGTTCCTCCCTGGACCCACCCCTTCCTTTTCCCCTTCTGCAGATTGTAGGTCTGCAGTGAGTGGCTCTGCTGCCGGGGATTATGTGTTTAGAGGCCGCTGGCCGTACGATTGTGTGAAGGGTGGATAGAGGAATGCACCAGAGGTGGGCAGCAGGCGGACAGGGGATAGGGCTGTGGGGTCCTGCTTTTTTAACTAAGAATGGGGGGGGGTAGTGGCTAAAATACGGAAAGATTAGAAAATTTAACCTTCTTGGAGATCAGAGGTGTTCAACCTTTAAAGACCTTGGGACCCCCCCCCCCCCCATACTCTCTGCCAAAACAGCTAGATTTTCTCAAGAACCCTTTAAAATAATAACATTAACATTTTGAATAATAATAACATTGAAGGGATAGTTCACCCAAAAATGGAAATTCTGTCATTAATCTGAGAGCTTTCTGACCCTGCGTAGACAACAACGCAACTGATACCGTCAAGTCAAGTGGAGTTTATTGTCATTTCAACCAAATACAAGTACATAGTGAAACGAAACAACGTTTCTCCAGGACCAAGGTGCCATATAAGACAAACGCCGAACTACAAGGGACTACATAAAAATATGCATAAAGTGTACAAGTGCAAACGTGCAGACAGCACAAGGCAGTACAGTGGCTAATGTGACAGACAGTGAGAACAGTAAGTCCTAGTGCAGCACTGACCAGTACACAGTTCTGTTTAAAAGTGAACATAGTGACAATAGTGCAAATATAAGTAGCTGAATTAGTGTAAACATAAGTGTAAAACATAAGAGTAGCAGCCAATATACAGTATAAAGGCCCTGATATACAATAGTCAAAGCCCCGAAAGGTAGTATGGACATCATAGTCCATCAAAAACATGACAGTGACAACAGTGGTTCAATCTTGATTTTATGAAGCTACGAGAATAATTTTTATGTGCATCAAAAATAATGACTTTATTCAACAATTTCTAGTCTTCTGTGTCAGTCTCCACTGTGCATTCACAAGAGTACCACGACGCATGAGTATGAGAAGAGAAGACTACAGAAGCATGTGTCAAAGTCAGACACAGAAGAGAAGAAATTGTTTAATAAAGTCGTCACTTTTGATTTCTTTGGGCACAAAGTATTCTCTTAGCTTTATAAAATTAAGGTTGAACCACCGATGTCACATGGACTATTTTAACGATGTGGTTACTACCTTTCTGGGCCTTGAGTGTGGTTGTTCCGTTGCTGTCTATGGGAGGGTAAGAAAGCTCTCAGATCAAAAATACCTCAATTTGTGTTCCGAAGATGAACAAAGGTCTTACAGGTTTAGGGTGAGTAATTAATGACAATTTTCATTTTGGGGTCAACTATCCCTTTAATTATCATTATTACATATCATAATGTCGAACATATATATATATATATATATATATATATATATATATATATATATATATATTAGTATATTCTCAGAATATGATTGCTCGTCGTTTACACCCTAAAAAGACAGACCTTGCAACCATCACTTATACTCTATGCCAACCCAGAGATCCAATGTATAACAAAGTTAGACTTTCTCTCAGCAACCTTTTGGAATAACTTTAATCTATACTGTAATATTTAATAAAAAAAACAATTATATAAAATGGTAAATCTTAAAGATGATGATAAACCTTAAGGATACTTCAGGATGTCTGTGGAAAGATTTCTGCAGACACCCTGAAGTATCTTGACGGTTGAAAAATGAATAATGTTGGATTATGACTAAGCCTACACAGAATTCCATGGAATACAATCACTTGTCGTTCACACCCCACAGAAATATTTTGCCTGTCTATAAAGTCTTCAGTACTCAAATAGGGGGCTGTGCTCACATTTTTCTCACACTTTTTACCATATTTAAACTCACTCTACAGAATTTTTGGAAGAAAGAAATTAAAATTACAACTGATCTCTGTATAAACTACCGGTCAAAAGTTTGGAATAATTACAATTTTCATTTTTTTTTAAATAAGTCTCTTATGGTCACCAAAGGTGCATTCATTTGATCAAAAAATACAGTAAAGATAGCAAATCAGCTTATTAGAATGATAGATGAATTATCATATGGCACTGAAGTACTTCTAAATTGTAATACTATTTCACAATATTGCCATATTTACTGTATTTTTGATTAAATAAATGTAACCTTGGTGAGTATGAGATGTATTTAGAAAACTTAACTATTGCAAACTTTTCACTGGTACTCTATATTGGACCATATAGTTGTAAATGTAACAACTTCAGAATACAGCTGCTTGTCAACCCCATGGTCTTTACAAACGGTCTCAAAACTGTTGACTCCACTTTTACATTCCTTCCCAACCAGTGAAGTTAAATATTCATTCATAACATATTATTACCATATTGGTGAACCCTAACATATAAATGGCCTTAGTCACCTCTAATGTGAGAGGTTATAATATCTGCATGTATTGCTCAATTCCTGCATCTGAAATGGAATGACTTGAGCTCAGGCTTTTTAGACCACAGGGTGTTTGTTACTAATCACTGGTTACATGATTACATTATGAGTAACTGAGTGTCCTAAGCGCTTCATGTCTTTAAACTTGTCTAGTGTGTGTGAAAATGTGGTCAACCGTAACCTCAACCATTCCTTGACCCTTTCCAAATGCTGACTTAGTGTCTGTGATTTTGGTCACTTTGCTTTAGTTCAAAAATTAAATTCCGGGCGCTATTTACTCTCCTTTGTTGTTCAAAACATTGGTGTGCTCCATGGAGAAAGAAAAAAACTTTTTCCATGTAAACTTTAGTAACCATGATTGTCCAAGTTGTAATGAGGAAGAAGCACCTTAAAAGTACTCTATAAGACTTGTGCGTTATATCACAAGATGTGATTTAAAGCACTTGGAATATAACACAAAAGTTTCATGAACTACATTTACATTTTCAGTGACAACCACGGTGGAATTTTTCTTAAAATATTGCTTGTATAATTACAAGTACAAATACCGTAAATATAAATTTCAACTATTCAAAAGCTAACAAACCCATTTTTAAAGTGCTAAAAGGATCAGAAGTAGGTCAGCTGCGTTTTATGAGCAGGATGTTATTAGTCTGAAGTGTGCAAATGGAGACTAATATCCCATCATCATCACCAGCAGCAATATCAGCTGACAGAAACAAAGTATCATGCCGTTTTCTGCTAATGTATTTTGTGCATTTGATATGCTTGACTGTCTCAGCATGATCGGTGTAAAACTTTTTATACTCCCTGATTATTTTGTTCCTTTCAGACAAACAAATAAGCTTTTTTTTCCCTCTGGGCGACTGCTTTGCAGATGGTCTTGGGTGACTTGCATGCCATCTGACTGGGCTTTCTGGCCAGCGCCAGCCCTGTTTCACTGGGTGGCATGGTCCTCTTTTCTCTCTCATCTCTTATGGGCTTTTTCTCATGTATATCTCTATCATTTCAGCCCCTTAATGAGGATTGGATGAGCCCATTGATGTTTTTGGGGTTTTGGGGCCCGCTGTCCGCATGCCTCTCAATGAAGTCTCCTAGCAGCAGTCATCGGCCTCTTTCTTCCCCGGGTATTGTCACCCCTGAGAGTGACTTACTTCAGGCCTAGTGTGCCTTTCTTGCTCACTGTCTTTGTCTGCCTCTCCATGTCTCTTTTTCTCTTTCTCTTCCACCACTGGCCGTTAATGCTTGAATAGCTAATAGTGGCCTCCTGCCAATGGACCTCATCCGTTCTTGACCCCCACTCCTTTTCGCACGAACGCACGCACACACATCGCCTTGCTCCATATCGAAAGGAAAACATACTTTTCCGTTTCGGCTTATGATCTATTGAGGTGCCACAAGTCTGTATTCTTCAAAGCTTCTTTGCAGCAGGTACGCAACTTTAAGTCAGCTTTTGTATGTGAGGCTCCACATTTGCACATTTCTTCCCAAAGCCACTCATAGTGCAATAGACCATCGTTTGCTCTGTCACATCAGTCCTCACATTCACTCTGAAGGCTGTTCTCTCGGGCAGCTGCTGTTCTTGCGGCTGTTCTGTAATGCCTCCCAATTCCACAAACTCTTTTACGCTTCTGAGTTTCCCCTCTGCTCTCTTGAATGGTGCCCAATTCAGAAGCACAGAGAGGAGAACATTACAAAACCTCTTATGATTTTACCCACCTGTTCATTGCAAATCAGATCGGGTTTTTTTAATGATTAGCACAGTAACCCTCATGCATAGCATCACCCAACGGTGCCAAATCTAAGTCAAGTGATGCAAAAAAATCTTGTGAGGAAACCAACAAACTAAACTAAACTTACTAATTGTAATGAATGAATGAATGAATGAATGAATGGAAAAATACAGACAAACACATAAAACAAACAGGAAATAATATCATAGAGCGGACCTCTGCAAAACCTCATGACTATATGTCAAGGTCAATAAGTAAAATATTAAATAATTGTAAAACAAAATTATGACAAGACATGGATTGTTCAGGCTGTATTTGTTGTACCTCGATAAAAACTTATTAATTTAATTACTGATATTTGTCAAATATATTTTAACATAAACAATCTTTTTTATAAACCTTTCTTGAAAATAAGGATTAAGGTGGGCACACTCACATGCACCCACATTACCTTCTGGTTATTAGATACAAAAATGTTAATAAAATAAATGCTTTTCAATATGAAATCATTTACACAAAGAGTTGTCCTTTCATGAATGTCATTAACCCAGCAGCCACTAAGCAGAAAAATCTTCCTGTGGGTTAACTTCATCATGACGGAGCAGTCTTTCCTGCACTCACACACATATGTACATTCCTCATGGCATCATCAGAATGAATAAATATCCCTGCATATCACTGTGGTCATGATTACATGAACTCTCTCTACCAATCCTCACCCTGGGGCCTGTGTAATTGGGATAAGAGACTGGGCAGTAAAGCTCAGCAGACACAGGCGCCTCTGTGAAAAACTGCCATCACCCCTTTTTCATGTGATCACAATGCCCAGGAATGCATACACTAGTCACACTAGTGGCCCTCCGCTCCACCTCCAGCTGTCACCCACGTATCCCTCCGGCAGCACTCTGATCAACTGAGCCCGCGGGCCTTGCGTCATCTCCGAGCCGCAACCCGATATGCCTGGATCCACTCGATATACCCTCTGTACTCTGAAGCCGGGGCTTCAGAATCTGTCTTTGCAGTTGCATTGCACAATGGGAACCCAAGAGAGCTCCGCCGCCCCTCCTTCCTCTTCTCTGGGTGCTTAGGAGCGGACAGTGTGCGGAAATCGCCCCTGATTTACACGCAACAGCTGCAGAGAAGAGAGGTCCTTTTGATCGGCTGCAGAAACATAGATGTAGCCCTCCCTAATTTCACCTGTCGTGGAACTTGGAGCATAAGGACTACGCCACAAAAGTTAGTGCATTCAAGAGGAAAAAGACAGTGGGAGGGTTACCCATCAGCAGTTGTGCTGGTGTCAGTGCGCGCAAGCAATATTTAACCAAAGAATTGTGGATTTTGCAGAGGGATTGCATTTTTACTAGGCATCTCAAAGTGCAAGTATGTGCCCTGAGCCACCAGCAAGTTTGGTTTAAGGATGTTTTTTATAATGGCATCGCTATTGTTGAGGAAGTATGCTTGCCACAGTACTTTCAAAACCACCATGACTTCCCTTATTGCAGGCTGAAACCTCATTGGTTGGTTTGTCAATAAAGGTAGAGTTAACTGTAAGAAAGCTACTCGCTGGCAAAAGTCTCTGGCCTTACTGGAAGTGGCTGGAAGTGTTGAAGAAGACAAACTGTTCCCGTACTTAACATGAACCTACTTTACGAAAGCGTTATGCTAAAAAAGAATCACGATTACCAAATATCATGCCCTATAAGGACCAAAAAGTTGCATTTTCAAGGCCTCTCGTTCCTCTTTGTCATTCATTCTCACATTAGTGACTTTTACTATGCAACAACAGCTTAGAAAAGTTAACATGTTAATGTCTGATTAAGGGATCACTTCCAACTAGCCATTTGTGAAACAAAGAAGGAAAAGTTATTGGCTTGTAGACTGTGGTGTGGCAGAGCCACTGGGTTTCTGTGTGGCCTGCTAGTCGCGCCTTATGCAAATCCACATTCCTACATGTTCTTTTAATATGAGCAACTCTTTTATCCGTAATGAGCGTGCTTGGGCTCTTTTCTTCCTGATATCCCCCTCGTACTGCCTCTTGCTCTCTAAACTGATTCTTTAAAAAGGATATCTCAGTGTGCTAGCTTCATTCAGGCTACATTTCAGTATCATGCCAAAGTAATTGTCTGTTAGGCTAAATTGACTTGGAAACACAAATAGAAGGCAACAAGGTGTCCTGCAGCTGCACATCTCAGACCGGGGTGGGACGGTCCTGAGGGAGTGGTCAGGCATCCACCTCTAGGGGGCCACTGTGCGTCAAGGAGCCCAGGTGTCAGTTCACTCTGACCACTCTAGATATATATGGATGCCTGCTTTGAACTGAGATGTCTGAGTGGAAGTATTTGCGAGATGAATGCATGATGTTGTAATTACCAGTTGGAAACTCGAGACTGTACTGTTGTGAATAATAGTGATCAAGCATGCCATGGAACAGTCTTGACCTAATGGATAGAGAGTTTGACTTGTAACCCGAAAGTCGTAGGTTCGAGTCTCAGGTCTGGCAGGGATTGTAGGTGGGGGAGTGAATATTCTGTTACACAGGTGATTTTTATGCTTGTTTTTGAGAGAGGGAGAGAAAGAGAGAGACTCCTCTCTGAATGAGAATATCCCTCTTTTCAACTGAATCAGCAGGCTGGATAACAGGAAGGGCTTATCAATAGGGATAAGGGAGTGCGAACAACCCCCTCAATGAATGTGCAAACGTGCAAGACTCGTTTGCTTTGATAAAACTGTGAAAATGTTCTGTGATGGTAGACTAAAATATATTAATCATGAGACGGCCAACACTGAACCACAGCATGCAAAAATCAAACCACCATCTTTCACAAAGTTGTACACGCACCCATCTCTTATTTCTTTATGTAATATTTTTATTAATTTGCTTGTGCTTTTTTCTACTGCTCTCAGCACAGCTGAAAATCTTTAACCATGTCTGCATCCATTTCATGGAATTCCCTCGATTTTCCCACACGATCAATTCAGAGAAAAGTGAAAAGCTCCACAAATACCAACTGGGTCTGATCATAAGGTTTACAGCCCTGTTTATATGAGCGCACACACAAACAAACTATTTTATGATCACATTTTTCAGTTAACTCAAAATAAAAGTGACTTTCTGCTTTGTTCTAGGTGTCCAACATTTTGGCATGTTGTTGTCATGCTGATTATTTGAATTTCCAATACAAAGTTAAATTTTTAAAACAGACTTTTTTTTTCTTTTAATTATTAAAAAATTAAAAGAAAAGAAAAAAAGGCTTGACCTACCCTACCTGTCAGAACTGGAGTGATGAGAAATAGGGGAGACAAAAGGTTAGCTGGGCAGGGCATGTAGTGACCATTTGTCTTGGAGCGGCCATTAAAGCTGGAGGTCGCAGTTGGGGGGAATGGGGTCAGGTAGAATGCACTTTTGATATGGTGATACATTTTGTGAAATCCTTGCAGTGAGAGATGTGGCGAGGCTGTGGGAAGATTTGCTCTCCTTTGTGGTGAGCCTCTCAAGGCACTTGCATTGTGTCCCATGAGCCTCTGAACGGGAAATGATTCCTTTAATCATGGGGTAGACCTGACAGGGGCTGCATTCGGGCAGCGTGGGGGATCGGAGTCTGCAGTGAGCGCTGACCACCAAGCTTGCCCTCCCAGCAGTCTCTTCAGTTCTGAAGACGGACATCCCATAGAGGGGACTGCTGTGAAAGACAACTACATAAATGACTATTCTGTAGACAAGCTAAAGTCTATGTAAGCAGAAAGTCAGCTGCAGTCATTTTTCTTACGTTCAGACTTAATTTATCATTTTTTTCCCCATGAACATGCAACTTAACTTTAGAGAAGATACTTTGGTAACACTTTATTGTAAGGTGTCCTTGTTACACGTTACATGTACTTACTATTATAATAACAATAAATTATGCATAATTACATGCACGTAACCCTGGACCAAACATTAATCCTAACCCTACCCATATAGTAAGTACATGTATCTAGTTAATATTACAGTACGTAAATGTATAATTCCAGTGTAATAAGGAAACCTTGTTGGATTTCTGAAGCCACTGTCACAGCAACTGGCTGTTAACATTTCAAAATAAAAGTGCTTTAACCTCTTTTGTGTGTGAGGAATTTACAAGGTTCTTTTTTTCTTTTTGTTTCACACGCTGAGCCCGGTGGCCCCTAGGAGCATTGGGAAGCAAGGAGAAAATGAGGAAATGATTTTCCCCTCTGCTCCTATGACAGATACAAGACTTATGTTTAAGTCTACTTATGTTTTCATTGACCAGAACATGGTGAGAGTTGTTTAGGACAGACGTTGAGTATAAAAAAATAGTACTGTTTCCCAAATTTTGTTCAGAAAATGTCCACAGTGAACTCATTACATCTTTCTCATTATTGCCGCTGTTCCTCTTTTGGAGATGTAGCATGCTCATATTTTAAAGAAACACTCATCATACTGTCTAATACATACAGGACCTGTCAGATACGTACGCTTTGAGTTTTTTTGTCATAGTAACCATTCTGGTTGCAGCCTAGAGTGAGAGCCTATTAAAAGTCCCGTGCATGCCTGCGTAGTGTCGATGAAACACTGCATTTTATGACCTCTGCACTCCAATTGCTGCCATTACGGCCCCAGACAAAAGGTCCTCTCAGAAACGTACATATTTTCCCACATGCAAAATTGGAAATTGGAAACTTCCTCTCACAAGCTGCAAGGCTTTGTGCTGGGCAAACATGAAAGGCCTATCTGGTGAAGAGGTGGAGTGGGGGAGAAGCAGAGGTTTGGGAGGAGGGGAGGTCATGTGTGTGCTTGGCCTAAGGACTGAAAGCAGAGACCCCTGTTTTTCTGGAAAAAGAGGAATGTCTTTTGAAGCAGACATAAGCACCTAGCATCTTTCAGAAGAAGAAACCAGCTGATGAGGTGACATCCATGAGGGAAGCCATCTTGGTCTAGATCTCATCTGAGCTAATTGCTAACAGGAACAGCATACTAGGATTTTAGTTTTTAAATGTGGCAGGAAGTCAAAGCAATGCTCAAACCCTAACCCTAATCAACAATACTGCAGGGAATTCAACTGAATCTACAATCATTTCAACACAATTGCTAACGTAACTAGCCTAGATTCTATATAGCACAAAATTGGAAACCCTGGCTGTGGTAACGTTTAGTCCTTCACCCAGGTTGAATGGTTGAACTGACATAGACTTTATTTTATGTCAGGGAGTGGATATCACCTTAACCACTACTGTCAGTACAAATCATGAGCAGGAATTACAACATTGCAAACTGGATTTGCCATCAATGAAATCCAGATTTGGAGAGGAATGCATGGTATGGCCAGAGGGGAGGAGTAATAGAGGGATGGTCAGTGGGCTAGAAGGGGGTGGGTGGTCGGCTCTCCAGTACTCATTACCAATCTGTAAATATTTACTCTTCCACATCATTACTTCCCAATCATCACATAGTTGATCATGTATGAATCAGAAAGGAGTGGAGTAAATGAAAAATAAACTGGTGTCAGTGGTCTGTGACCATTCATTACTCTCTAGAACCAACACATTCTGGTGTTGTAGCTGAGACACAATGAACTCAACAAGATTCACACGCTTATAAACCAATCTTACGCCAGCTTCACCTTATGTAACTGAATCTTAATGGTTGCTACAAAGAGCAAACTACTTCTATAAAAGATCTTCAAGCTTTAAAGCAAAGGTAAGGACCATTGCATCCCTAGATCTATGTTAATAGCTTGGGGTAATTAATGTGACCAATCAAGGCTTTACGAAGGTGACCAAAGCTTGGCATCTACTCTACATTTACCATACTAAACTAGATTTGGGATTTGGGACTGATTGCAATGAATAATCAGTGCTTTTGTCACCGATGCTGTACAATACAGGATAAGATGGATGGCTATGTTAACCCAGGCCTATCCCACATATAACATCCATTTACTCAGCTACATCCAGTAGTACTTAGCTAGTCCAGTGATGAAACAAAAGGTACTTCCCAGACCTCATCAGTGATCAGCCTAAACAGAGCATAGCAGAAATGTGACAAAACATGGTTGCTCAAGTCTTAGTGAAGGCCTCTTTCAACATCTCAACATGGAAGGACATTTGGGAAAGGGGGCTATATAGGGGTCTGGGGCATTCCTGCAGCTCCTTTGGATTTAAAGAGTCTCAGATTTCAAGGTGGTCAAATCATTGGCTTCTCAAAAGTGAAAGTCTAGAGTTTCGGATGAATACCAGCATTCCCTTTCATTGCTCCTCTGGTGGTTACAGAGAACCTCTGTTAAATAGCCCATAAGCCTGTAAAATGGCAGATGGGGTCTGTCAGGAAAGTCAAAGACCACCAGTAAAAATGAACATGTTGACACTGTTTGGATAAGCAGAGCCAATGAATCCTGGCTTGTTGTCTACGGCTCACAAAGTCACTTCCAGTTGGAGCTGCGTTAAATAAATAAATGGGTTTTCTTCTCAACACTACTCAAAGTGCACCACAATAATCACATTCAGATATTTCCTCTCAAAAAAAATAAAAAATCAACACCAGTATTGTTTTTGTGTGTAGGCAGTTTATGGATAAAATTATGTTATGTTGTAACCAACTCGGCCTTGGTTACTTTAAACAATTGAGCCCTGAGACAAATGGATGATGTAAAACTGTTCAATTCAAATAGGTTTTAATGCAAGAATGCGGCTACAGGTTAATATACTATAACATCCTTTAATCATTTGTACATTTTCTGTTTGGCAACAGCTAACAGCTATATGAGACTGTCTGGAAGCTTTTGAGCCAAAAAAGGTATGTTACAGTTTAATCCAATCCTGCATTCCACAATAAAGAATGCCTAAGTCCCTTCATTAGCTAATACTATTGTGAATTGCCTTCATTGTCTCCTTTTACCCCCACCCCAGACCGTGCTGTGAGTTTCCACCACTCTTTAGTCCAGACCCAATTCATGTCACCCCAACAAAAGAAAAACAGGACCTCAAGAATAGCCAAGAATTATTGCAATTAAATTGAGCTAAAGTACAACTAAGTGTTTGATATTACAATACTGTGACTTTATAAATGTTTAAAATTGTAGCTTCCTTTCGTATCTTCTCAGATGGTTAGCAGATAATAGATCTTTCTTTGATAGTGGCCCATACAAGGTAGAAATGAACCAATCTTGAAGCAGGTAACAGTTACGTGGATTCAATGAAGGCATGCAAAACCATTGAGACATTGTTACACGAGGTTTGCACTTCAGTGGGATCTTGAAAATCGAGATGAACAGATGACAAACAGGTTGTTCACCATTTCATTTGGTTTTGGTTGCTTAACAGTAAACGGTATAGTAGTGCGAAGCCCTGAGCTTGGGCCATAAATACCAGAGAACCTGAGCTTTAAGGATACTGAGACCTGGATTTCCTGACCATCTATAGAAACTACGCACAAACCGGAAACAGATTGGCTCCTGGAAACAGATTGGTACCTTGGACTGGCTCCCTAAAAAGGTCTGACCAATCACAGACAGACATTGAGACTGCCTCCATAATGCTGCCCTTACAGTTTATATAATGTCCTGTCTTCTATGCCTTCATCTGAGCAGTTGTTGAAGGCAGCCAAGATGTGTTCTTTGTTGTCTATGATATCCCATAATCCTGTAAGTGTGGCGATTGGTGGAAAGCATAAAATGACATTTGAAGAGCAGTTTAAAGAAGCCTTTGATGCCTTTCTCAAACTAGTTACATACACAAAATGAAATTAAGTAATTGACTGACTGCCTTTATAACAATGCTGCAAAGCAAATGCCTTTTGCTTCAGATGCAGCCTGGGAAAATTCACCCTTAAATCAATCAACACTGAACTGGATCCCTGTTTACTAAATACAACAAAAATCAGCAAATTCACAAATCCAAATTTCAGTCATCAGGCACTATCCTCACATCATTAACATTACCTGAGAGACTCTTTACAGCTTTGCAAACAGAGATTTGCATAATAGGATTCAGATGCATTGGTGGTTTAATTAAGTTTGTGACCACATTGCTTTGTCAAGGATCAAGGAATGCAGGAGGAAACTCTCCAGGTTGCCAAGCTGTTTGATAAAAAACCTCCACCGTGGGGGACAGAAGAGTTAAGAGAATGCTGGATGTAAGACGCTGGATAACAACAGCAATCAGTGATACTGACACATAGACTAGATTAAGTTCTCAAAGCAGCAATGAAACATGATAGACAACTCAGAGAAGTACTGAAAGATGTTTTCCTCTGTTGCAAGATGACTCATTGGATCTTCCTTTGAGGGTTTAACGCAGAGGGAATTGTTTGTATACACTGTAGACAAAAGGGTTGCAGAGAGAAAAAGAGAGACAGAGAAGAGGAAGGAAATTTTACCATGTGTTGAGGAGACGAGCTACAGAACTGTTGAATGGATAGGCAATGACACTAAGTTAAATAAATGCCACTCACATTTGCACAGCACAATCAAAGCCTTCTCTCACCACCACTGCATGTGTGTGTGTGTGTGTGTGTGTGTGTGAGATTTGGACCAGGCCTGATCCAGCACAACCGCTAAGCCGGCCACGTGATAGCAGGGGGCACCCCAAGGGTTATGCAGTTGAAAAAGGGACAGCTGCGGCCCTGAGGCTTGTGTTGACACCATACACAGTGTGTGCCTCTACCTCCTACACCCTACAGTCTCATCACACGTGAGAGGACACTCAAACCGCTTTCCAGTTTGCATTGTAATCCTACGCACATCACCGGTGTAGGCAAAGTAAGACAACAGATCTTAAAACCACAGTGCACCTTGTTGTGGCTCGCTCAGTTAGAGTTAAAAAGACAATTAATCAGTAATATTACCCATTTAATTGCCCTGACGCTATCCTAGTGCTGTCAAACGATTAACTGAGATTAATTTCCCCATTGGTCTCTGAGCATCATGGCCTCCTAATCATCCCCATACACTGATTGGCTTCAGCACTCTGTCTTCTCTGTGCCATAGTGCGCAGTGGCGCACTATGGCTGCCGTTGAATCATCCATGTGGATGCTGCACACTGGTGGTGGACGAGGAACCCCCCCCCCCCCCCCCCCAATCTAGAGTGCTTTGAGTGCTTAGAAAAGCAGAAAAGCGCTATATAAATGTAATGAATTATTATTATTATTATTAGTTGCATCCAAAATAAAAGTTTTTGTTTACATAATATACTGTATGTGTGTGTGCCGTGTATATTTATTATGCATATATAAATACACGCACATGCATGTATACATAAGAAAAATATGTTACGTGTATATATTTATGTATGATATAATTTATATGAATATAAATATATACATGCAAATACTTGTAAATATTTTCAAAATATATGCTGTATGTGTGTGTGTCTTATATACATAATAGATATACACAGTACACACACATATATATTATGTAAACAAAAACTTTTATTTTGGAGCTACACTCTGCAGGACACCGGCCCTCCAGGCCCGAAGTTGCCCATCCCTGAGCTAGATAATGACATAACATTTTTGCAAAACTGACACTGTTATAGACATTAATCAAGACAGATGCCATACTGACTGTCTTTACGGTGGCAAAAACTGTATAAAGGTGCTAGATCATGTAATTTTCATTCATACAACTTTAAAAATTGAGTTTTTCTTGAAGTTTTTGCTTACTGACTTTTTTTTTCAAAAAGACGTTCCATCAGGTGAACAATCTGTATAAACCACATAAACCACAGTTCAGTCCATAGAACACACTGTAGTTCTATCCCTCACATCCTCGTTTTCATTCCTGTTCAAATTTAAATGGCTACCCTGATGTCAGGGTGCACAGGGAACGAAGGAGCGAGGAGAAATGGAGAATCTTCAGTATACAAATCTTTATTTTCCAACATGGAAGACACACTATAAATCATTGGTCTTAAACTCAATTCCTGGGGGGCCACAGCTCTGCACAGTTTAGCTCCAACCCTAATCAAGCTCTTCAGGATCACTAGAAACTTCCAAGCAGGTGTGATTTGGAGCTGGTTGGAGCTAAACGGTACAGAGCTGCAACCCTCCAGGAATTGCGTTTGAGACCAATGCTATAAATAGACAGAACTAACGAGGGGAAAACGAGACACACCTGGACACAGGTGTATTAATTAAACAATTACCTCTTGTAGAGCTGATTATTGCTATTGTTTCATAATTGATGAACTTTGCAACACTGACAGTTACTGAAGTGAACTAAAATAGCATTGAACTAAATTGAACTGAATAATGACACTATTATCTTCTGTAGATTTGAAATGTAATTTGTTTCATCACTGATTAATTTTACATTAGTTCTTTTTCTGTTTATTTATGTGGAGCTGAAAGCACTATATAAATAAATGTCACTAAACTTGTTACATAATATTTGCATTTGTATAACCATTAGCATTTTGTTAAATTAACTAATGCTAAATTAAGTGACTACAGTTTCATGTGCCAAGCATTAATAAGCCAACTTCTAAAGAGTAAAAACACGTTGGCTCTGTAGCATGGAAATAGCAATAGTTTCAGTTGAGACTTCCTGTTTGTCAGAACAATGGACTGCAGCTTGGAGTTTTAGGGGAGACTGTTTTGAAACTCCAATGAGTTGCAGTAGCAATGCAGACAATACACTTAATATATTTTAAATCCATTTTTCATTCCTACATTTAAAAACAGTTGTGTGCATTGTCGAAATCCACCATAAACTCCTCCGTTTCAATATTATACATTTTGAAAGTCCACTGCATATTCTGTTTCACTTTCGACAAACTATTTTAAATGTGTTATAATTATTTACAACCTTACGTATATTATTTAGGATGGACAGTTTTTGAGACACAGCCCTAGTATGCTCACATTAGCAGTCTTTCGCTTTAGATTTATTGTTTGCTCTTTACTTTTACTCATTCCTCCCCCAACTCATTTAACTTCACTAACAACTATCCCATCTACACTAACTTCTCTTGTGGTCTTAACCTCTTTTGCTTCGACATTGATTTATAATCTAAATGACATGAAGAGCCAAGCTAAACTAAAGCCTATAGTAGTGAGTGGTCTCAGCACTGTTAGTGGCTGACCTCCATGGCTGACCCCTCTGCCCCAGGTCTCTGATGCTAAAAGTTACTATTATCACCTCCTCTCACACTTTCCAACAGAGGCCTTCGAGATCCTCAGCTTCATCTCAATATATAGACCATTTCAAGGACGTAAACGATAACAAAGGGGTTAGAACGCTACTGCGCATGTCTGGTCCTGAAGCATTTCCGGTAGTGCCATTTTTAAATCTCAGATCTATCAAAACCTACAGCGCGTACTTTTTAAGTGTGGGCACTATTACTACTTTTTTAACTGTTTTTGAAATAAGTCCAATGCTCCTCAAGCCTGCATTTAATTGATCAAAAATACAGACAAAAACAGTAATATTTTGAAATATTACAATTTAAAATAATGGTTTTCTATTTTAATATATTTAAAAATATAATTTATTTCTGTGATGCAAAGCTGCATTTTCAGCATCATTACTCCAGTTATCAGTGTCACATGATGCTTCAGAAATCATTCTAATATGCTGATTTATTATCAGTGTTGGAAAAAGTTGTGCTGCTTAATATTTCTTTATAAACTAAGATAATTTTAGTATTCTTTGAATAAAAGAACAGCATTTGTTTTGTAACAACATGCACTACTGTTCAAAAGTTTGGGGTCAGTATTTTTTTTTTTTTTTTTTAAGAATATGAATACATTTATTCAGAAAGGATGTTAAATTGAGCTTTTTTTTTGATAAGTGATAGTAAAGACATACTGTTAGGAAAGATTTATGTTTTGAAAATCCCTGCCAGTATTCAATCAATAAATCCTGTATAAAGTATCAGGTTCCAGAAAAATATTAAGCAGCACAATTGTTTCCAACACTGACAATAACCAAATATCAAATCAGCACATTAGAATGATCTCTGAAGCATCATGTGACACTTAAGACTGGAGTAAAGGCTGATCAAAATTCAGCTTTGCATCACAGAAATAAATATATAGAATATTAAAACAGAAAACCATTATTTTAAATTGTAAAATTTGACAATATTACAGATTTTGTCTGTGTTTTTGATCAAATAAATGAAGGCTTGATGAGCATAAGAGACTTCTCTCAAAAATATAAAAAAAAATAGTAATGTGTCCAGACATTTGACCAGTACTGCATATAAACAAAAGACAGAGACTGTTTCCAGCATATTTATTAACATGTGATCAATATCAAAGACAGCAGGCTGACCATGAGCAGCTTTGAGTACTACATTGCATTTCATCCTCAAGTTCTCAAACACATCTGGGTGTTCATGTGGTCACATGTGGTTTGGCACTGTCCTGTCTTCCTGTAGCGCTCACTGTCTTAGCTGTCTTACATTACAGATGATGGCTTTCCTTAAGACAAAAGTAGAAAAACAATTATTTTATTTAATGCACAACATTTACAAATAATACTATTATTGTTTAATACATCAGTACATATTGGGATTAACATTAGACAAGGATAAGTGATGAAAAACGTTAGCTTTTGTAAACTACCGCAGTTAACCATTTCACTATTCAACATTCAAGTTTAGAGAATACATTTCTATAACGTGTTACTCACTGCATTTATCTGCTGACAAGATAGCTAGACAACTAATGAGAACTCATATTTAATTATAGCCCACATAACGCTTGCAATAAAACAGAAATAAAAGCTTGGCCTTTTTCACAAAAAAATTATCAAAATGCTAGGCGCATATTTAAACAATGATGAAAACACAATGCTGCATCATACTTGAAGAGTTAACGTAAATAAATACAAATAATCAAATGGAAAAAGACAAGAACTTGTCCTTACCTGAATTAAAATGTGCGCTGTACATTATATCCAAGAGTTGCTAGTTGGCTATTCTGCTTCTCGCTTCACTTCTGCAATCCAGGTGCGTTTCTCGGAAATCTGAACCCTTTAGCTTCCGATTATTTATAAATTAATGTTAGTTCGAGCCCAGAGGGAGCACCCAACCACCGAGCAACAAGGATCTAATTTTAATTTTGACATTTTAAACAGCAGGATTAAATAAATGAATCGCAATCCCACTGTGCATCAAGCACCTGCCGCCATTGTTTTGAATGTGCTCAAACCGGAAACGTCCGAGGAACAAAGACGTCACTTCCTTATACTGCCGAATATCCATTGAAATGGTCTATAACTGAAAGATGAGTTCTTAATTAAACGTTGTCAAATATATAGTTATATTTCATACGTAATAAATAGCCTGGATAGCTTTTTGGGCTCAAACTGTCTCAAACCTTTCTAAGACACAGTGTGTTTTTACACTTTAGGTCACCCATGAATGAGGTGTCAAATCGTGCGGCTTATTGAGGAGAGGTGTGCTATGACTTTTATAAGCGATCGGTTGTACGATGTTCGTACAGTGGGCGAAAGAAAATGTCCCATAGACTTAACATTGGCATAACATTTGTGAGATCATATCTTTGGATTAGAAAGTCATAGATGCTTGGGGGTGGGTTCTTTTAACTCGGCCTAACAAGTAGCCAATAAGTAGTGACATAACAGCTTCATAGCTACATCCTAGCAACAATTTACAGCACCCTAGCAACCATTTTACAACATTAACAAGCCATATCTTAGCACCAAAACATAATAGAAACACAGGGCTTGGTTCTTTTATTCATGACTAGTAAGTAGTCTTTAAATATTAATCAATAAGCTCTTTAGCCACACCCTAGCAACAATTTACAGTACCCTAGCAACCATACAATCATATGAATAAGCCATATCTCAGCATAAGAACATCGTACAGACATGGTTGTTGGCTCGTATGCAATCATGTACAACACCCTAGCAACCGAGTGGCGAGTTTTGCCACGCCAAGCACCCACTCACATTTTCTTCAGGAAATGTACATTCTAGTTAAATATATTGTTTCATCCAATATTTGAGCATTATATATATATAATTTTGTGTGCATTATTTTTAGCTTAGTCACAATTGCTAATGGATGGATGGATGGATGGATGGATGGGTGGATGGATGGATGGATGGATGGATGGATGGATGGATGGATGGATAGATAGATAGATAGATAGATAGATAGATAGATAGATAGATAGATAGATAGATAGATAGATAGATAGATAGATAGATAGATAGATAGATAGATAGATAGATAGATAGATAGATAGATAGATAGATAGCATTAACACGATCCATGTGTTGAAATAAAGAGCCTTTGTGAGTTCAAAGCTGAGCCCGTTTTATCTGCCCTGAATCTGTAGTACAGACGAGAAGCTAGGGAATTTGGACCAAGATGAGTACAGCCTGTTTACAGAAAGAGGCTACTTTGTTAATGTTCTGTTAAACTGTTTTATGAAATGGCCTTTTTACTTAAGAGCTTGACTGAACGTTGTGGTTCTGTTTTAAAGCTTGACAAAATCCTGTTTTATTTGCATTGACAAATGGCCATTGATTGTTTTAATGAGAAAACTCACACACATCAGCAACAACAAAGGTAAGGCTACGTGTGGATACAGGATTGTACCGAGGGTTGAGACAAATCCTCGCGTTTGCTTAAAGAGCCCCTGTGTGATGGTGTTAATTGTAATAAGTATGTGTAAGGAAAGAGTGTGTAAATGAATGCAGAGAGGCTGCCTGTTTTTTAAATGGGAGACCATTTGGTTAAAACATTTGAAATACCTGAATACTCCAGCCCTTCACAATTGTAAAACAGCAAGGATGCTTCAGCCTCCATTGTCTCAGTTACATGCTCAACAATTAGCCAATGTTTGTGTGCTTGGTTCTCTGTTTGCGAAAATGAGAAAACATCCATGTATACGCAAATACCATCAGATTCTCCTATCAGCGCTCCAGATGGTCCACCTCCTATTCACCCCTTCCTCAGCCCGACACCATCCCCCCAATCCGCACAACACCACCCGTTCCACCATCTTAACCCTAATGAGGCAGCTCTGTCTGGATTCAAAAGGAGACCCGTCCGGGTCATATCAAGGAGCAAATTTAAATGAACTGTTTGTGTTTCAATAGGTTGCCAACGGAATGCGAGCTTCTACATTATGAGCCCCCGCAGGGTGGTCTTCTTGCTCCTTAAGATTCACCGGGGAGCCATGGCAGTGGGGGTTGGATGGGTGTAGAAGTTGGAAGTTTAGGGTGAACTTTCAAGCTATTGTGCTGACTGTCTCCTCTTCCATTTCATAAGGTAGCACTGTCCAAAAAATGGGGTCCCCTTTTTTACAACCTACATTTCACTGCTGGTTATACCCTGTATAATTGTGTATGTGACAAATAAAAATCTTGAATCTTGAATAGGTAAAAATATCTGGTCTGCATTTTATATTGGAATGGAAATATTTGAATCTTCCAACTTTTAGTTTAGCAAGGGCAAACATTACATTGTAAATTGCTAATTGCAACACAAACCCTGGGAATGATATAGAAGGCGATCACTTTAGTGCAGGGCTGTCCAAACTCAGTCCTGGACGGCACTGCCTTAGTGGTTAGCTTACTGAAGACACATCTGTGTATGAATGTCTATTCAACTGTATGTACAGTGCTTTCGCCTCTGTGGACTTTTAGAAACTGTTTACACACACTGGTTTGTTTACGGCCCAATATTGTCTTAGAACAATGGTAAACATTGAGCTTAAGTCGTTTCTCCAACAGATTCTCAAATTATGTACGGTATTGCATTTTGTGGTAGAAATGCCAATTGATTCCTTTTTCCTGCAATGGCTAATTTCATAGTTACATTCTGAAAAAAAGCAATAAATAAATAAATAAATTTACTAGTTAGATACATTCTATAAAAAAGCAGAAAAATAATAACAATAAATTGTGCCCAACATACTGTTAATGTTAATATGGAGAATGGATTTTCCAAATTGATTTTTTCACAGGTGTTTTCCCCCTGTATCTTGAATAACACTCTGCAATGTGTTGTGATTTACGGTTTCCTCAGTATATAATGTATCCTCAATATACACACATTTGTTTGTTTGTTTTCTTTGATATTAGTAAAATTATCAAGTAATTTTTAAATTGATTTCTATTTATTTTTCTTTAGGAAAAAATGGGTAGATACGACAACACAAATGTGGGACATGCATATTTTTTTTAAAAATGATATAAATAATTTTCACACAATAAATTCACATGCACAGAACTGATTATTTCATGCTTTAATTAATTTAAATAAATAAATAAATGGTAAATGGTAAAAAGTTTCCAAGTTTCATGTAACAAAAAAAAAAACAACTTGGTAATAACCCTAACCCTATACGTACATACATTAGTTAATATTATACACATTCATTATTTATACTCAGTACTTAATTACATTGTTACAATGACACCTTAAAATAAAATCTTAATAAGACATACTTGTTTGCCTAAAGTTGCAGAAATATCATTTTTAATTAATTGACTGAGAAGTGTGTTGTCATCTTTTTAGTTGAGACTGATTTGAATATTTCTTAGCATAATGCAAAGCTTGCTAATATAATAATCTCCCGCATATCACACCCACACACACACACTTATACATAAATGAACAATCTGTCCTCTGTAATCTGTTTAAAGCATTTGAATAACTGAAGCGGAAGTATAAGGGCTGCATGATGAAACCTCAAATCTCCCAGGAAGTAACGCTGGAAAATAAGAGCATTTGCATGTCTGATCTGAGATTCCTCAAATGTGTTTCCAACTGCTGAATGATGCATTTCAAACTGTTGTAAAAGAAGAAAAAAAAAACTTCTTAGAGGAGAAAACGGCTTAAAACAAATGCTCACGTTCCTCTATTCCTCTACTTTTTCACAATGTTCACCAAAAAATCGATTTACTTCTACATTTGTGATGATTCTATAATAATTAAACATAGGTGGTTTAATATTATATTTCAGTAAATGTTTGTCAAAGCATCATATATATATATATATATATATATATATATATATATATATATATATATATATATGCCATTAGCAATTCACTGTAATTGTTGGTTAAAGTCTTTAAAAGTTGAAACAGAATATAATACATCTTGACTAAGGAGCTGCTAATTGTGGTGCATTATTATTTTTAAACAGGTTAGACGCACTTGACATCAAGGCTCAGATCCCAGACTCGCTCAGTGCTATTGTCTAACCTGCCTTGGTCGGGACTGTTATAGGAAACGTGAAGTCCCTGATAAAGCCACCCACTTGGCTGATGCATTTCACACAGCATCTCTCAGCTCTCCTCAGGTATTACAATATGAAGGTGGTTTATGAGGACACTGCCTATGTCCCCGTAATTCAAAAGGCTTAAAAACATACTAAATGGTGTTTTTTTGAAAATCTAAAAATGCACAAAGTCTCCTGTGAGGGCTAAGTTTAGGTGTAGGGTTGGTGTAGGGCAATCGCACACACAGTTTGTTCAGTATAAAAACCATTACGCCTATGGAGAGTCCCCATAAACCACAAAAACCAACATGTGTGTGTGTGTGTGTTTTTTGTTTTGTTTTTTTGTGCTTGTGAGGCAGGTTGATGGGTAAGATGGCTTACATTTACATGATGTTTTGTGTACTTTTTAAAACATGTTTCCCATGCAACTTTGAACACCTAATAAGCATAACATTGTAATAAGCATAAATGTGAAAACAGAGAGAAAGCAACACAGAGAAACATGGAGAAAGCATCTCTCCACATGCAGCACATCAGGAAATGACATGCAGGTGTCTCATAAAACACAAGTCAAACAACTACATCAGGAATGCTGAAAACATGGCTAATTAGACTTCATAAAGGTACAACGTGGGTGATGCAGCAGTCATCATGCTGTTCCTCACAGGTGGGCTACTGGCACTGTGATAGTTGCTAATGGATACACAATAACAACCGATGCATTCCCTCCTCCGCCTACTGCCCCAAACTACACCACAAGCACAGGCGATTCTCACGCAGTAGTAATAAACTTCCCTTTTGTTCAGAACAGACGTGAAGTGTGTTCCAGAGTCTCTATGTGGAGTTATACTTCATACACTGAGCAGGCAGAAGTTTACTTCATTAGACAAAATGTGTCTAATTTTTCATGTAGAATGCTTTGCAATGTCATCAAATTCACACACACACACACACACACACATACAAACACAATAATATAATAATATAAATAAATAAGTGTGTGTGTGCATATTTTTAATCTTAAATTTATTTTAAACAGTTTATTTTAAACTGACATTTAAATAAATATTTATACTAATATCATACCTGAAACCATGTGATAAATCTCTGGTGAGATGACTGATATGAAAAAAGTAATGCATTGTAACAATCACATCCCCTGTAAAGGAGGAGGGGAGGGGGGAGAAAGAAAATAAAGCCTTATAAAGTACAAAAATGAGATGCACTATACTAAATAAAAACTACAAGCAATCTATGAATTCCTCATTGTATAGAAACACTTTGCATTTATTAAAAGTATTTGGTTGAACATGCACTTGTCAACAGTTTCTTATATCTTGCTGTGCATCTTACAGTGATAATGGCTCAGGAACATAAGTCCGGATGTCAAAGCAACAGCAGATGCTGTAAATTGGCAGGCAGCCCAGTGTCTAGCTAGCATTAGGTGATAAAACAAATTGTTTGTCCATAACAAATCAAGCAAAACTTAATTTTGAATCATCCATTTATTCATTTAAAGGACATGAGAGTTAAGTAATGGTCTTATAATGCGATATAAACACATAATAAATACATACTGTTTAAACAGTCTGTATATAAGGTTCGCTGTGTAATACTAACATCAATTGTACATGTATTTTATTTGTTGGTTCTCTATCACATTTCAGTGCAAATAACTTTAGTTCACGCACAAAATGGAAATTCTGTCCTTTTTCTCAACCTCATGCCATTCCGACTTTAATGATTTAATAATTAAAAATCATAGTTATTCAGGTATAAGATTATTCAGTGAAGTTATTCAGGTTTCTAGCATACATACAGTAACTGTTGGTATGTTTACAAAGACACTGAAACACAACTACATTACACAAGCATTTGGAAAAATTGCAAAAGATATACAGAAATGTATGAATCCTCTTAGGTTCATAGAACATTAAATTAATTGAATTAATTAGGTTGAATTTGTGTTATTTAATAAATGGCATTCATTAACTTTGGGAAATGCCATCACATTAATTGAACACATTTTCATATTTCGCAGTTTGATAATATTACATGGATCAGCTCTATTCATTCATTCATTCATGCATGCCTTGGAACAAAAGCTTTAAAATATCTGTAATTTATTTGTATATTATGTGGTGGGGTTTTAGAAAATATTGGCATGAATCCTTTTTAATTTGTGATAATTTTGCACTGATAAGGGACAACACAAACTACAAAAACATATTTATTACATAAACAGTTTATACATAGAAAAAAATTACATTTTCGATTCATCAAAATATCCACCATTAGCAGCTATTACAGCTCTGCATAATCTGGGCATCCGAGCTGTCAGTTTATTCAAACATTGACTAAATTGTTGAAGCTACAGTATTAAGGTGTGCTGACCCAAAAATCTTTTGAAAACCTGGGCCAAGTTTAAACCAGTAACCAGACATCACAGCTGGCAAAGGGGCATGTCTGACATTGACATTTATATATTGCCATTATTATGTTTTATTGCTGGTCTTCAATGATAATGTCAAGTTACTTTAATGTATTTGCACCAAAAAATGATAAGGATTTCTGTATATTGTCCAAAACCACACTTTGCCAGGGGTGTTTTCCAAACTTTTGGAGGGCAGTATATATGCTATATATATATATATGTGTAGTCAAATTATATTTTAATAATTTACAAATTAACATAAAAATCTATATAAAAATATTATTGAAAAGTATATTTATTATTATAGTATATTATTTTTGGTTTATGTACTTTATTTTTATTTATTTATTTATTCATTTATTTTTGGATGCTTGATGTGTATTGTTTATTGTTGTTTTTGAAATTGTCAAAAAATGAACAAGCAAATGCTAGTGAGATAAGGCTGCTTTTCCATATGGTGAAAGTTGACAACAGTGGTTACCATTTACTTTCATAGAAAAGAGCAGCTTTATCATTCTGATCAATTTCTCTTGTTCCACCCAAGAAAGCAAGTCTTATGGGGTTTGGAACAACATGATAAGTGAGTACATGTTCGAGTGATTCTTTTTTCTTTTTCTTTTATGGTAACTGAATTACAAGCAGCACAGAATGAGCTTCAGATATTAAACGGGCTAGCAGGTGAAGATAAAAGGAGAGGAAAAAACAGCTCAGTCTTGAAACAAACCCACTGTGGAGGCCAGCCACACAAAACTGCATCAACCACATGTAACAAGCAGAAATTTACGGTCATTTAACTGCTCTTTCCTGTGAGGGCTGCTTTAGAAGCAGCAGCACAGAGGCAGCAGGAAGAGGCTTGCAGCCTGCGAGTCAGTCGACTGTATGTTTTCTCTAGAATGTCATTCTGCAACACAAAGCAGATGAGCCCAGAGAGGGCAGAAAAAAATAGCGATAGATCAGGGGAAGAGGAAAGTTTGTCTGTGTGGGTGTGCATGAATGTGGTCACGCTTTAGTTAAATGTTCTCAGAGGTAACTGCTGCATGCGCTCGCTGTGTGGTCAACTACGCATGCTCTGACTGGCTGACGGCTGGCCAATTGGAAGCCCGCACTTCAGAACCATTCATGAAAAACTGAGCAGATCTAAGTTTGAGTAGCTGAACAAACAGGATGTGCAGTGAATGTGAAGGCTATCACACCCCAGCATGCTTTCCTCCACCGGCATTTCATTCAGCTCTACATGGTTAGACTTCCTATTATCTGCTGCTGCACTTCTGCTTATTTCATTTTTAAAAAATATTTTTATTTTTTTACTTTTATGACAAGACGGATAAGGACAGACAAGTTTTTCTCTTCCTCTTTTTAGAAAATTATTTTTCTCTCTCCCACAGTTTTTTTTTCTGCAGATTGAAATCATCTGTTTGCAGTTCCCTATTTATTTCAACTTTACTCTGTTTTAAATGTGCTGGAAATTATAATTTTTCTTTTACACAGATAAATCACTGATTTTTTTTCCCCCTTCAGTTTAACTCTTCTGCTATGCTGAAATTTTTATTTATTAAAATTCTTAATTAATACTTAATTTGGTGTTTCTGGTCAAAAATGACTGGCCTTTTAAAAACTGATGTAAATCTGTCATTATGCTATCATTAAATCTTGGGTACAATCTATTTTTGACGAAAATATTAAATCCATAATTGGTAATAATATAGCAAGTTTTTGGGTTTCTGGGAAGACCACAAGTGCAACCAGGTGGGTAAAGAATCCTAAAAAAGGGATTCCAAAAAAAAAGCAAAGTCAGTAAGTTTTCTTGCATCTTGGTATACTTGCATTTTTTAGTGTTTTGACAAAAACAAAACGTTCCACCCACGCCAGCGACAAGTGGCAAATAAATGTGTTGCTGCTAGTTTAGTGTTTCCCCTGAATCCCACCACAATCACTGGACATTAATCATTTCAAGTCATGCAATTTAACACAACTGCATCTTATTGTTGGCCTCACATGGAGCTGTTTCTTAGGAAATTATTCTTTCAAACCAATATTTCTTTAAAGGGGTCATCGGATGCGAAGTGCACTTTTACATGTTGTTTAAACATAAATGTGTGTTGGCACAAAATCATTACCCCTTTCTCAAATCAAGCCGTTCTCAGCTTCTCACCTCCCACGATAGTTGATTGACTGTAGCGTTTCAGCACAGCCTGGACTGGCGTCTTACCTTAGACCTGTCCTGAGTGTGCTGTCATCAGTCCATCATTATTTCGATGCCGGAGCAGGAGTAGACAAGAATGACTCCTAAGTGATTGAAGTGTTTTGTTGTTGGATGTCATTTACTCCCGACATGTGAGCCG